>NW_021604614.1:14889195-14954412 GCF_004785775.1 Grammomys surdaster | reverse complement strand
GAAAGAAAGAAAGAAAGAAAGAAAGAAAGAAAGAAAGAAAGAAAGAAGGAAAAGATGGCCTTGTATGTAACCCAAGCTGGCTTCAAACACTCACTTCACAATCCTAAACTAGGGTCTGGGGTGAGAGGGTAGGGGTGGGGAACAGTTTGGATGTTAAACGGTGAGCCTGTAATCTCAGCATTTTGGAGTCTGAGGCAAGATGATCCCGGCGAGTTCAGGGCCCCTTTCCAGTGTGGTCTGTGAGCCTAGAACCTGGCAGGGCGTGGACTGAGAGCAACATCGAGGTGTGATGGGAAGAGCTGCCGTCCAGTGCCGGGCTCCCTGACTTTCTTTCTCAGTTGTGATTCCCCACAGAGTAAAGTGTCTTTGTTAGAGCTGCTCCTCAGTAGTGACTGCACTGAAGCCAGCAGGACTCGTGCGGCTCACACAGCTGCTGACAGTTTTCACAGGAGAAGCGGCTTAGCAGTTAGAAGCAGTGACTCCTCCTCAGAGGATCTGGGTTGGATTCCCAGCACCTCCATGGCAGCTCACAACTGTTTGTAACTCTACTTCCAGGAGCTTCAGCATTCTCTTCTGGCCCCTGATGCCACTCACACACACACACACACACAAAATTAAAAAATAAATAAGAAGTGTCTGGAGTAGCCTCCTCTCCCCCCAGAACGCTGATTTTCATTAACGTGTGTGTGGATGCAGACCTTAAGATACACATATCCACACAGCAAAATATTAAATTGAGCCTTGACAAAAGGGAGATAGGACATTGTGGCTACCTGGTTGTCACTGCTAAGTGACATAGACTAGACACAAAGAAAGGCGTGCCTGCCTGGGCTTGCACAGGGAACACACAGAAAGAGTACGACAGTATTGTAGGATGAGGAAGAGGGGAGAAGAGAGATATGGGGGGGGGCATACAAACTGGACAGTCACATGGACAGCTGTGTCTAGAATTCCCATGTCTCGTATGCTGACCATGTCTGAGATAGTGTACTGACTGCACAGGGGTGGTCGGTTACCTGTGAGGCCATGAAGCACCTGACTGTGGCAGTCATATCAAAGCGTCATGGCTTACACCCACAGACACAGTAAGCATTGGTTTTAAATGGTCAGATAGCTTCAGTTCCTCACCAGGCAGAACCTTGCTTTGGTTTTGCCTGGTGTTCCTCACACCCTGCCGGCTTCCTCTCTCCTCCCCTAAGCTTTTGGGTAAAGCAACCCTTATGCTTTGTTCACTGCGTTGGAATTTCGGGGCAAAATAAATACTTGATGTTTTATTTAAGGGGCTTGGTCCACTGATGCTTTGAAGCCTGTATACTAAAAAGAGTAATTTACAAATGTACTTTCCCGTTTATTTTTTTACTATGTGGTGTGCGCTGCACACCTGAGGCTAGAAGGCCACTTAAGGAGTTGATTGTCTCCTATCATGCTGGTCCTCAGGTTCTGACTTGGGTAATCAGGCTCAGTGGAATGTGCCTCACCTGCTCGGCCACCTTGCTGGCCCCAAGAATTCCTTTAAAAACAAAACATTAAGTGGGACTGGAGAAAGAGTACTGGATGCTCTTCCCGAGGACCTGAGTTCAGTTCCCAGTAGCCACATGGTGGCTCACGGCCAATCATCTATAATGGGATCTGATGGCGCATCTCTGGCATGCAGGTGTATATACAGACAGCGCTCATACCAAAAAATAATATTAAAGATTTTAAAAACTCCAACTTTATTGCTTAAAGATATTTTAACTTATAACCACTCACTGTTTTCTCAGAGATTAAAAAAAGAAAAATCAGGGGCCTGGAGATGGTTCAATGGTTAAGAGCACTTGTTCTTCCAGAGGACCCTGGTTCGGTTCCCAGCACCTACATGGAATCTCACAACCACCCATAACTTGAATTTCAGGGGATCCAGTGCTCGCTTCTGACCTCCTCTGACATGACATACACATGTACACAGACATACATACAGGCAAAACACCCATACACATGAAATAAATAAAATCTCCAAAAAACCCCCCAAAAAACAAAAGAACAACAAACAAACAAACAAACAAACAAACAAAAAACCATGTGGGGAACAGAGGACCTGGTGACTGTGAGCTACCACATGGGTGCTGGGAATTAAATTCTGCATAAGCTACAAACTCCTACCACAGAGCCATCTCTCCAGCCTGATTTTGCTTTTTAATAGAAAAGTTTAATTAGTGCATGGTGGTACTGAGCAGCAGCAGAAGAGTCATCAGAAGCAGTCTTGGTTTTGTTAATTTTGGGGTTTTTCTTTGGTTGGTTGGTTTTTGTTTTGTTTTTCAAGACAGAGTCTCTCTGTGTAACCCTGGCTGTCCTGGCATTTGCTCTGTAGACCAGGCTGGGATCCGAGTGCTGGGATGAAAGGTGTGTGCTACCATGCCCAGCTTCTGACATAGTGTTTTTTTGTTTTGTTTTGTTTTGTTTTGTTTTGACATAGTGTTTTAAATAAAAAATTAAGGAACTTTCTCAAGATCTCAAAGAAAACTGTATTTCTTGTGATTGATGGTGAAGGATTATGATAACTGATTTTTTTTCATAGATTATCTTGATAATGGAAATAATAAAATGGCAATCCAGCAAGCTGATAAACTGTTGAAGAAACACAAGGATCTTCACTGTGCGAAGGTAACCGCGTCTGCCCTGTAGTCAGTCATAGTTGTGGGTTATACTGTGTATATTTTTGGAGGTAGGGTCTCTAAATAGCTCAGACTAGCCTGGAACTTCCTGTGTAGACCAGACTGACCTCGGACTTAGACCCTCCTGCTTCTGTGTTCCGGGGACTGGCATTAAAAGCCTGGCCATGATGCCCAGCTGTGAGCTGTATATGTAATGTTCTATTTCTCTGTTTGTTTGTTTGCACATGGGCTGTGGTGCACATGTGAGTACATGTAGAAGAACAGGTGACATTTTAAAGATTTTATAGTCTGGCAATGATGGCACACACCTTTAATCCTACCATTTGGGAGGCAGTCAGTCAGATCTGTGAGTTCAGTGATAGCCTGGTCTACAGAGAGAGTTCCAGCACAGCCAGGGTTACACAGAGAAACCCTGTCTCTCAAAAAATCAAAAACAAACAAAAATTATGTTATGTGTGTCTGTGTGTATATGCCCCCATCTCCCACAACCCCCATGGCCATGGAGACTAGAACGAGCATTGGGTCACTTAGATAGAGCTGGAGTTGCAGGTGTCATGAGCTGCCTCACGTGAGTGCTGGGATCCAAAGTTTGATCGTCACGATAGACCAGCAAGCGTTTTTCTTCAGCCAAACCTAGTTATTTGTTTGTTTGTTTGGCTAGTTAGTTAGTTAGTTAGAGACCGAGTCGCACTGGTCTGGAAAGTGCCGACTAGGCCAGGCTGGCCATGAGATCACTTGCCTCCACCTTGCCAGCACTGGGTCAGGAGCACATGCTGGACATGTGGCTCAGCTGTAGTGCTCCAGGGAGCACGTGGCCTGGCTTTCTGGAGATGGGCTTCTCTGCAGCCCAGGGGCAGAATCCTTCCTCCTTAGCTTTTCCTTCTCTTCTGTGTCAGGTTCTCAAGGCCATTGGTTTACAGAGAACCGGAAAACAGGAAGAAGCCTTCACCTTGGCTCAGGAGGTGGCTGCCCTTGAGCCCACAGATGACAACTCCCTGCAGGCCCTGACAATCCTCTACCGAGAGATGCACCGGCGTACGTAACTTCCCTCATCACCCCTGACTCACATGCCGTAGAGATGAATGTACTGTTTGTGGCCTGTGAAGACCTTTGCCAGGATAGTTAAATGCATTAGCTCCTTTACTGGAATGAGAGTCAGCACGAGTTAATTTCCTCCTTTCTCTCTCTCTCTCTCTCTCTCTCTCTCTCTCTCTCTCTCTCTCTCTCTCTCTCTCCCACCCTCCCCCCCACCCTCCCCCCCCCCTTTTTTTTTTTTTTTTTAAGATAGGGCCTATGTAGTTCTGGCTAGCCTGGAACTCACAGAGATCCACCTGTCTCTGGCTTCTTGCTGCTGGGATTAAAGACATGCACCACCATGCTCCAGCCTTGTTTGGATTTCTTAAGTACTTTATTATGAAATATATTGTTTTATAAATATTATTTACATTGTTTATATAATATTCTATTGAAGTTAGTGAGTCATAATAAATGCTCATGAGGTCACCCTGTATTTAAGAAGTAGACTCTTGTTGGGCTGGTAAGGTGGCTGAGGTAGAAACTGCCATGCAGACTGCCATCCTGAGTTCAGCCCTCAAGCCCACGGTAGGAGGAGAGAACAAATGTCCAAGAGTTGTCCTCTGGGCATCTCTGCTGTGCCCACTACACTCAGCAGAGAAAGGGCAGAATGGACCAGACCACTGCTGATGCTGGGCAAGCCTCCCCAGGCTCTCCTGAATGACATTGATTGACTTGCTTGCTGCCCCATCCTCCCTCCCAGCCTCTTCCTTACCCAAGATGGACAATCCCTCTACCCCTGAACTGCACCCGTACCCTCTGCTGGCTTCAGATCTGTCTTGTCTCCAGTGCTGAGACAGCCTTAGCTTATCTTGGGGTTCCTGTTGCTGGGTCTGTGCTGTGTGCCTCTGTGAAGTGCATTTCTGGGCTGATATCCCCAGGGCTGTAATGAGTTCGCGTTCATTTGACCAAGCCAGCTCAGTCAGTCAATTCAGGTTCTCCAGGGCAGGAGTGAGGAGTAAAAGGAAAAAGACAATTAGACAACACTGTAGCATGGCCCAGCCTTTTGTAAGACTGGGGCAAGTTTAATTTTTTCCAGTCTGCTTTTATATCATTCTGGGTACATGCAAAGAATGTGATCAGTCCTTAAGACAAACACAGTAGTCAAGGAATAAGCAGAGCAAAAATCAAAGCAATACACAGAGTCCCTGTGTCTAGGGGTTTACCAGGATGATCCGGATACAAGGATTACAATACATTCCTCGGCTGTATTTGCCTTGAGCCTACCTGTTGTCCCTGCCTGATATCAAATTCCTGCCAAATTCCTAAAAGTGGCCCTAAAAGCTCTCCACATTCATTGCCAGGAGGTACTCATTCCGTGAAGGTCCACAGTTAGGAGCAGATTTGTATCAGAAAGCACTTGTTTGTGTGAATCTGAAGAAGCCAATATTGGCTATTTCTGTGGTACTGGGGATCAAACCCAGGGCCTCACACAAGCTAGGCAAGTACTCAGCCCTTAAGTTGAGGGACTTCTTGTCCTTAATGTGTTTTTTATGTTGAGATGGGTCTCATTAACTAGAGCAGAATAGCCTTGACTTCAGTCCATGCAGACCTTGAACTTGCAGTGTCCCTGCCTCACCTTCCTTCCTAAGGCTGGGATCACAGGTATGAGCTGCCACACCTTGCTGCATCTGGTATCAGTTGTAAATGCTGTGATAGAGGCCTTATCTTTCAGTGGGAGTTTAACACAGCAGAAGAGACAGTGATCAAATTGGGGTGGAGAATTAGACTGTTAGGGTGGGACCTGCAGAGAAAACTGGTTGGAGCTGGTTCAGTGGGGCTTACTGAGGGGAAGAGAGGGTAGAAGAGTCTGGGTTCTAGGAGAAGCATGGAAGCCCAGGGCATGACATCACAGGGGACCCTGGGGAGCTACAATTGGTTTCCCTGCACAGTGAAGGCTGGAGGCGATGGAAGCCCAGAAGCAGGGCTCAGATGGGTAGTGCCTCCCTTAGCAAACCTGCACTTCTTAACCTGGAGTCCAGGCCCTTTGGAGTGAATGTCAGATATCCTGAGTACTAGATATTTATACTACAATTCATAATAGTAGAAAAATTATAGTTGGGAAGTAGCAATGAAGTAATTTTCTGGTCGGGGGTCACCACAACATGAGGAACTGAACTAAAGGCTCTCAGCATTAGGAAGGTTGAGAACCACCATTTTAACCAAGCAGGAAAATGAAGAGCATTAGGATTTTTCTCACGGAAGCATAACTGAATCTTGCTTGTCTTCCTCTTAGCGGAGTTAGTCACAAAACTCTATGAGGCGGCTGTGAAGAAAGTCCCCAACAGTGAGGAGTACCACTCTCACCTCTTCATGGCCTATGCCAGGGTGGGCGAGTACAAGAAGATGCAGCAGGTAACCACGCCCAGTGTGCGTGCGTGTGTGCGTGCGTGTGTGTTTGAGAGAGATCAGCCAGTTTCATATTGTTCGGGGTTTTGAAATGCTTTACTTGAGGAAGTGTGCCGCTGGCTGGCTGCTGGTGTGTTTGCTTTGGTTTACTGTCAGCTCCAGATTGCTCTCCTGGGTGACATTGCTGTTCAGGGTCCAGAAAATGAATAAGCAGAAGTCCCAGAGCACAGTGAACAGATAGACAGACAGACGGCGTTCTAAAGTAAGTTTATATCCAGTTAACTGAGCTGTTTTAGCTTTCTGAGAGTTTACTAAGTTCACCAGGGGAGAAGTCCCCATGGCTGAAGTTTTTCATTCTTGATTGCCAGAGTGGCTTATTTCCAGTAATTTTACTTTAGGGGTTCTTTGTGTACATTTGATGGAGTCTTTTTTGGACACAGGTTTGAAACTGGTTTCTGGATAAAGCTGATATTCCAGAAAAATGAAACCTGTGCTCTGAAGCTCTAAATAGCTATGTTATGCTAATAGTTCCCTATTTACTATTACACCCAGGGAATGCGTGCTGGCGATATTCTCAGTCCTTCAGCAATCACACTGGGGCTGGAGATGTGGCTCATTCAGAGGAGTGCTTGCCTGGTGTGCGCGGAGCTCTCTCTGGGTCTAGCAGAACATGAGCTCACGTGGTCCTGCACGCCTATAAGCCCAGCACTCTGCAAGTGAAGGCAAGAAGATCAGAGGATCGTGGCCAGCCTGGGCTAGAGAAAGACCTTTTCTTGCCCAGAATGACTTCAACTTGATATACGCTTGCCTCCAACGTCCTGAGTAGCTGGGATTGTAAGCGTGTGTTTCAAAAGCTCCGTTTCTGCCTGCTGAGTGCTGGGGTTACAGGTCTATATGACACACCTCTTTTTAAATTTGAGTTTTTGTTTTAACTTGTTCTTTGCAGTATCACATTCTAGCAATAGGAAGTCAGGTAGGGTAAAGAAACTGGAGTAGCACAATCCTTCCTCAGAATCAATGTGGATATTCCTTTATATAAGTTTTCAAAGTGTAAGAATTTCTTTATTGCCCAAACATAGTTATTTTAAGAGCACTGGTCTGTTCTTCCAGAGGACACAGCTTTGATTCCTAACACCTGTGGCATTTCACAACCATTTATAATTGTATGTCCAAAGGATCTGACATCCTATTCTGACCTCCCTGGGTATTCTTATTTATGTTTGTGTCTGTGTGTCTGTGTGGGTATATGCACATGAGTGCTAATTTCCTCTGAAAACAGAGGCCCGGAACTGAAATTAGAGGAGATACCAGACCTCCTGGTGTGGGTGCTGGGAACTGTATGCAGGTCCCCTGCAGGAGGAGTGAACACTGTTAGCTGCAGAGCAGTTGCTCCTGCACTGTCTATGGTTTTCTTTTCGTATGAAATGGAAATATTCTTTAATTGCTGCAGTAACACACATACACACACATTTTTCTCCCCTTGGTTTTTTGAGAGCAGATTTCATTTCATTTCCCAGGCTGGCCTCCAGCTTGCTATGTAGTAGAGTGTCCCCGAACAGGCTGCTGCCCCTGCCCCTACCTGCCCAGGGCTAGGACTGCATTCCAGCAGCCCTGCCCCGTTCCTGTAGGGATTCCTAGCACAGCTCCTTCTTCCGGGAAGGTTTTCTTTAAGGCGGGCTGTTAGACACATGTCTGTAGCATAGCACTGATGGAGGTAAGGTTCTTCTCAAAGGGAAAGGCCTCCAATACCTCCAGATAGTACTGCATCTTCATTGTTGACTACAAATGTGTCACAAACAGCCCCACTCCTTACTCCCTAAAGTCTTGGCAGGGAAGGCTCGAGCCGCCGTGTGAGGCATGGCGATGAGAAGTCGGGCTCTGCTGCTCACTGAGCTCATTAAATGTCTGTAGTCAGTCCTTAGAGACTGAGTCTTGTCGCTCTCACTGTCCTGGGACTCACTGTGTAGGCCAGGCTGGCCTCGAACTCAGAGATCCGCCTGCCTCTGCTTCATGAGTGCTGAGGTTAAAGGTCAGCCACTATGCTTGGCAGGATGTAGCTCTAATACTAAATTTGACCAAATAAAAATTTCATAGATCATGCATAGAGCTGGTTTTGAATTTGTGTACCTAGCTTTGCATTCACCTTACCAGGGGTGGTGGTCCTCCTTTGATGTGACTTAGTTGCTGTGGAGGTCTTCAGTGTGGTTTAAGTGTATCTAACTTTTAGACTGTTAGATCTTCATGCAGGGGAGGAATGATGTGGTTTCAGTCTGCTAGATGAAATGTCTTATTTTATATTAAATTTTTACATTTCTAATCATTAAGATGTCTTTAATCTCTGTCATTATGAGAATTTCCCTTTAAATTATGTATAAAATTGGCTTTCTAACAGTCTTCACCTATTTCTCTAGGGTATGTGTGCCCTAATGTTAGACATGGGAGATCCAGACAACTTAGGGTGTCTGCCCCACGCTGAGTGTCTGCTGTGTCCTGTGCATCCTGGTCCTCCTTCCTGAGTGCTCTCAGGCCCTCTGTCCACCGTGCTCCACTCCTGGTGTCCAGTGCTCTCAGACCTTCTGTCCACCGTGCCCCACTCCTGGTGTCCAGTGCTCTCAGGCCCTCTGTCCACCGTGCTCCACTCCTGGTGTCCAGTGCTCTCAGGCCCTCTGTCCACTGTGTTCCACTCCTGGTGTCCAGTGCTCTCAGGCCCTCTGTCCACTGTGTTCCACTCCTGGTGTCCAGTGCTCTCAGGCCCTCTGTCCTCTGTGCTCCACTCCTGGTGTCCAATGCTCTCAGGCCCTCTGTCTACCATGTTCCACTCCTGGTGTCCAGTGCTCTCAGGCCCTCTGTCCACCGTGCTCCACTCCTGGTATCCAGTGCTCTCAGGCCCTCTGTCCACTGTGCTCCACTCCTGGTGCCCAGTGCTCTCAGGCCCTCTGTCCACCGTGCTCCACTCCTGGTGCAGCTCCCTCACTTTGTTGGCTTCCTTCCTTCTTTGCAGTTCTGTAAAGACACGGACTTATAATTTTCCTATCCCCATTAGATTCTTTTTTGAAGACTTTACAAGCAAAGTAGTTATGTTTCGTCCTCATGAAATTGTTTTCTTTCCTTTCCTTTTGCTGTTGAGATTGACCGCAGGGCGTTGTAAATACTGTGCATGCACTCCTCCTGCAGAGCTTCTCTCTTTCTTTGGTAATTCTAGAGATTGCACCCCAGGCTCTCTGGTTGCTAAGCTGTCCCCAGCCCTTTTCATCTTTTTTTGCCTGTGTGGTTGCCATGGAACTCAGTCTTTTGGAAAGACAGCAGGCTCTCTTAACCACTGAGCCATCTCTCCAGCCCCATGACTCAGTTTCCCTGATTTTGTTCAGCCTGATATCCACTCATGAGAATTGGTTGGCTTTGTCACCTGTTTGTATATCATAAATATCTTCAGTCTGGTCTAGAGCGTCCCTTTGTCCTTTGAGGTCCTTCTGAGATGGTATTGCCATGGGATTTCATAGTAATGCTTCCCCATTCTCTCTTAAAGAGGGGAGGATGTGAGGATGTGTGTGATCTCACCTTTCTTGGAATCGCCTAGCTTGTGTTTTATCTGTATATTGTTACTTTCATTAAGTGTATGGATATAAATGTTTGTGTGTGCTTATGTTCGTGTAAGTGCAGGAGGCATCAGATTCTCTGGCACTGGAGAAACAGGTGACCTGCCTGACATGGTTGTTAGGAATCAAACTCAGGCTTTCTGGAAAAACAGTACATGCTCCTAACCTGAGCCATCTTTGCAGCCCCTTCTATTTTTAGTGTGTGTGTGTGTGTGTGTGTGTGTGTGTGTGTGTGTGTGTTGCTGCTTGCTGCATTGCTGCATGTATGTTTGTGTACAGTGACTAAGGAGGTCAGAAGAGGGCAACTATAGATTTCTCTGGATCTATTAATTATGGAAGGTTGTAAGCAGTCATGTGGGTGCTGGAAAACAAACCTGGGTCTTGTGGAAGAGCAGCCAGTGCTCATAATGACTGAGTCATCTTCCCAGCTCTATAGTATGCATTCTTAATCCCTGAGCCGTCTACTTTGCTATTGCTAAGTAAATTTTAACTTGTTGAGAATGTTGTGCACCTGGGAGATAGTTTGGAGCCATTCTCAGCTACACAGCAAGCTTGAGGTCAGCTTTGGCTGCATGATAACCTTGGCCCAGAGAAGAATCAAGAAATTGGTAGATAACTCAGTTGGCAAAATGCTTGCGGTGTACACATGAGGCCTGAGTTTGATTCCCAGTACTCAGGTTAAAAACAAAACAGACGACCCATCAATTGTGGCAGCTTGCTTGTAATCCCAGTGCTGAAGATGGAGACACAAGTCCTTGCCATTTTTCAGGCCAGCCTGCCTAGCTTAATTGACAAGCCCTCAGTCCCAGCGAGGACATAGTCTCCAAAAGCAAGGTGGACAGCTCCTAAGGAATAAGCCCGAGGTTGCCCTTTGGCCTGTACATGTGCACACATGTGCATCTATTTGCATGGACACACCATCCCTCCATGAAGAATGATTTGTGTAGTTTACATTTTCCCTGTGTCTTTCTTTTTTTGCTCATCCCTGGGAAGGGTTCTCAAGAGTTATAGGGATTTGTGCACAACAATTTAATCTCAGGTATGCTTGAGTACTTCTAGTTAGCTGTTTCTCTGCACGAACTCTCAGTGTGAGTATGTTGTACTCACAACAAAGGGGTTAATACTTTTTTCCGTTAGTTTGTTTTCTTTTTTTGTTTTGTTTTTGTTTTGTTTTTTTTGTTTTTTTGTTTTTTTTTTTCCGAGACAGGGTTTCTCTGTGTATCCCTGGCTGTCCTGGAACTCACTCTGTAGACCAGGCTGGCCTCGAACTCAGAAACCCGCCTGCCTCTGCCTCCCAAGTGCTGGGATTAAAGGCGTGCGCCACCACCGTCCGGCAGTTTGTTTTCTGAAGCAGTACCCTTACGCTGTAGCTGAAGAAGACCTTGAAGTCCTGGCCTTGGCCTTGAACTCTCTTTTTTTTTTTTTCCCCAAAAAGAATTATCAGACCTCATTACAGATGGTTATGAGCCACTATGTGTTTGCTGGGACTTGAACTCAGGATCTACTGGAAGAGCAGTTAATACTCTTTAACTGCTGAGCCGTCTCTCTAGCCTGGTCTTGAACTCTTGATCCTCTGTCTCTACCTCTCAGGTTCTGGGAGGCTTGCTCATTCCAGACCCGCTCCACTGCCTGGCTGATGGCCTTGGCTTGCCACTGAGCTCAGCTCCTGTCTAGCATACCTTCTTTGCTGTGGCTGCTTCAGTGTCTTCTTCAGAAAGGATTGCGGCTGTGGCTCGTTTGCTCTGACAGAGCCTCAGCCCAGGTTGGCTTCACATTCTGTACACAGCTGACTATAATCTTGACCTGCCTCTGTCTCCCGTGTACCTGAAACTAGCAGCATGTGTCCATGTGCCTGTGCCTGGTTATGCAGTGTTGGGCACTGAAGCTAGGGCTTTGTGCCTGATGGGCATGCACTCTGCCAATTGAGTTCCACGCCCAGCCTGAGGATTCCATCAGCTGACGCAGTCAGGCTCTGTGAGGTTCGGTAGTCTTCCTAGGACTTTGTGCTGTAGAACAATGGTTCAGAAGGTCAACTGTCACTCTGATGTAAACTGTACATTTTATTCACTCGTGCTGCTGTAGTGAGGAGGTTACCAGGCACTGCCACCGACCCGGTGTGTAACTGTGTGGCTGCTCTCCTCCTGATGTGCTGCACATCCAGGGTCACTTCTGTCGCTTCCCAGGGTCACTTCTGTCACTTCCCAGTTTGCTAGCTGTCCTCCAGTTGATGGTTTCTAAATGAAGCTCTCTGTCTTTCAGGCTGGCATGGCTCTGTATAAGATTGTCCCCAAAAACCCGTACTACTTTTGGTCCGTGATGAGCTTAATCATGCAAGTAAGTATGCTGCTCAGGATGGGGTTCAAGCCTGTCTTCACCATCCTTGTCTGTAATGAACTGTGAGCTCAAGGAACACATTGTACCGAGTGTCAGGAGGAGCTTCACAAATCACCTGTTGGCTCTTCAAGTTGGCGATGCTTGGTAGCCTCTGTTTAATTTTTATTGTATGTGTCTAGGTGTTTTTCCTGTATGTGTCTGTGCACCATTGTGAGCCTGGGGGCCGCTGAAGCTAGAAGAGGGAGTGCTAACCCTGGAACTGGAGTTACAGACACTTGTGAGCCACCGTGTGGGTGCTGGGAAGCAAACTCAGGTCCTCTGAAAAGCAGCTGGCTCTCAACCACTGGGACAGTTTTTCAGCTTCCTTTTTTTAGTGTTTCTGTCTTGGTTTGAGCTTGCTCTGTAACCTAGGCTGACCTCAAACTCAAGCTCCTGCTACTTCCCCGTCTTGAATTTTGGGGTTTGGCTGCCATGCCTGGCTGCTGGCATTTTCTCAGTTGTTCATCCCAGGCTGTCTCCCAACTCTGTACGTGGCAGCGGAGGAGTACAGATGTGCAACACCACACCTGGCTTGCATTTGTTCTTTCTGAGCCTCAGTTTCCTGTTTTACAGAATTATCTCAGTAAACAGGGCCCAGAGTCACAGGTCACAATGGTTATCTGCATGGTAACATGAACAGAGCAAGCAGGAGAGAAATCAAAGCAAAACACTTATCTTTCCTCTCACAGTCTATATCTGCACGAGATGAAAACCTCTCGAAAACCATGTTTCTGCCGCTGGCAGAAAGGATGGTAGAGAAAATGGTGAAGGAAGACAAGATTGAGGCTGAAGCTGAGGTGAGTGCACACCTCCTTTCCCCACTCTCCAGCTGGGACAGGCTGCAGCCTGTGGTGCCCGCAACCGCTTCTTAGCTGCTGACCCCACCTGGGCCTCCAGTCAACACTACTGGGTAGCCTCAGCTCAGGCACAGTGTCGCCAGCTTGTCTCCGGCAAGTGTGCCCGATCCAGGCATGTGTAGAAAGGGAAGTCTTGACACGGTCTGTTAAATAATTGTAACTGTTTGTGTCTCTGCAAGGTTGAACTTTATTATATGATCCTGGAGCGCTTGGGAAAGTACCAGGAAGCCCTGGACGTCATTAGAGGGAAATTAGGAGGTAATTTATAAAATTTTCTGTTTGTCTTTAATTTGAAAATGAAAATTATTTGTGGTAAAAAAAAAATTCCCACACAGTTGATAACTTTATATCACTGTGCTCTGCTTCTCGTTTTATCTGCTCTCTAATTCATGTTGAAAGTATTAAACAATGTTTTTATTCCCACCAATTGGGAGGCAGAAGCATGTCTGGGCTACAGAGTGGGTTCCAGGCTAGCCCGTGTGATGTAAAGAGACCCTGTCTAGAAAAACAAAGTCTTTTTTTATTAATTGGTTGACAGTTTCACACATGCATTTTGATGCTGTTGTTTCCCCACCGTTTCCTCACTCCCCCTAGGTCACCTCACCTTGCTGTCTCCCCTCCCCACCCCCAGTTTCCTCCATTGAGTTTGTCTGGCCCTGAACTCCTGGGTTAAATTTTTATTTTATTTTATTTTATTTTATTTTATTTTATTTTATTTTATTTTATTTTGTTTTTGAGACAGGTGTACCCCTGGCTGTCCTGAAATTTGCTCTGTAGACCAGGCTGGCCTTGAATTTAGAGATCCACCTGCGACTGCCTCCTAATTGCTGGGATTAAAGGCGTGCACCACCACCATGGGTTGTGTTAAATTGTTTTTAACTGGGTAATTTGTGGCTTCAGACTGAAGATGTGTGAGAGGGTGTATCCTGAGTCTCTGACCCTGTTACAGGTCTGCTGTTGCCTGTCCTCGTTATCTTTCTGTGTATGGGTGTTTTGTTTCCTGTGCGTGAACGCACTCCATGCGGGATGTGCTCACAGAGGCCAGACGGCGGATTCTGCTGCTTATGGATGGTTGTGAGCTGCTCTGTGGGTGCTGGGAATTAAACCTGGGTTCTCTGCAAAAGCAACAAACCTTTTCTTCTAAGCCATCTCCAGCCCCATTGCCTTGTTAGTGTTTTGAGACAGTCTTAACTCTGCAGCCCTGAATGGTTTGGACCTCCACATGTAGCTCAGGCTGGCCTCAAATAGTAACTCTTCTGCCTCAGCCTCTTAAGTATTGGAATTACAGGTCAGAATCAAGCCCGGCAAGACTATCCTTTTTGGATTTTGGAGACAGTCTTGTGCAGATAGGCCAGACTGGTTAGACTTCTGTGGATCTGACTAGTCGCCAACATAACTGACCTGGCTTCTGTCTCCTGAGCTGGCGGATAGACATTCACCAGCACCTGCGTCCAGTTACCTTTTTATTTCCTAAGAAGGAGTTTCTCTGTCTTTCTTTCAAACATTTTACTTCTGTATGACTGTTTTACCTGAATTCCTGTCTGCATCATGAGTGTGTAGTTACCACAGAGGCCAGAAGAGGGTGTCTGATCCCCTGGAACTGGAGTTACAGTAGTGAAGACCTGCAATGTGGGTGCTGTGAACCGAACCTTGGTCCTCTTCAGGGGCAGCCAGCGCTCTTAACCAGGAGTGACCTGTCATCTGACTTCACCTTCTTTAGACGCGTGCAGGTCTGCCTCTGTTTTGAGCTGAATTGATGATGCACTTGCTACGGCTCTCCCGCTTAATTCTCCGAAGTTCTTTTTGCCTTCTACTTTAAAATCTCACGATTCTTAACTCACTCACTGTAGTCCTCTCCAGTGCTTCAGAAATGTGTCAGCTGAGCTTTCCAGTCCTGAATAAACACACACACGCACACACACACATACACACACATACACACACACCCGTCCCCCACACACACACATACATACGTACATATATACCGCAGCCCAGTATGGATCATCAATAATTACCAAAATTCATTGCTCGAATGTAGTCTTGTATTTAGAAGGTGATCTTGGAGATAGTAGTGTGTATTCTAAAAGTGAGGTTATTTTCTTTCGGGAGCAGGAAAATGTGATGTTGTCTTTCCTGTGATTGGATTTTATTCTGAGACGTGAAAGCAATCCACCAACTTGTATATTTTTTATTGTAGAGAAGTTGACAAGTGAAATCCAGAGTCGGGAGAACAAATGCATGGCCATGTACAAGAAACTGAGCAAGTGGCCTGAGTGCAACGCCCTTTCCCGACGCCTCCTGCTGAAAAAGTAAGTGGATGCCGCAGCAAGGGCACCAAGAGCCTGCAAAGGTTTCTAGACAGGGGCTAGTGTGGGTTGGGCGAGCTCTGGGCATATTTGAGATGTTTTGGAAGTTTTCAGGGAGAGTTATTTTGGGGTGAGGCCTCACGGTGCCTTGGCAATGCTGGCTGAGTTGGGTTGCTGTGTCGTACTGTCCTCTTCCCCAGAGTTATGGGGAAATGTTTTGTTAGGTCTTTATTATCATGGAACGCCTCAGACTCTCACAGCCTCAGCGTTGCTGTCTAGGGTGCCTGGTACATGGGGGGTGTGACTAGAGATTCGGTTGTAGTCACGGTTCCTCAGGCAGCTTTGTCACAACGTGGGTTTAATCCTGTGTGCATCGTTCAATCTGATTTTAGCTCAGATGACTGGCAGTTCTATCTGACTTATTTCGATTCTGTCTTTCGACTGATTGAAGAAGCCTGGACGCCTCCTGCTGAAGGGGAACAGTAAGTGGTCACCTTTTCCACTTTCATATCTTAATGTTTTAATTTTTCTTTAAGTAAGGAGTGACATATATGCTACATAGTTTATTGTATTTTAGAGTAAATTATTCTACTAGTGATTTGCCAGCATTTTTATTTGTGTGCGTGCGTGTGTGTGTGTGTGTGTGTGTGTGTGTGTGTGTGTGTATGCACCATATTGTGCCTCATGCTCAGGGAAACCAGAGAAGGCACTGGATCTTCTGAAATGGGAGTTATTAACAGGCTGATCTACTATGTGGGTGCTGGGAACCGAACCCCTGTAAGACCAGCCAGTGCTCATGACTGCTGAGCCATCTCACCAGCCTGTACATTATATTTTAAAGGAGTTGGTTTGGGCAGCTTTCATTACATGACACCTTGGGTGGAGTTTCTTAACCTGTGTCCTCAAATGGTTGTTGTCTTTGTGGAGTCCCAGTGCCTTTTTCTGTGCACTGAGAGTTGGCCCTAGGGCAGGTTTTTGCAGCACTGAGCTGTGTCCCCAGCACAGGACTGCTGTTTTGCCTTAGCCTGAGTGCTGGGGTTACAGGCACGGACCAGCATGTCTGGATTACAGTCGTACTTTGTGATGAAGCAAAAGGACTTCCCCGTGCATCAGTAACATTTTATCTTTGAAATAATACCTTCCTTTCAAAATAACCTTCTTGTTTTACTGTAATAAACATGTACATCTTGGAAGCCTCCTTTACTGTAATCAACGTATGCGCCCTGGAAGACTCCTTTTAGTCCCCGTGTGGCACTTAGTCCCACTTGATCTATCTATGTAAAGTAAATCCCAACAGCACCTTGCTTCCCCCTTGCCCCTGTCTGTGGTTATGTCAGCGCTGTGTGCCATACAAGTTGGATGAGTAGACATTCTGATGCATCTTCTTCCCTAAAACTTGCTTTTGTAAATAGTAGATGTAAGTTTGTTTCTTTTATATTTTTTAAGTGGCTCAAGAATAAGCTCTCAGATATTTCATAGTATATTAATGTCTCTGCTATTGATAGTAATTGGGTTACTACAGAATTTTTTTCCTCTTTTTATAAGTAATACTAAGCAAGTTTAAGTTGAATCTTTAAAAAATAGGTCTTTTTTTTTTTTTTTTTAAAAAAGCTTCATTTAGCCAAGCATGGTGCACACACCTTTAATCCAGCAATCAGGAGGCAGAAGCAGGCACGTCTCTGAATATGAAGCCAGCCTGGTCCATAGAGTGAGTTCCAGGACAGCCAGGGCTACACAGAGAAACCCTGTCTTGAAAAACTGAACCAAAACAAAAGCTTTATCTATTTTGTATGTGTGCCCCACGTGTGTGTCAGACGATACCTGGTGGAGTGCACCCCCTTCTCCTGTGGGTCCTGCCATGGAAGCTCAGGTGCTCGGGCTCCCAGAGGCGCTTTGACAGTGGTTTGTTATCCTCAGTATCCAGGAATCAAGGTTAAGAGTGATTTTGTAGCTTGTTACCTATTTGATCAGGCTCATGGCTTTCTCACATTTGCTTGGCCTTACTTGCTAGCTCACTGGGGCTGCGCCATCACCACCGAAACCCCGCTGGGAAGTGTACCCAGCACTGAGCATGTGCGGCGGATGATCTACTTCTAAGTCACACTGCTGGTCTTTGAGTTTTCTTTTGTGTCTTTGAGACAGGGTCTCTGTGTAGTTCTGCCTGTCTTGGAACTGTGTAGACCAGCCTGGTTTAGAACTCATGGAGGTCTGTCAGCCTCTTCCCTCTGGTGCTGGGAGCCCTTGACTTTTTGAGGCAAGGTCTTGACCGTGCTCAGTCTCTGCTGCTTCCTTCAGGTGGGGCTGTAGCTGTGACACCTGCTGCCACCATTCTCCTGTTGCTGTTGTTGTCCATAGCAAAATGCTGTTTCCAGATCAGCAGCTGTAATGGTGCCTTGTATTTCCTCCCAGCTCCTTAGAAGGGGAAGTACACTGCTCTGCAGAAGATGCCGTGAAGTTTATAGAGGACAGGATAACGGAGGCATCGCAAAGCTCCCGACATGTCCGAGGCCCACACCTAGCTAAGCTGGAGCTCATCAGGCGCCTGCGGACCCAGGGCTGTAATGATGAGTACAAGCTGGGTAAGAGAGTGACAAGAAGCTGGGTGGTGGTGGCGCACGCCTTTAATCCCAGCACTTGGGAGGCAGAGGCAGGTGGATTTCTGAGTTCGAGGCCAGCCTGGTCTACAGAGTGAGTTCCAGGACAGCCAGGGCTACACAGAGAAACCCTGTCTGGAAAAACCAAAAAAAAAAAAAAACAAAAAAAAGAAAGGCCGTGACAAGTACAGCTGGGTGAGAGACCTTCAGGTAGTGCTGAGCCCTGGAGAAGGTGAGAGGCACACCCAATCGATGTGCTTGATGTGCTTGTTACCTAGAAATAGTTGTTGAAGATGGTTTATTTACAATATCCATCTGCTGACTGTGATTGGCTTGGGTTTTTATATTAGTGTCTGTTTAGTCCATCAGGTCCTTGCAGACCCAATTTAAAGAGAAATTTCTGGTTTCACCATTTTTTAACATTTCTCAGACTGTGAGTGTTTTCCCTGTTTTTGTTTTTTTTAAGAATGGCTCTCACTCAGTAGAGCAAGCAGCCCTGGAACTCAACCTTTCTGGTGTGAGCTCCCATGCATAGCGTTTTTTAATGTGGAAGGGTGGCTGGAGTGCCATGTATTAAGGATAACTTTGATCTGCCTCTCCCTCCCGAATGCTGGTATTATAGTTGTGCCCACCACACCTAACTCTTATTTTTCTCCTTTTATTGTAATTTTCATTTCATTTAATTTTTTGAGATAGAACACTGAGGTTAAAGTTGTGTGCCACTGTGCTGGCTTCAGACAAAGTTAATTTAAATAAAACAGACCTTTCGATTAGGTGTGTCACTTTAGACATTGCCTCAGTCTGTGGGTAACTCAGTGCCCTCCTCTTTAAGGTGACCCAGAAGAGTTAATGTTCCAGTATTTCAAGAAGTTCGGGGATAAGCCATGCTGCTTCACAGACCTGAAGGTGTTTGTTGACCTCTTGCCTGCTGCACAGTGCACACAAGTACGTGTTCCTGGGTTCTGCCAGTGGCCGAAGTGTCTGCTTGCACGCTAGTTCAGGAGGAGGTGGTACAGTAACTGACTTGCAGCCATAATGCTTGTCATTGTCACATCCTGTAAGTCAGCGCAGAACCACGCTCATGACTTCTCACCAGCAGTAGGCCTGGCTCAGATTTGTCACCTATCAACAGGAACTTCCTTTTCATTTTTCTGAGATAGGATCATATGGCCCAGGGTCCGTTTTTCCTCTGCTGAGATCCAGAGTGAGCAGTTTAGCCTGGCCAGCTTCTCATCTAGAAGCTGAGCAGTCTGAAGTCAGGCCACTCTGGCACTTGTATAGCCTTGGCTGCTTGTGTCCTTACCTGATGAGAGCCATACATAGGAGCACAATGTGTTCTAAACCTCCCTAATGCTGCACCCCTTTAATACAGAACCTCATGCTGTGGTGACCTCATCCATAAAATATTTGGTTGCTACTTTATAACTGTAATTTTGCTACTGTTATGAATTATAATGTAAATATCTGATACATAAGATACCTGATATTTGACCCCTGTGAAAAGGTTGTTCAACTCACAAAGGGGTCACAACACACTGAGAACTACTTCCCTAGACTGTTTCATACTCAAAATGTTTAGTGCATGCTCCAGAGCTGTCCTTGGTAATAGGCACTTGGAGTCCTGCCCACTGAGGAGCAGTGTGCCTGAGGTGGGACAGAGCACCAGGTCAGTGATGGGCATGGGGAAAACTAGTGGTGATTGTGATCCACTTACTCACGAGCACCCTGTGAGTGCTTGTGAGTACTGGAAGCCATGGTGCCCGTGCCAAGGCCGATGCCGTGACCTTTCATCCCCACAAGGATTGAGTGAGCTGAGGGCAGAGGAGTGCCTTGTCTTTACCAGGACTCAGCACTTGAGTGTCCTTGGAGGACCGTCTAGGGCACATGTGTGGTACATGCCTAATCCTAGATCCTAATCAGAAGCCAGTTGTGTCAGTGGGGTTCTGAAAGGCCCTCTGCATTGTCTCAGTGGAACTTTTCTTGGGATGCTTGTGTATAGGTCTCAGACCTACATACAGCCTCTCAGATAAACTGTAAAATGCAGAAAAGAGTCCGGGTTCTAGGAGCATTGAAGATTTACAAGAGAGAAAGCTAGTTGAGTGGGAAGTTTGGTCTGGGAAGGATGCATCTGAATGGCTGTCCTGTAGAAGAGGGAGCAGAGGAGGGAAGACATGGTTCAGAGAGAAGAAGGAAGTGGTCAGAATCCTCCAGAAGCAGAGTTTTGTTTTGGAGGAAATGTAGGTAGAGTCCAGGCAACCATGCGGACCAGGTGACATAAGCACGAGTCAGCCATGTGATGGGTGAGCCACAGGGGGCAGTGGTGGCGGCTGCGGGTGTCTCTTGTCCAACAGTGCTGATGTCCTGGGTGGCACGGCTGCTCTGAGGAATGTTCCTTCTCTTGCTACTGACACTGATGAAGCCTGCATTACCTTCCAAGCAGCTATGCTTGCCTGGTGTGGGAATCTCACGGGACCCCACGAAGTAAGGCTTGTTTGCTCAGAGGAGCCCTGCTAGCACAAGGCTGGGAACTGGTCTAGTGATTCTCATAGTCTTTATTTTGCTTTGTAATTTTGCTACTAGCTTTTTTCAAATTTAAAAAAAAAAAATAGGTTATTTGGGGGCTGGAGAGATCTCAGTGATTAAGAGCATTAGCTGTTCATAGAAACCCAAGATTGATTCCTAACATCCCCATGGTGTCTCACAGCTACTTGTAACTCCAATCCCAGGGCATCCGTACTGCTCGTGGAAGCATCTCTTCTGGCTTCCTTGATTGAGGACTATGCTCTACATAGTGCACAGACACATGAGGCAAAACACCCACAATACCGACAATAAAACGGGGAGTGGAAAACAAGGATCTCTTGTGGTCTAGTCTGTATAGCAGTGGATGTCCTTGAACTTCTAGTTTTCTTGCCTTCACGTTCCCCAGGCATGTAGCATTATGGTCTGCATGAACTAGGTGTTGAACAACAGCTGTCTGTGGAGATGGCATAATAGAGCAATCTTTTTTTTTTTTTTTAATAAAAAGACTTATTTTATTGCCTATGAGTGCTCTATCTACACATATGCCTGCATGCCAGAAGAAGACATCAGATCCCAGTATAGATAGATCATCGTAAGACACTATGTGGTTTCTGGGGATTGAACTCGGGACCTCTGGAAGAACAGACAGTACTCTTTAAGAACACTTAAGGTTAAGAACCACTGAGCCATCTCCCCAGCTCAGCAGTCTTCTCACAGAGAATCTGAGGTATCCTAAGTGCACTTGCATGGTGTGGCCTCTGTTCATCCTCTCTGCAGTTCATTAACCAGCTTCTTGGAGTTGTTCCATTGTCAACGCCGACAGAGGATAAGCTTGCCCTGCCTGCTGACATCCGAGGCCTGCAGCAGCATCTGTGTGTCGTGCAGCTGACGAGGCTCCTCGGCTTGTACCACAGCATGGATAAGAGTCAGAAGCTGGATGTGGTCAGAGAACTGATGTTACGGTACCAGCACGGACTGGAGTTTGGTGAGTAGCTGCTGAGATGTGCTCTGTCTCCCCTCCCTCTCAGTCGTTCGGAGACTGAGAAGTCAGTGTGTACAGTATCCAGAGCACGGCTTAAATACACACGTCAGGCTGGTCTCATCACACACCCGTGCCATATGAGGACTGCTCAGGAGCTTTCTCAGTCCTGCTGCTGCTGCTGCTGCTGCTGCAGGTTTCTGCTCCTTCTCATCAGCTGGGCTCATCCATGGCTCTTAGATGAGTTCATGATTTGTGGGGACTTTCAGAGCTGTGCCCTTATATCCTCATAAAGGCCCTGTGAGGCAGAATAGCGTATACTGTTCCAGCTGAGTGTGGCTTCTTTTAAGCCTTTGGTTTGTGTTGCTCTCTCTCCCCCGCCTCCCAGCCATCCATCCACACACCTACCCATCTACCCATCCATCTCACCAGCCCTCATTTTTCCTTCTTTAAAAAGCAAATAAACAGCAGCCTCCTGTAGCAGCACTTGCTGAACGACTCCTAAGAACAGGTGTGATTTTTCCCCTCCAGGACGCTCTTGTTTGAAGACAGAGCTGCAGTTCTCGGACTATTACTGCCTCCTCGCTGTTCATGTGCTCATTGATATATGGAGAGAAGCAGGTAGGACATCTGTGTCCGCTCCTGAGCTTGCTGGAGTTGGAAGCTCATACTGTGCAAACCACACACCGAGGCCTTGGGCCTAGCTCTTCCTGCCTTCAGATGATCATGACTCTCAATCAGCAGTTATCTGATGGATTTCTAAATATATTTGAATAACAATCACTGTGAAACAAATCTAGAGTTAAAATATAACCACACTGATTTAAAAGCAGGTGGGCAACCTCACAGAACAGAAAAGCCCTTTTCATTCAGTTAAAAAAATTTTTATATTAATAATTGACTTTTTTTTTTTTTTTTTTTTTGGTTTTTTGAGACAGGGTTTCCCTGTATAGCCCTGGCTATCCTGGAACTCACTCTGTAGACCAGGCTGGCCTCGAACTCAGAAATCCACCTGCCTCTGCCTCCCAAGTGCTGGGATTAAAGGCGTGCGCCACCACCGCCCGGCCAATAATTGACTTTTTAAAATTGTTTTTTGAGACAGGCTCTCACTTTGTAACTGTGGCTCTGAAACTCACTCTGTAGACCAGGCTGGCCTGAAACTCAGGGATCTACCTGCCTCTGCCTCCTGGGTGCTGGAATTAAAGGCAGGGACCACTATAGCCCAGCTTCACACACACACACCCCTTTTTTTTTTTTAAGGTTTATTTATTTCTATATGTGAGTGGTGTATGTGCATGTATGCCTTCATGACAGAAGAGCTATTGGATCCCATTACAACAGACGGTTGTGAGCCACCACGTGGTTGCTGGGAATTGAACTCAGGACCTCTGGAAGAGCAACCAGTGCTCTTAACTGCTGAGCCATCTCTCCAGGTCCCCAGCTTCCTTTTTTTTTTTTTGGTGAGACAGGGTTTCTCTGTGTAGCCCGGGCTGTCCTAGAACTCACTCTGTAGACCAGGCTGCCCTTGAACTTAGAAATCCTCCTGCCTTTGCTTCCCAAGTGCTGGGATTAAAGGCGTGCACCACCACTGCCTGGCTCCATCTTCCTTTTTTAAAATGACACTTTGTATGTCTGTGTGTGTGCATGTGTGGGCACGTGTGCCATTGCTCATGTGTTATAAAGGTCAGCATGTGGAACCCAGGGATCAGACTCATCTGCAGGCTTTGGTGGCATGTGCCTTTATGTGCTGAGCCATCTCTCTGTTCCTAACAGCAGATTTTGTTTTTTAAAGTATCATATGTGATATTTTTAGTACGATCACATATAGAATCAAAATGATGTCTTGGGATAATATCTTGTAGGGTCTGTCTTGTGGGGAAAGCCCCTCAGGGGACAGGCTAACTAGCATCCTCTTGTTCTTCAAAGTCCCTCTCTTAAAATGTGAGATTCCATGATTACCTTTCCAAGATATATACATCCTGTATTTGTTTTGCACAGCTGTATTTAAGCACTCTCATAACTACTCAAGAATCATAAATACTTTGTATTTAGGGAATTCCCTGTTTTGATCCCAGGTCTGTATCTAAAATTTTTATGCGTCCAAACTCATTCAAGGTTTATTGTTGTTAGGAAATTCCCTGCTCTTAAAGCTGAATGGATAATGTGTTTTGATTCTAGGTGAGGAGACTGCTGTGTGGCAGGCCCTGACTCTGCTGGAAGAAGGCTTAACCCATAGCCCATCCAATGCTCAGTTCAAATTGCTGCTTGTTCGAATCTACTGCGTGCTGGGTGCATTTGAACCAGTGGTGGATCTTTACTCCAGCCTTGATGCTAAGCATATCCAGCACGACACCATTGGGTTGGTAGTATATACTCTGAATACTGAGCAGTCAGCTACATTTAGCCTAGGAAGTTCACTGTATAAACTGCAGCAGTGCAGGGCTCCAGACACTAGCCAGTGCATGAGGGTTTGTGTCTCCGAGCATTCCAGAGTTCACTGCTTTAAAGTGGTGAGGTGCTCTCCCAGAGACTTCGCTGGCTACCGTGTGAGGAGTGCTTGTGCTCTTTTGCTGGGTGTATGCTACATACTTTGTTTTGTGAACTCTGTTCTACTCCCTTGCTGTTGCCACTAACCCAACGCATCCTGAGTTAGAGTTTGGGCTATGTTATGTGGTTATTTGAATTTAGGAAGAGAATGTTGTGTTCTTTCCAGCAGTTGTTATCAAGATGTAAAGAAAGAACTCTGTTGATTTTCTTTTAATTTGATCCCATCAGCAAGATCATTCTGCTGGTGAGGTATTTTTTTTAATGCCCTGCTCTCTCTTTACCATAGTAAGTTTGCACCTAGTATTTGACAGCAGGATGAGGTGACTAATGTTTTCTCTGTTCTTCCTCCCTAGCTATCTTCTGACCCGATATGCTGCATCCCTGGGTCAGTATGCTGCTGCCTCCCAGTCCTGTAACTTCGCACTCAGGTTTTTCCACTCCAACCAGAAAGATGTAAGTGAAACCCACTGATATTGTGGCTTGCTGCTGCCTGCCTGCTTCAGAGTGCACCCCCTAGGGTCATAACACATAGCATCTGGCTCGTTAGCTGGCTGGTGCCCTTAGACTACTAGGTAGACGTATTGAATTTGTTCAGTATATGTATCTATAATTGAATCCTTGGAAACTTACATTTCCAATGGGGCATTAACAGACAGAGACGTCTCACGTCTTTCAGGTTTGTATCTCACGTGCTGTCTAGAGACTTCCAAAACTGGAAGCAAGGGCTCCAAGTTTGTGCCAATAGCCGCCCCTCCTGCATTTAAAGGCCAGTAAGTTAGAGTGCTCCCTCCCGGGCAGAGTCAAGGTGGGGTCTGCATGGAGTCTTGTCTGCTGCCCACTTGGCCCCGCTTGGTTACAGTCCTTTCAGGGAACCCTCATAGTCTCAGTTGATGGTCTTGCGAAACTGTTCAGGAGCTGGTGTGCAGAGAAGGTGAGTCTTCAGAGTGGTCCCTGCTGCTGTTCTTCTTGTGTGTGGCTAAGCCTCACTTCCTAGAGTTTGGCCGTGCCTGGCTTAGCCCATAGCTTCCTATTTTCCTGGTCTCTCAGTGTCATGGAGCTTGGTGAGGAAGTTGCCATCTGGGACTCATCTTGACAAACAAGTCTTGAGGTCTTTCCTTTAAAGTCATGCCTGTCTTCTATGTGCTTCTTGAGAGACGTGTTAAAGAATAAAGAAGCAGGGAAGACGCACGTCTGAGCGAGCCGTGTGTGTTCTGAGCTGTTGGATGTGCAGTAGCAGAGGATAGCTTTGATCCTAGAGAAGGCTGGCTTCTGCCTCAGCCCACACCATCAACTGTGTATCTGTTTGTCCTGCGGGGATTGGTATCTGCGGAGACCTTCTCACTGATGAGAGAGACGAGGGTATCCGCATCTAAGCATGTTGCTTCAGAGGTGCTGGCTTTGGCCTCTTGCCGCAGCCTTGTCTCTGATGCTGGGCTAAGCTTCCAGTATAAGTAACAGTTATGATGAACCTTTGAGCACACGGCACATTCAGGTTGTGTGACGGCCATCTTTTTTCCAAGAAATTTACTTACTCAAAAAGAACTGCTCCTCATCTTTCATTATTTTATCTCTTCTTTCTGTATTTATAAGGAAGAGGGTAAAGACATTTTATTTATTGAAAACTCTTAAAATTTGCAATGTACGTGAGGCTAGCCCCAAGTGCTCTCTCTCTTATCTTCTTGTCTGGCCTCAGAGGGGTCAGTGTCTTGCTAATAGTGACTGTGGCAGGAATCGCTCACAATGTAGCTAAATGGAGATGATGTTGAGCCTGATAAATCACCATTTTATTAATCAGGGAATAACAATCCCCTCCTTGAGTTTACCTGGGCTCCTTGAACCATTCTCAGTAGAGCATGTGTGAGGACCAGAGGCAATGGATGCCTGTTTCTGTAGTAAGGGAAGGAGCCCGCCCTGCCTGTTGGGGTAGCTCTCTGCAAAGCCCAAGCATCTGTTCTGCAGCTCTCCTTTGTGCTAGGGATTTCCCACATGCGTTTTCCCTTTGGCTACTAGTTTATTTCCCTTCCTAATTAGTTCTTTAACAAAGCTCTTCTTAAACAGACAGTCTGCCGTGGTTAGGTGACAGCATGCTATGGGGTTGAAAGTTATCCTTGGGTGGGCCTCCTCTCTTGTTAGGTGTCACTATTAGGTCTTCCGTGAGGTAGTTTTAAAAACTCCCTTTTGGGGGACAGAGAGAGGGCAGTGGTTAAGAGCATACTGGGTTTGCGAGGGCCTGAGTCTACATCGGGCGGATCGCAACCATTTGTAACTCCAGCTCTAGGGGATCCACCCAAACACACATTGCAGAAATACAAAAATAAGGATACTTTTAAAGTTTTTCTTTGAAGTTTTTCTGTTTTAGCTATAAATACTGGTCATCATTTAAGGTCTGATACCCTTGTGTTTTGCTAATTTTCACAGCGCCCAGGGTTCATTTCAGGGGTTCTTCTGGTGTCTAACCTGCCTCACTGGTGCACAAAAACATGGGAGTAGGTGTGGGTGCATGTTCTGCCCAGCAGTCTTTAGAGGCCTGTGGTGGCCTCTGGTGTCCCATGAGGCTCAGCCTCCTGCTCTCTGGGCCCTTGGCTAGCTCTGCAGAGCCAGTGTACTGTGTGTGACATTTGAGGAGGACTATCTCAGGCAGATGCACAAAAAACTGCCGTCACTCCTGGCTTGTTCAGACTGTACTTTTCTTCCGGTTGCTCCTTGTTTCTCTCATGTAAAAGGTTTGTCTGCTTTCTTCTGTGACGTTCTATGGGTGCTCCGACACTGAGCTCCCACGTGAGGGAAGGCTGGCTCCCGTGGCGGAACTGCAGTCTGCCTGGAACCACCCAAGTCTTGTTTGCATCCTGGCTAGCTGGAAGTGTTTTTAAGCTGTAAGTTCCCGTTCAAGGGTTGGCAGTTAGCCTTGCTGTCTTCTAAGTTGGGGACTACAGGAGAGAAATCCGTGATAAGTGTGGCCTCTTGACGGGGCATGCCAGTGTCCCCAGTCAAGCTGGCAGGCAGTCCTAACCCGCAGGATCACACATAATCTTTTTAATTTTCTTGTGTCCGTCCGTCTTTAATCTCTCCAGATACTGCAGGCAAACAGCTGGCCGAGGTGTCCCCTGGGGGTTTAAAAGCCGCATCGAATGCAGTTGACTTAGCACCCGTGGTGCAGCCCCACGGCCTGAAATGAACCCTGCGAGGCTGTGTATCCGAGGGTATGTTGTTGACTATTGGCCTATTTTTCTACTGGGTAAATTACTCAGGCATGGTGGAAATGGGGCAGGGCCAGCAAGCTGAGGCTAGGCAGAAGACTGGCGTTTCTAGAACGTGACTTTGGAGCAGATATCCGCATTCCCTTGGCCCAAAGGGGTGACCTGTCTTCTGATCCTGGTGGCCCAAGCCCACCGTGAAGTGCTCTTCCTGAGATCGGCTTCCGTTGCGCCAGGCCTTGGTGTAGCACTCTCTCTCTTGGCTCCGCTCTGCAGCGTCCCGTCTGCTTATGTTTAACCTGTAGTTACAGTACATGCGGGCGCGCGGGAGCGCCCTTTACTTGGTTGTCTAGGGCAACTGAGCAGTTCGTGTGCTCAGGGGATTTGCTTCTTGATGGCTTCCTCGGAGTCCATTATGACATTCCTGTTGGTTTCTCTTGTTTGGTGTCTTCTGTCCTGCTGCAAAACTCATCGCCTTGTGTCTGGTACTGAATTCAGAGAGAACCAACCAAGGAGCAGTGTCTTTCTGAAGGAGAGTGGCTTCATTGTGGGTGGGGCACGGTTGTGCGAGTATGGCATCTTTAGAGTCTTTGAACATAACAGTTTGTCTTAGAAGCAGAACTGTATGGTGTAAGATTCCTTTTGGAATGACATTTGCCAAAGTCTTGGCTGATGTGATAGAAGATCCTCTAGGTCCGAGTGTCATGAAAGACATGACTGCTAAGTCAGCGCTGAAGATGGCAGCAGCTGCCTCAGGGCTAGCTGTGTAGTAAAGGAGACACTGGCTCAGCTGCAGGGGGAAAGAAAAGGAATGTTCTTCATGGCTAGGACTGCACTGTGTGGCCCAGACCTTCAGAGGCTAGGCCAGCCTTGCTTCTAGTTTGAATGTTTAATTTGCTGGCAAGCATTGCTTACATTGCCTGACCCAGGGAGTATTTATACCAAGGTGATGTCTTTCCTTCTCAGACCTCAGAATACATTATTCAAGCTTACAAATATGGTGCATTTGAGAAGATCCCAGAGTTTATCGCTTTTAGGAACAGGCTGAATAATTCTCTCCACTTTGCACAAGTGCGCACTGAACGGATGCTGTTAGACCTTCTACTTGAAGCAAACATGTGAGTACCTGATAAGAGGTCAGGAGGGACTGAGGGGCCAGACCAGATGTTCATGGCTGTCAGTAGCAGAGTTAAGGGAAAATGAAGGACAGGAGGATAAGGGAGATACAGAGCCTTGGCCCTGTCATAGAGAGTGCTGAAGGGTTGTGGCTGTGTCTCAGATCCAGTAGAAAAGTGGTCTGCCCTGGAGACCATCCTGGGTGCTTGCCCACTCTATTCTGCTGGCTTTTGCTTGCTATGTAGTGAGATGCCATGACTATGTCTTGGTTCCATTTGCCCTCATATGAGACCATGTTTTCTAAAATAAATCCTTTTTCTCTTTCCAGGAATAGACAGTCCTGGCTAATGTTTTCATGACTGCATTGTTATAAAAATAAAACTTCAGGGCAAGGGAGGCAGCTCAGTAGTAAAGAACTTGTAGTGAGACTGTGAGGATGTGAGTTCTGATCCCCTCCATCCATGTATAAAAATCAGGCATGGCAGTGCATGCCTGCAGTCCTGTGCTAGGAGGCCGAGTGCTGGCAGAAGGTTCTCTGGGGCTCACTGGCCAGCTAGCCTAGCCATATCATGAGGTCCAGGTTCAGTGAGATATCTGTCTTGAAACACAAGGTTGATAGAGACAGAGGACACCTCACGTCGACCTCTGGCCTCCTTAGGCATACACAGTCTTACATACACCACTCGCTGTCTGTGTGTGTGTGTGTGTGTGTGTGTGTGTGTGTGTGTGTGTCTGTCTGTCTCTCTCTCTCTCTCTCTCTCTCTCTCTCTCTCTCTCTCTCTCTCTCCCCTAAGCATCTAACCAAAGCTTGTATATTGCAGATCAACTAGCTTGGCAGAAAGTATCAAATCAATGAATCTGAGGCCAGAGGAGGATGATGTCCCCTGGGAAGACTTGCGTGACAACAGAGACTTGGATGTTTTCTTCAGCTGGGATCCAAAGGACAGGTAAGAGGAGCTCGGCAGTGAGCAGTCAGAGTGAATCCAACTTTAAAGAAAGGCTCTTTTTTACACAAATACACGTGTTCATCATTGGAGTCAGAGAACAGGTACACAGCACATCCCACTTTGTGCTGGGACTGCCGAGAGTAGGTCTGTCCATGGTGTGCATGAGCTCCAAGTGGGTACAAGGCTACATGGTGCAGTTCCTTAGGCACCGGCGAGAAAGGCGAAAACATTTTAAGTGATGGTTTTGACAAATTAGGGTGTGTATGTGTACATGTGTGTATATATATATGTGTGCAAATATATGTGTATATACAAATACAGGTTTATTATTATTTTTTGAGCAATACAAAAGAAAAGTGTTTATTAGCTAGGTCTGGTTGTTCATGCCTGGAGGTAGAGGCCTGGGCAGTCGACATCTCAGAGTGTCTGGACAGCCAGGGCTTCGTGGGTTGTTGGAGGAGGGGAGGGTGGAAAATACTTATCAATTGATGTCTTATTCTAAGCCACTCACAAGCATGAGTAGCCCAGTCGTGACAAAAACTGGCAGACATGCCATGTGCTGCCCTTCTGCCCACCTGGCAATACGTAGTTGAGCCAGGCCTCTGCTTGGCCTGTTTCCGGAGTATGTTTTCGAGCTCACTGCTCCCTCCGGCCTGTGGCACTGAGGTCAGGATGGAGATGTGAACCTCAGCACCATGTCTTTCACTGGTGGACCCAAGAGAAGGGTCATGAGTGTGCCTTTGTGTCTGTCCATTCCTGCCTTCCCTGTCCCTATCTCTAACCCTAACCCTGCCTCCCTCACAGACCTCTCAGCATCTTTCTGTGAGTACGCCTGTGGAGAGGTCAGACTGTGCTTTTGAGTGTTGAGAAAATTGTTGGCAATTTCAGGGCAGCTGGCTAAGAACTGGACTCACTTTGTGACATTGAACTAGATATTTCAGGTCTCTGGGTCCAGTTTGTGTGCGCATGTGTGTGCGTGCATGTGTGCATACAGTGGGTAACCAACAGTTTGGTTTAAAACCTTTCTCAGCCTGGCATGCTGATGCCCACCAGTGATCCCAGCACTTGTGAGAGCAGAGGCAGGTGGATCAGGAGTTCAAGGTCATTCCCAGCTACACAGCAAGTTCAAGGCCTTTGCTACCAGAGGCCTTGTGTCCGTGAGAGAAAAACCAAACTTCTGGGACCTTCCTGTGATTCTTTGAGAAGCAGCTCATCAGCCACTGGAAGAGCTCCCTCCACTCTCCTATCCCACCCACTGGAGCATACTCCTTTAGATTGCTGTCCTAGAGAGTGTCCCTGGATCATGTACATTAGAAGCACAGTCTTCAAAGGGGTCAGAAGAGACCAAGAGCTCAGTGGGTAACGGGGCTTGCCTTAATCTGAGTTCAATTCTTGGGACTTTCCAAGGCCTCCATGTGTGTACCCCATATACCTACACACAAAGTAAACAAGTGTTCATTTTAAAAGGGTGCATACTGCCAGGCAGTGGTGGCGCATGCCTTTAATCCTAGCACTTGGTGACAGAGGCAGGAGAAGCTTTGAGAGTAGGTTCCCCAGGACAGCCAGGGCTATATCGAGAAACCCTGTCTCAGGAAACCACACCAACCATAGGCAGTGCTTTCAGTTTCACAAACACTGATGCGGGGAGAGCCTGCTTCACTGGGGCAGGAACAAGGCAGCTCAGATGCAGGCAAACACTGCTCTCTCCAGTACAAACATGGAGATTTAAAGGACTCATGCCTACAGACGTTCTGAACAGCCTGAGGTGGTGCCTACTAGAGTCTAATGAAGCATGGAGTCTGATATGGTGTCACTCTGCTGGAGTCCAGTACTTGGGGGACAGAGATGCAGACCGATCAGGAGTTCAAGGTCATCTTTTATATATAGCAAGTTTGGGCCAGCTTGGGCTATATGAGACCCTATCTCAAAAAGAAAAGAAAAAGATTCAAGGCCCTCCCTCTCTGTTTCTTCATTTGTATTGCCATTCTCAGTATAACCAGGAACTCCTCAGATGAGGCTCTGCTACACATGACTTCTTTTCTAGCAGAGATGAGTGAATGGCTGTGGTCAGCAAAGCTGTATGGGATTACGGTTATTGCCTTGTATTTAGGTGACATGTAAAATGTATAGCCTTTCAGTAGGGAGTTTACAATGTAACATGTAGTTAGCATGTCTGCACTAGGAAGCTAGGGCACAAGCATGCACCACCTGTGTGTGAGGGCTTTGAACACACCGATTTGTAGGCTGCCAAAACTACAGAGTAAGCTGGCAGAAAGACCGAAAGGCAGCGTATAGCTGCTGTACTGCACCACTATGGCTCATCCCAGAGAAGAGGATGTGGAGGGCCAGGGACAGTCTGGGCCACTGGTTTCTCCTCCCTCCATCCAAGAGGCAGCGGGAAGCAGCAGCCAGGAGGAAGGGGTGTTACTGCGCAGTTTGTGCTGTTTCTGCTTAGGGCAGCTGGATGATCAGTGTACAAGGCTTTTAGCAGCTGGACACCAAGGTTCTGGGCTCCCCAAAGAGAAGATACTCACCGTATCCTGACGGTGTGTTCTCACAGCCACAGGAGCTGCTCTTGTTTAAGCAATGACTGGAGTCCACGCTGCCAGGCACCAGCTGAAGGCTGACCTTGCAGATAGGTCCTTCTGCAGCACGGTTTATTTATCACTAAAGAAATGGGGCTCGCAACTAGTACAGGTCAGGCGGTTGCCATCCATTCCTTTAATCCCAGCTCTTAGGAAGAGAGAGGCGGCTGGATCTAAAGAGCTACTGCCTCAACAAGAGATGGTGCCAGTGTTACCACCAGTTTAGGATTTGGGGTATGTTTATATATTTGTATTTTTTGGTGCTACTTGGAACTCAGCCCACGCCTTACAAATGGTAAAGCATCCTGTGCCATCGAGCTGAGCCCCAGTGCAGTCATGCATTTGTGTACTTGTGTATGGGTCTGTGTGAGCCTGCGGACTCGTGAGTGTTTGGGTAACTTGGCACTTTTACTACCTACCCTTAGTCTGGCATTTGAACTTTTTTGTATCACTCACGTTTCAATCCTTAGAGCAGATACTCCTTGTGGGGAAATGCCCTGTAGCTAAGGTTGCCAAGCACGGCCTTCTGTGAGAGGTGGTAATCAGATGCTTGGACTGAGCCCCAGGTGAAGGCAGGAACCTTACTGAGGTATCCTGACAGGGAAACCAAATGCTCAAAGCTTTGAAGGCAGCAGGCTGAGTAAAATGGATGGTCTGGGGATGTTTCTGTTTAAGGAATGTTTCTGAAGAGCATAAGAAACTCTCCTTGGAGGAGGAGACCATGTGGTTAAGAATTCGCTCCTTAACGTTGAGGCTGATCAGTGGACTTCCAAGTCTAACCCACCCTGTGGAGCCAAAGAACTCAGAGAAGATGTCAGAGAACGGTGTGTCCTCCCGGATCGACATCCTTCGTTTGCTCCTCCAACAGCTAGAAGTGGCCGTGGAGACGGGGAAGCGGTTTATTGAGAAGGAAATTCAGGTATCAATAAGTATTTGCTGTTGGAGGCTCAATCATTATCCCACCAACTGTTGGCATAACAGAGAAAGAGGGATGGAAAGCCTTGGGCCGTTTCAGGGCATTGCTCTGTCTAGACCCATTAGTCAGGAAAAGCAAGAGAGCTTTTTGAGGGATTTTTCTTTCCTTTTTTTTTCCTTTGAGATGGGGTCTTGGTGTATAGTTCTGGATGGCCTTGAATTTGAAGTCTTCCTGCCTCAGTGTTGGGACCACAGGCGCACACCACCATGCTCAGCTAATACACACGGCCTTCCCTTGTTACTGTGGGAGTCAGTTACTGGTTTTCTGATGGATGGATTTCTATAAAGTTTTATCCAGTAGTTACAAGTCCTGTTTTCATACTTTGTGTGAACTAAGGATGTGGTTTTCTCTGTTTTTCCAGTACCCCTTCCTTGGGCCTGTCCCCACCAGGATGGGCCGGTTCTTCAGTTCCGGCTGCTGTCAGTGCCAGGTCCACTCCTTTCATCTTGTCAGCGATGTGTATGAGCTTGACACCAGTGGCTTAGGTAAGTATGCAAGGGCACGTGTTTACTGGAGCTTTATCATTAAAAATTTAGGGACTAGAGAGACAACTCAGCAGTTAAGGGCACTGACTGCTCTTCCAGACGTCCTGAGTTCAATTCCCAGCAACCACATGGTGGCTCACAACCATCTGTAATGGGTTCCGATGTCCTCTTCTGGTGTGTCTGAAGACAGCTGCAGTGTACTCATATCAATAAAAATAAATAAATCTTTTTTTTTTTTTTTTTTTTTTTTTGGTTTTTCGAGACAGGGTTTCTCTGTATAGCCCTGGCTGTCCTGGAACTCACTCTGTAGACCAGGCTGGCTTCAAACTCAGAAATCCACCTGCCTCTGTCTCCCAAGTGCTGGGATGAAAGGCATGCGCCACCACTGCCCGGCAATAAATCTTTTTTTAAAAAAAGAAAAACAAAATAACAAAACAAAATTAGGGTACTTTAAAAAAAAATTAGTAAGTGCCATAAATACAAAAATCCTAAACTTATAGGGAATCAGACATACTCATATCCTAAGCCCCATGCCCACTCCCACAATGCTGATTGATCTGCAGTGCATGCAACGTAGCTGGCAAGTTCTGCTAGAGAGCCTGAGACAGTTCTTGTCCAGAGCAGTTGTCACCATCTCTCCTCCGTTTGCAGTTCTTCCTGCCTGTCTTTCAGTAGTAGGTTTAAATGTCTGCCTCTCAGAGAAAGGGCCTGCCTTGACTTGATGGTTGTTATTGAGTTTACTGTGCTCCTTTTCAGATTCTTATTACTTCAGTTGTTTTTTTTTGTTTTTAATTTTATTATGTGTATGAGTATTTTGCCTGTGTGCACTTCTATACAGAATGTGCATACCTGGTGCCCTGTGGGCCAGAAGAGGTAGGGCCATATTCTCTGAAACTGAAGTTACAGTCATGAGTCACCATGAGGGTACTAGGGATTGAACCTGGTTCTTCTACCAGAGCAGCCAGTACTCTCACTCGTAACTGCTGAGCCACCTCTCCAGCACACACCTCCAGGTGTGTGTGTGTGTGTGTGTGTGTGTGTGTGTGTGTGTGTGTCAGGGTGTGCAGGGGAGGCAGGTGCCTGTGGAGACCAGAGTTTTCAGCTCCGTGGGAGTTGGAGATACAGGCCACTGTGAGCATCCTGAAATGTGTGCTGGGAATTAACCTCGGGTCCTTTGTACAGGCTCTATATACTCCTAACTCCAGGCCATCTCTCCTGGCCTGCTGCTGGCCTGCTGCTGTAGGCTTTTGTCATTTATGTGCCTGCTTGCTTACTTATTCTGTGTGTACAACAGCATTCATTGAGAGGTCACAGGACAACCGAATAGTTTCTCCTTTTACCAACTTGGTCTCCTGGGTCTTGGGGACCAAATGCAGCTTTGATGACAAGCGGCTTTCCCAGCACAGCTTGTGGGCTGGGCTTGAGCTCAGTCTGGTCAGTGTCCTGAGTGGTGGGATCACAGCTATATGCAACCATGCCCAGTTTGCTGCTTTTTCTTTTAAAAAAAAAAAAAAAATCAAACAACAAACCCAATGTTGATTGCTTGTTTCTCAATTTTAGAGGGTACAGTGGATATACAAGAACGAATAGAAAATAGTCTTACATCTCTACTAGAATTGTTGAAAGGTAAGTTTTTATTGAAGATTCCTGAATTGTCCTTGTGTGTCTGAAAGTAGCACAGCGTATAAAAATATATAAACCTATGGAAGGGTTTGGAAGAAATGCTTAAAAATAAGCATAGTTAGTTAGTTACTTAGTTAGTTTGGTTTTTTTGGTTTGTTTTTGTTTTTCAAGACAAGGTTTCTCTGTGTAGCCCTGACTGTCCGGAAACTCACTCTGTAGACCAGGCTGCCCTCGAACTCAGAAATCCGCCTGCCTCTGCCTCCCAAGTGCTGGGGTTAAAGGCGTGCGCCACCACTGCCAGGCTTTTTTTTTTTTTAATTATTTTTTACTAAAGTTAAGAGTGTTTGTTTTTTGTATTTGAGATGGTCTTCATGTATAGTCCAGAATTACCTCCAGTTTACTGTGTAGCCCAGGATGGGTTTGGCTTGATGGTCTTCCTTCTTTACCTTGGGATTACATGCATGCAACAGCATTATACCTGAAAGTTAAACTTATACAGAAGCCCTTGAAAACTAGTATAAACGGGAGGTCAGTGGGTCTGGTCTTACATAGACTCAGTTGGCCAGTCTCCTAACAGTGTGAAGTTAGTAGTCTCAATTGACATGGGTGAGTCTGTGGGTGTGTGGCTGGGGGATGAGAAAGAGAGAGAGGGAGGGGTGGGTGGGTGTGGGAAGCTGTCATGAATGTGCAGAGGCTGGAGTGTCTCTCTTACCTTATTCTCGGAGGCAAGGCCGCTCACTGAACCCATAGCTCTGATCTGACTGGTCTGCTGCTGCCCCGGGGGCTCGGCTGCACCCCACGTTCACGTCATTAACCAGGCCGTCTTCCAGGCCCATGCAGATGCTCTCCTCCTGTGGCCTGCCTTCCGAGCCTTTGAGGTCACAGGGGCACAGGTCTTCTAAATGAAGCCAGTCTATAGTATATGACAGCCTGCATTTCAGATCTGTGAGCTGATGGCCAGACCCTAGCATGTATTGTTGTTAAGACTACTTTTCATAATTTAGAGACTACAGTACATTAATTGTTAAGACATTTTACTTTATATGTCTTGAATCTTTGTTTGGGGAAGTTTTGTTTTTTGTTTTTTGGTGGTATTGGGGATGATGTCTGAGACCTAGAGCAGGCCAGGCAGTAAGACTCAGGCAGTGATACTCAGCTCCACTCCTATCCCACTGTAGCTTTTATTTATTTGGGTTTTTTATTGGTTGTTGTGTTTTGTTTTGTTTTGAGACAGGGTCTCATTTTGTAGCTCTAGGTAGCTTGGAATTTAGTATGTAGACCTGGCTGGCCTCAAACTTAGAGATTTTATATGCCTCTGACTTCCAATGCCACCAGGCCCTACCTGGATTAAGTTTTTATATTACTTATTTTCAGATTCTACATTGTAAAAGCATCAAAACTTACAGAGAATAATAGCATAACCTCTTTTCTCCCCCTCAGGTGTCTTCAGCACATGTAAAGGGGACCTCTTAGAAGTTAAAGATGGTAATGTGAAGACACAGCCTGCAGTCCTAGAGAACCTGGTCTTCTTCGTTGAGGTGTGTGTCTTCACCTTCCTGAGGGCATGGCTTTTGTTAACTCTTCTCCATAGCAGAGCGTGAGCTTCACACCTGCAGCTTACCCCTTGTCACTGATTATTTAGGACACTGGATGCCATTTTTGTCATTTTCTAAACTGGTTTCCTCTGCTGTGCTTAGGGCCAGCTTCTTATAGGCGTTCTTCCTCTGAAGTTCGCTGGATCAGCACTCTGTCCTCCTCTTTGGCCTTTGATTGAGTTCACGCTACCGTTTGTTTTACTAATTGCCTAGCAGTCTGTATTATCCAGGCCTCTGGGCGGCGGGGGGGTGGGGGGGATAAAATACAATAGTTTGTTTCTTCCCTTTTTGCTTTTTTTGAAAGTGCTACTGTGTAGTTGAGACTGGTCTTGAACTCGGCCTCGGCCTCCTATTAGTCATGGGCGGGGCCAGCACAACTGGCAGCAAAACTCTTGTTTTTAACCAGATTCTTTTTGTTGTTGTCTTATATTTGTGTGTATATTGTGTGCCTGTGTGAGTTCATGTGTACCTTGCATACAAGAACCTGCAGAAGGCCAGAGCTGCCATTTGGGTGCTGGGCACCAAACCCAGGTCTTCTGTAAGAGCAGCCAGCCCTCTTTAACTGCAGTGTTCCCCAGCCAGTGGTGTTGAGCAGTCACTGAGCACACACACACACTCCCACAGTGGGGGACAGGGGACAGCTGGAGCCCAAGGGTCCATGTCCCACTAACCACTGTCTGGAGAGTTCACACTGTAAGGGACCCTTGGGTCCCACATGCTGGGATGCGGACTTTGCACTTAACAAAGGGAAGGGAAGTAAGATGGAGTCTAGCAGAGGGAGAGCCAGGAGGAAGGAGGATTGAGCTCCGCTGTTGGAGCCACAAACTGCTGGGACAGATGCATGAGGGACAGCTTCCAAGGCTGAAGTATTTGTCCTGGCACATAATCCAGCTGCCAGTCCTGGTTGGCTTGTCCCTTGCCATGTTCACTGACTGGCTTCTGCATAACTGCCAGTGCCATGGCTTTGTTTAAGCCTTTGTCTCTGGGTGCTGTGTAAATGCCTTAATGTAGTTTATACTGATGAGTTTGTAAATTTCCTCTTTCAGACTATCTCTATCGTCCTTTGGGTATCCAGTTACTGTGAGAGTGTCTTGCGACCATACAAATTAAATATTCAGAAAAAGAAAAAGAAGAAAAAAGAAACCAGCATCATTATGGTAATGACAAAGAACAGCCAACATCCTGGCACAATTGCCTCTCCTTCCACTGTTTTCCTCATGTTGTCAGAGTCTTCAGGTCTCTATAGACACCTTTCCTGCAGCCCTTTCTGAAAGGGCCCTGCTGTGTTGCCTGGGCTTGTCCTGATTCTTGAATCTTGCCTCCCCAGTAGCTGGGATACAAGTGTATATTGGTTTTAACCAGCTGTCCTGAACTTACATTGTCCCTGCCACCGCTTCCCAGGTTCATCTTTACAGTAACAGTGGAAGATTAGTGGCCCCATGAAGACCCTTTCCTAGGTCAGCTGGAAGAACCTGTGTGTCCCAGGCACTCACACTGAACCATGGTCTTGACAAGCTCCAGTCTGGAGTACCTGTGAATTTCAACAGCGGCCTTGCTCCTCCGTTACTAAGTGCGGTACCCTGTGCTGCAGCTTTCAGTTCCCTCTGGCTGCCTTCCTGGCAGCTGGATACTCTTAACTGTGTTTAGTCTGCTTTGAGGAGTCTAGGCAGGTGTGTGGCAGTAAGTAGTCACACTATTGGGACTTAGTGTTTCTTAGATATAGGGAGAAACTCAGGTTAGACATTAGCACTGCCCTTTCAGTTCATTAAATAGGGAAGCACTAATGTTTGTGTCCCATTCTTAGAGATTTTCGTGTTGGGAAAGGAAGTATCTTCCTGGTTCTCGTTTCCTTCTGTGATTACAAAGTAGACGCAGGGCTGGGAGCTGGCTCAGTGCTTAGGAGGGCTTGCCGTGCCTCCACAGACGCTGAACGTGGCTCACAGCACCCGTGCTAATGGGCCACAGCATCCTTTATCTTTCGCTTTAGCAGGTCAGACACCGTCTACTGCCTCCACGGACACTCAGACATTAAGCTTACACACACGCACGCATGCACGCACATGTGCGTGCACATACTGCAAAGCTGTCATGCCAGCATATGCTCAAAATCCTAGGACTCAGAAAGCAGAGGCAGGAGGAACACAGCACGTTTGAAGTTTGCCCGGTTTATATAGACTTCCTTGCACCCAAAGCCACATAGCAGAGACCCCAAACAAACCCCACAGCAAAGTGTGCCATCCCAGAACTTATCCAAGAGACTTTTGGCTTTTGAGGGCTTTGTATGTTTGTTTATTCACTAACTCATCCGATTGATTGATTGATTGACTGATTGATTGATTGATTTGAGGCAGGGTTTTTGAATTGAGGTTCGCCTACCTCTACCTCTTGGGTACTGGAATTAAAGGGGTGACCCACTACACCTTGTTTTCTGATTATTGCAATAACCATGGACGTGTGACTAGAGATCACCCATGTTCCTAACTGAGTGACATGCCCAATACAAGTCAGGACTTCTCAGCTGAGCAAGCTCAGCAAGTAGACACAAGTCAAGAAAGAGTTCAAGGCCAGTCTGGGCTACATAGTGAGTTAGAGGCCAGCCTGGGTTTTAGGAGCCTTTTTCTTTAAAAACAAAAATCTACAACTTGCCTATTTTGGGTTTTTTTTGTTTTTTTTGTGTGTGTGTGTTCACTTAGGATATTAGCCTTGATTTTATATTAGTAACTATAGATACATCTCAATATTGACAGTCATTTCTCAATCATACTAATTAATATACTGTAATTTATTTTTATTGGTGAAGATGTAGTTAGTTCATAATATCTTGACTATAAATGGAGCTACTCTTAGAATCTAGACTCAGGTCTGAAGTGATAACCCTCCTAGCATAGTGGCCACCTCTCAAGTTAATAAAAATGTAGTTGTTTTGTCTGCATGTATGTCTGTAGACCACTTGAGTGCCTGCACCCCACAGAGGCCAGAGAGGGCATTAGATCTCCGTAGATTTGTTAGCCACCAGTGCATGCTAACAGTCTCTAACCTGGGCCTGCTGCAAGAGCAGTCAGTGCTCCTGACTGAAGCCATCGCCTCAGCCCTAACTCTTTTATTCCATGGATGGATTCTTTCTGGGGAAAAAAAAAAGATAACCCTTTTAATGGTATCTAGTGAAGTGTCGTGTTTAGAAAGGCCTTTTCACACTTAAGCAAATTGCACAAATTAAAATCGTACACATAGACAATTGAAGCCTTTTTTTGTGGTGCTTATTTTGTTATTGTTGAGTCAGGGTCTGGCTTTTAACTCCATATTAAGGACAACCTTGAACTAATGACCATCCTGTCTCCACCAGGAGTGCTGAGATGACAGGAGTGCTGAGTGAGATGACAGGGATGAGCCTCCAGGCCTGCCTCTTTCTCTTCCTCTTTCACTAACTGTAGGACAGCTAGGCCTATGTGCACAGCAAGATCTTATGGTAAAAAAAAAACACAGACAAACATCCCAGAACCCTAAAAGTTAAAACAAACAAAAAATGAAAACAGAACATTAAGATTCAATTTTCCATTAACACTGGAAATCTCAGATGTAAGGAAGAGTAAAATTTTTGCTTTGGTTTGTGTGTGTGTGTGTGTGTTAGTGTGTGTTAGTGTTATATGCCAGTGAGAGTGCATGTTCATAAATGGGCACGTAAGGAAGAGATGCACGTCGGGTCCTAAATCACCCTTGGTTGCTCTTTTCCACCTCCCATACTGGCAAGGTCTCTCACATGAAGCCAGTGCACACCAGTTTGGCCAGTCTATATAGCTAGCTTGCCCTGGGAGCCACCTGTCTCTGCCTCGCTAGCATTTGTAGCCAGCATTTATGTCTGTGTCTGAGTTGCACACTGGTAAGCTCATCATTTCGAGCTGCCTCCGCAGACCTGAAAGCAGCCTTGGTTTCCTCTCCATCCTGCACAGTTCCTGTACACATCCAGCCCTGAGCAGTCAGGAACAACTAACACACTTTCTGTCTGTTTGTCTCCAGCTCATCATTTTAAAAAGGAGAGCAGCAGCGTTTACTCAGTGGTGTGGTGGTGTGCTCGAAAAGCACAAACTGCTTGTTAGTCCCAGGACCCCTCCCATCCAGAGTGTCTAAACCGTCACTGTCTGTTTACCCCAAAGTGTATCCATCCTGTGCTCACAGCATCGGACACTGCGTGCTGGGTTGTTGTCATTCCATGCTAGAAAACAGGAGTTGCCGGGCAGTGGTGGCGCACGCCTTTAATCCCAGCACTTGGGAGGCAGAGACAGGCGGATTTCTGAGTTCGAGGCCAGCCTGGTCTACAGAGTGAGTTCCAGGACAGCCAGGGCTACACAGAGAAACCCTGTCTCGAAGAGAAAAAAAAAAAAAAAACAGAACAAAAACAAAAATAAAAAAAAAGAAAACAGGATTTGTTTGGGAAGAAGTTCTTACTAGCTCTTTAATCTTCCCCAGCCTCCGGTCTTCACCAGTTTCCAGGACTACGTCACTGGACTGCAGACTGTGATCTCCAATGCTGTGGATCATGTTAAAGGACTTGAAGCACACCTAACTGCACTTAAACTTGAGGAGCTCACGTTAGAGGACACTTGTGTCTCTCCGGTAAGAGATGACGAGCAGGCAGGGTGCTTTGTGCACAGGCTGAGACTCTCCTGAGGGTCAGTCAGTTAATGCTCAGTTCATCACTCTCACTTCATACCTTGGCCAGCTTGTCATAACATAGTCTGTGTCCAAGCTACTCAGAAAGACTCTTAACATTTTTTTTGGTCTGGGGCACACACCTGTTGATCCCAGACTGTGCCACGTGTGCCTTATGTGAATCACCTAACGGCAGAGACAGCTTTCCCCTGCCATATTCTCAGTTAACTGAAATGCCCTGAGTGTTCTACATGAGGTCACGGTAAACTGAGCAATTGGTTTTCGAGCAAGACGACTTGTTGTTTGTTTTGTAGGAAGAAAGAAAGTTCTCACGGACAGTGCAGGGGAAGGTACAGAGCAGTTACCTGCACTCGCTTCTGGAGACGGGGGAGCTGCTGAGAAAAAGACTCGAGACTACAAAGAAACTAAAAATTTAAGGAAGTATCAACCACAGGCACCGAAGACTCCACAGCAGATGACAATACACCACCTTCCCCAGCAAAAACAACATCTGGCTGGCATCGTTCTAATCCAGAACTTCCTCACAAATGCATGAAGGACTTTGATCGTGAATTAATTTTTGAGGTATTAAATATATACAACAGATTAAATTATTGTATATAAACCAGAAGCAGGACCCTCATCTGGGTTTACCACTCTTTATACCTGTTCATACACACAGGACAGCAACAAGAGCACCCCACTTCACTCCCATCACCAGAAATGTCTGGGGTGGGCGTTTCTATCCAAGCTGCAATAGAGACTAAGTATAGCGTCGGCCTCAGAGCAGGCGGGTCGATTTTCCATCATGCAGTGGGGGTTTGGCTTTGGTACTTGAGCCATACAAGGCAAAAGCAAGTGTATGAGCAGACTCGGTAGCAGGGCCCTTCCCTTAGTGGCAGGTTCCTTGTGAGGTTCCCACAGAACCAGGATGGGTCCAGAGGATCAGGTAAGGTATGGCTGAGTGCATGCCACTGCAGGGCACCACATGTGACCACAGGTGCTCAGTTTTGGCTTCATAGCCCCAACAGCCAAGACATCCCCACCCCCGCTCCTGGGAGAGCTCAGCCTCAGGGCAGCGAGTAAGTCTGAGTTCAGCCCACTTTGAGGAAGAAGTCTAAGCTGCTGAGACTGCGCCCGCTGGTCCTCTAGGGAAGGTGAAGAGCTGTTGGGAGAGGCTGTACATGATTTGTGTTGTCATTTCTGAGTCACAGTCTGCAGCCGATTCATGAGTCACACACAGATACGCAGATGCATAAGGATGCCTGGAAACAGATTTACTACTTCCTTTAGTGCTTTTATGGGGGAGGTTTGGGGACGGAAGGAACTGTATATTATGGGTTAACCTGGGTTTTAAGTTTTAGGTTGACAGGATATGTTTTACAGTGGGCCTGATGCTGGTGTACTTGAGAACTGCATCAGGATGTACGTACACTGTTCTCCTGAGGTTGGAGGTCTGGCCCCTAAGCCTCCAGCTTATAAGAGGCTGGTCTGAGAGAAGATGAAAACTGCTCTTGATTATGTTGTGCCGAGCTCCGACAGCTCCTTCCGTGACTGTTTTGTGTCTGAATCTCCTTTCCTGCTTCTGTTCTTGTTCCCTGTCACCCGACTCCTGAGAGTCTGTAACTATACGGTGAAAAAATGAACTTGGTGAGGATTAGTCTTTCCCATGTACTGTTCCAGCGGAGAGGTGACAGACAGCAGCTAAAGGCCAGCTGGCAGAATCTCAGTGGCTATGTTTGCATTTCATCCTTTATCTTGACAGTCTTAGATTCACAAATCAGCATAGTGGTTAACAGTAATTTAAACTTGTGAGGAAATGTGTACAAAGTACTTTCTTGTAGGATGTGCTGGAGCTTACACCACGTAATTGCACCAGAGTATCACATGCTCCATTCCCAAAGAAAGGGCCTTTTTGAATAAGACGGATTGAAGACCCTGATTTTGACTTGCCTTCCAACAATAACTTGTGGTCCTTTTATATAGTTGTGGCCTGGTTCCCATGGGACTGGGTGGGCTTTGCCTGCACTGCCCTGGCTCCTGGAATAATGTTTCTTGGGATATTCAAATTGTACTGTGTGTTCATGGTCATAGATGCTCTAAAACAGCTGTCAGCTGACCGTCATCAGTACGGACTCCGTGGGCTGGCTCCAGGCAGAGCTCCTTCCTCTAATGGTCTTTGCAGTCAGTCTCCTGCCCCAACATGTAGGACCTCCACTGGTCTTACTGACAAATGTCATGTTGGGGTTATACTTCCTGTTACTTGCTGATTTTCTTACTAAATGTAGCATTTCAATCAGATCTAATTCTTACATTTTGAGATAACTGTAAAAAGAATGAAATTATGAAATGGCCAATATCTTTTATCAGTCTATTCTTTTGGAAGCTGTCATGCACTATACATTGTGTACAGTTAAAGTATATATATATATATATATATTCTTACTGAGTGAACGCCTCCTCTCCCCATTCCTGGTGTCATTAGCATCTAAGAATGCTCAGAGGCCCACTGCTGCTGCTGTTCTGGTTTATATGGGTTTTGTTCTGTTTTGTTTTTGTGTGGTAAATTGATATTTAAAAAACAGACAACAAAAAAACCACGACTACTGTTTACAGACTGAAAAAAATCACTGCTTTTTATACTACTGAGATCCTAAGTCAAGACTTTGCAAAGCAGGAATTGGGTTCAAGTTACTTTGCCGTGGACAGAGTCCTCTGTAGTGCCTCCTCATAGTGGAGTGTGCTAACCTAGGTGTGCTGCCATCATTTTTGTATATTTTCATAATTTTAATTGTTCAAAATTGCATTATGTTTTGCAATCACCACGTTCAACCTGTATATGTCTTTCATTTCAACTTTTTCAATACAAAAAGGGGTTCAATTTATCTGCAGGTTTGTTGAAACTCTTCCTACTTTTTTATGTGATTTATTGGTGTGGGGATCTCTTGAGAACTACGTGCAGGCAGCAGATCAGCTCTAACTGGACAGGCTGACTTACATAAATGTTTTTATTCTAAGTTGGCACTTTTCCTGGTTCGTTTTTGTTCAGTCTTAAAAGATAAGAGCTTCCAAAACAGTGTACCTCCTCTCAGTTCTGTATTAGTATCCCTAATATGGGCTAGCATGGAGCACTCTTGTAGAGCCAGCTTCTTAGAGGCGGAGGCAGGAGGATCAGGTCAAAACCATGCTCAGCTACTAGACACTGCCTTAAAACAAATAAATGAAAATAAAACCCAAAAGATTAAAGGTCAGAACTAATCTCTTTGACATAACAGCTGTGCCTTGCACACTCCCATTATTAACTAACGGGTGAATTTGAGCAGGTGCCATGTGCCGTATCTGTTAGTTGCTGGGACCCTGAGTCCTCCTGGAAGCTGTGTGCTGTAGAGCCGTCACACGTATGTCAGAGTGTACAGACTGAATGTGTCAAGGGCAAAGGACCCTCCTAGGAAAGCACCTCCAGGTTTCATTCAGGCAGTCTGAGTGAACACAGGAGCTGTTTTCCTTTGTCCTGATAGTACATGCCCTTAGCAGTATTTGCCTGCTTCAGGGAGGAACTGACTTCATTTGAATAGGTTTTTTTTTCCCCCTTCAGTAAAAAGATGAGCGCTTGCTTGTTCTTAACCTTCCTGACATGGTGCAAATCTGTAGGTGCCAAACCTTCAGGACAAGTCACATAATCTCACGTTATTTGGGGTTACCCACTGCATGTCATGCTAGGGGGTGGGGTGCACAACTTTATTCTCTCTATTCCCACAAACACTGCATGGGTCCCACATAAGAGTTAAAATTGGGATCCCTTTTTTACAAGACAAGGCTTGGGGCTTCCCTCTATAGCCTGAGCTGACCTTGGATTTCTTTGTCTTGCCCCACTCTGCCCTTGATTAATGGCATTTATGCTCCCAAATTAAAAAGTTACTCTTGGCACTATTGGAGAAAGTGTGCAGGTTCATTAGAATAAAATTCTGTTAGATCCAGTGTTTACTGCTTCAAGTTACTGAGGAATTCCTTTAAAATCTATGTAGCTGTGTAACCCTAAAAAGGACTCTAGGTAGCCATCATCAGAGCCAGATTACTGCCCTGGCCCTGTGTTGTTGGATGTAATTTGCCTGCAGTATGAGGGGAGGCTGCATTTCCCAGACATATGCAAATCTCGTAAGCACATTTGGCTTGAAATAGAAGACTCGGTAATTTAGTCTTTTGCTCCCAAGCTCCTGAAGTTAGAACTGAGTCCATCCATCCTGTTGCTGTCACAAACCATGAAGAGACTGGAGGAGGGCAAGTCCTTTGTTCTTTAGATTTAGCCTGGCCTAGATAGGGGTATAAACCAGAACAGCTAAGGCAAGGCTGGGTGTTTCTGAAGCACCCAAAGAGATTCTAAAATAAATTACAACTAAAATTAGAACTAAAAATTAAAATAATTAGCATCTAGCTGGCTCAGCAGTTAGGACAGAGCTCTAAAGGACTCTTCCCAGCCCCTACAAAGTGGATCACAACCATCTACTTCAGATCCAGAGAATCCAGCACCCTCTTCTGGCCTCTATGGGCATTGCAGGTACACTGTAGATCCACAAACATGCAGGCAAACAGCACTCAAGACATAACAATTAAAAAATGAAGATTAAAATACTCGATTTTCTAGATCTCACATTCATTCCTGAGGTGTAGACTGCACCGTGAGTATGGGCCACTCTTGTGAGATAGCCTTAGCTACTGTGTTTTTTTTTTTCAATTGAACGCAGGGTTTTTCATCTGTTCTGTTTCCACATCACTTTGAATAGCAGTCTGGTGGAAGGAGCTGGAGGGCCTCACACTTCTGCCGACTGTGTTGAGTATGCTTTCATCTGCTGGGGAGCTGCAGCTCCGGGGCATTTTATAACAGGTGGCAAACTTGGGGCTCAGCCCCCTGATTCTGAGTCAGTTGCTGCTGCTCACCTGGCTCATCAAAAGTTGGTGTTGACTGAGAGCTTACAGCAAGTGGTTTTGTTGGAAAGTAATTTGTATCTTATATGTTGAAACTGGAATGAATGTTCGTGTGGTTTTGGTTTTGACATAGTCTTATGTAGCACTGGCTGGTCCTAAAATCAACGAACCTGATCTTGAATTCCTGATCCTTGTGCCTTTACCTTCCCAGTGCTCAGATTATAGATGTATGTCACCACATCTGACTTTGGTTTATAAATTCTAAAGACAGTACATTAGTAAAAGTAAGAATATGCTTGCCATATGGAGACAGGAAATATGATGCCCTGTTGCTTGTTCACATAAGGTCAGTCTATAGACTGCACGCTGTACCTCACTATACACGGACAGCCATGGAAATAAGCAAGGCTATGCCTTGTGCAGGAAGGAGTCTTGGCAGAATAGAATGTACAACAGCTTAGACTACAAACTGAACTCTGATCGTAGGCCAAAAGTGCTATCTGAAAAGAAAGCCATCTAACCAAAACACAACTTTTATTTGTTCAGAATTATAGTTGTCAAGGACCTGGGCAGTACCTCCCTCTATAGCACCAACTCCTGCGGGGGCATTTCACCAGCCATCTTGACTGAGCACACAGGCTCTCTCCACAGACTGGCTCAAGGGATGTCCTAAGTATGGTCTCAGCAGCATGAATGTCCAGGCATACTCAGGGCTCGGTTTCTGGCTCAGGACTGCTTTACTCCACTGCCCCTTCCACCCTACAGTGGCCCCACAGCCAGCAGATAGCTAGCTCTCCCTTCCCACCCCCAGCAAGCCCTTGTAAACCCTTGTGCCCATCACAGCTCCTCCTTCTCAGCCCCCTTCTTCCGGAAGGCAGTCAGGATGTTCAAGCTCTTCTGCAGCTCTTCTTTCTTGCTGTCACTCATCTTGTTCTCAATCAGCTTATTGATCCGGGCCATCTCTGAGGCTGGAAAGTCTTCACCTTGGTCCAAGATCTTCCCCATGATCTTCAGGTACTGGCTAGCCCACTTCTTCTCTGTCTCCTTCACACCTGAGAGGCCATCCTGCCCCTGTTTCAAGATAGCCTGGCGGGCCTCTACGCTGGAGGCCTTGATGAACTCGCCTGCCAGGGCATCATAGGCAGGCAGGCATCCAGGCATACCCAGGTAGACTCCCTGTCCCTTTAGCCACCGCTGGATGGCTCCAACCTTAACTGCCCCATTGTACAGGACAGGATTCTCAAAGTCTCCATCCCGGAAGAGGTAGAAGACTGGGTAGTTGTCTTTGTCCAGCTTGTACTTCTCACTCAGCTCCATGTTCAGCTTGTCACCATAGTCTGCCAACAGAAAGCAGACATGAGGAACCAGCAGAACACCACTACAGGGCTTGCAAAGGAGAGGGAAGGACTCAAGGGTCTGAGTTCTTTTCCTTAGCCATGTGGCTTTACTCTGCCATTCAGTGATCCTTCTCTTCCCCTGTGTTTTGTGGGGGTTGGGGAGGGCTTCTGAGTATCATGTCCATGACTTGCCAGGACCTGTGGGTGTGAGGGCCCAGTCAAACTCTGGGACACTGCAGGGGACCACTGGGGGGCATCGTGTGGAAGAATCAAGTGTTAAATGTGTGGTGGTAGCTGATACTCATCTCTGCGCTCCACAGAGAAACAAGACAGAGGCAGCCTCCAGGCAGGTTTCAGGCCCTAAACCTGCCGTTCTTTTTCTTTCAATGATTTATTTTTCTGTGCACCAGTGTTTTGCTGGCATGTACGTCTGTGTGAGGGTGTCAACTACTTGGAATCAGATCACAGACAGTTGTGAGCCACCAGGTGGGTGTGGGAACTGAATCTGGGTCCTCTGGAAGAGCAGCCAGTGCTCTTACCTGCTGAGCTATCTTTCCAGGCCCCTAGGTCTGGCATTAAACTCCCCCATTAAGTCTTAAGTATCAGGCCATAGGTCTGTGATGAAGGTGACAGTCCCACAGTACTTCCTTCACAGAGGTATCAACAAAACTAGTAGAAAGCAGCACAGTGGTCTGGCACAAGTAGACACAGGATCATTGTCAGCCCTACTGCAGTTACTGTTCACCAAGCTCTGAGGGAACTGACTGGAAATTGAGTCAACTATCTAGCTGCCCTGAAGAAGTGTGCTAGCCAGCTAGCTCTGCTGCCACCAGACTGTAGCTGGGTGGACACAGGTAAGGTCCTGGAGCTGCAGGCCTCCCAGCTAAAGAGATAGGACATCTCAGTCCTTGTGTAACAGTCAGGACAGGACTGAAATTTGGTGTTTTCAGATCTCCAAGCTGTCACCACTAGATGCTGGTGACCACAATCGTAGAAACTGCCCTTTAGTTAGTAGTGGCTCAGGCTCATTCCAGCCAAGTACTACAATCCAACACTGGCACAGAAACTGAAAGGAAGACAAGAGGAAGGCACTCCTCCTGTCCCTGCCTTACAAGGAGAGATCTGGTTCTGAGGGAAGCTTTATGTGGGACAGATGAGGGTTTGGAAGAGGGACTCCAGACATCTGTCGGCTCCTCTGGGGCAGCACCTGCTGTGGCTCAGCTTGCTGCAGGCACCGGGTCCTGACAGACCACACAGACAGCTTCCTCAGGGGAATGGTTCAGAGGGTTATTTAGTCCCCGTCCCCAGTCATCCTGGTCTTGTCCATACCTGAGATCCCCACCTCTGCCACCAAGAGATCATCGCTGGAGGCTGAGTTCTCAGCCAGACGCTTGAACTCGTCCTGCTTCTCTCCATAGGGGTACTGGGTGTCGAACTTCACCAGGACGAACTTGCTTTTGGGAATGACCTGAGGGCGCACAGAGCTGAGCAAGTCGGGTGTTTAGGGACACTGAGGGCTAACCCCCTTCCCCAAGGGGCCCCCTATTTAAGAGACACAGTGGAAGCAAGCCCACACAGGAGACAAGCAGTCCTGGCTACCAGTCACTAATTCCCTTAAAGCTTAGGACGTGCTTTCTTTACTGTGTGTCACACTAGGTGTTAAGTTCCCACTAGCAAATGACAGTTGCAGAGCCCAGAAGTGGTGGTAACACGCCTTTAATCCAGCATCCAGGAGGCAGAGGTAGGTGGATCTCTGAGTTCTAGGACAGCCTGATCTACCCAGAGAAACAGGAAAAGACAGGGTTGTGCAAAAACAGAGCTAACACCTTTCCCTCCAATGCTAAGGAGACCTATGCACGCTGTTGTCCCCAGCACGTCTGCCGTCTCAGGAGGTCCTTGTCAGGAAACAACAAACAACAAATCTGCTAAAAGCAAACAGCCATATTAAGGCATCCAAACTACTCAGGCTGCTTTGGCTGTGGAGGTCAGACTTGGGTCACCGACTTCTCCTACTACCAGAGTATCTTTTAGCTATTTCTCTGTCTTAAATTGTTCATACCAGAAATTTCTTTTTTAAAGATTTGTTTTATGTATATGAGTACTCTATCTGCATGCAAACCTGCAGGCCAGAAGAGGGCATCTAAAGTCATTACAGACATGTGGTTGCTGGAGTTTCAACTCAGGACCACTGGAAGAGTAGCCAGTGCTTTTAACCACCAAGCCATCTCTTTAGCCCAAGGCCAGAATTTTAATTGCGGTAAAGTTAATTTAATGAAATATTTCACAATCTGAATGACTCCAGTTCAGCCAAGTATAATGGTGCCACGCAGGATAAGATGGAGGGCAGCTGCTGTACATGGGAGGACCCTGTCAGTTCACAGGAATTAACAATGCTACTTATCCACCATTACTACCTAGCTGCTCAGAAGGAATGAATACCTGGACCACTGAACAGTTCCTCCCCTATCCTCCTTGCACCCATGTCTGGTTGATCTACTCGGAATCACGGCCTTCTGTGTCTCATTTCTTTGCTGCCATGTTTTTAAACCTTACTCATGTTGTAACACGTGACAGTACTTCAACCTTTTTCTTCTTTTGGAGTCAGGGTCTAAGTAGTTCAGGCTGGTTTACACTGGTTCTTCTGTCTCAGCTTCCCAAGTGCTCAGGTGTATGTCTGCACACCTTGCTTAGCATGTTGGGTATTTTTCCCTCCAAGTAAACCACACTACCAAGTAATAGACTCTTGAGTTGTTTCTTCCTCTTGTTGTAGATAGCCCTGCCCTAAATGTTCACACGTGTTTTATTTGAGCACATAGATTTGATTCCTGCTGGCTTTGGTCAGCAGCATTGCCTTCTCTTCAACTTTTAATTCTATGTGCATGTGTGGCTATGTGCATCTGAGTAGAGGTACCAGAGGAGGCCAGAAGGGGGCGCCTGATCCCCCGGAGCTAGAGTTACAGGCAGCTATGAGCCACCTGACATGGGTGCCAGGAACTGAACTCACGTCCTCTGCAAGAACAGTGTTTGCTGTTAACCACTGAGCCATCTCTCCAGCCGCCTCCTCCAACCTTTCATGCTTGTAATGCAGTGGCTCCAAACTGTCATTTTTGTCACAGGCAAACACTGAAGATAAAAAGATCTTATTATTTTTGACATTCGCTTGGTTTTACATTTCTAAGGATATTAACACTGCCTAGGGACATGAGAGACAGAAGCCATGGGAACAGGTCATGGACACCACAAAGTCCAGAGCTCTAAGGGCCCACAGCAGGAGAGACTGAAAATAGCAATCACAACATATCCCTGTGGCCCAGCTGGCCTTGTTTCTGTTCAACACTAGCTTCCAACCGTTTCGTGGAAGCATCTTCCTGGGTTCTCTTCTGGCTTCCTCTATCATTCAAGGCTCAGCTCAGTTTTCCCCGCCAGTGGAGAGGGCTATCCCAGTCACCTATTGCTTGACTTCCTTAATGCTCTCCTCCCATCTCCCTCAGAAACCACATCTGCTTATTTTCTGTCCTTTCCACTAAGATGTGCATTCCTAAGAATAAGGACCATGCCTGGGATCCAGTGCATTTCTCAAGTCCCAGTGTCTGTTATATGGCAGACACTCTGAGGAATGAATGGAACTCCAGGCATCTTAGAGCTGATTCTGCATCGGTTGTGAGTCAGGACGGGTAGAAGCAGGGTGGTAAAGCCCAGCACAGAATCCCTCCCAAGGGGCGTACATTTGCAATACCAGATACCAGTAACCACAGGATGGTTAGACACTTAAGTAGAAAGAAGATTTTAGCTAACAGGAGGTAGTAGTGGTGTCTTGTCCATGTGTTTATGTGTCTGGGTGCCGTGGTGTAAACTGAGGTCAGAAAACAGTTTGTGGGAGTCAGTTCTCCCTTCACCAGATGTGGGTCCCGAGCCTTGAACTCTGGCCATCAGGCTTGGTGGAAGCCTGCTGAACCATCTCTGTGCCCTTTACTGGGTTTAAGGCAAGGTCATTAAGTTTCCTAGACTGGCCTTGAACTTTTGACCAGTCTGCATCTCCCTCCCCAGTGCAACACCATGCCTGGCTGAAATTCTTTATTCACTGAAAAAGAATCTGCTAAGAGCCCATCACGTCCCAGACACCATTCTAAGTGAACACAGCAGTGAACATCGCTGGGCCTCCCTGATGAAGCCTTCTAGTGATGGTCCAAAAAGAACCATGAGAAAACGGTTTTCTTTATTTTAAGTTGGAGATCACTGAAAGGCAAGGCATGTAACAAGATTCCTGGACAAAACACCAGGAGGCACCCTTTGCCTTGTGAGAGAGAACAGTTTGGAAGAGACTGGATGGGACACCTGTTCACTCATGTGAACAAGCACATCTGGTATGCTGTGTAGGGAGTCAGAAAAATACAGCAGGTACTTACTGCAGGACACTGATGCCACACGCCTTCAATCCCAGCACTAGGGAGAGTGGCAGAGGCAGGCGGATCTCTGTGAGTTTGAGGCCAGTCTGCTCAAGGTTACACAGAAAAACTCTGTCTCAAAAAAACCAAACCAACCCCCACCCCCAAAAAAATCAGATCAGGTACTTCATAAACATGTAATCTTCTATGAAATATGAATGACAAGCTAAAAAAAAAAAAAACAGTGATGAGTGCCCTAAAGGATGCCAAACAGAGCAACAGAACTGCCTTCAGGCTGGGCAACTGAAAAAAGCAAGGAGGGACAAGAGAAGTTAACATTTAACCTAAGACAAAGCAATCAGAAGTAACCTATTTCAAAGGTGACAAAGAATCTTCCAGTCACAAGGAACAGCCACTGCAGATGGACTAAGACCTGCGAGCTAGGGACAGTCAAGAGAGAAGGCTTGTGTTGCCTGGAGCAGATTGGAAAAGGGAGCAAATGGCTAGGAACTGAGTTGCAATAAGGGACATTCCCTATAGGGCTTGCTACTGTATTAAGTAGAACCTAAGGGCTGCCAGGTGGCCTGTGGGGTTGAGGGGGGTGGGGGGGTGACATCCTCAGGGCAAGGAGTCCTTAAAGGAGGAGGAGCACCGACGGATTATACTTATGGTACAAAATGTATTTTTTATTCACACTTGGACTGTGATATTTACTAGATTGCTATACAGGGTTGAATGGATGATTAGTAAGATGCTTAATAGCCCATCAGGCAGGTTTCTTTAAAAAAAAAAAAAAAACTTAATGGGTTACACGTGTAGGGTCCGAACACCAACCCTTCCCAAAATAGCCCTGTCCAACCCCTTGACACAGGCGCCTTTAGAGTCCCCTTCTGTGTCTCAGTTCCTCATTCTAACAAAATAAGAAAATGACCACTTCTCTGCACGCTGAGCTAGCCCAAAAGAGGAAGTGAGACGCTTCTGGTAACTAGAGACATGCGCGAGGAGTTGGGTCCACAGAGGCCGCTGCATTCAGCCTGCAACATTTCCACCGTCCATTTACCCAGCCTTAGAAACCAAATTTTGTAAAAAATAAAGTTGCTGAGGGTAGTGTCGTTTCTTTCGTGCCTTGACCAGGATTTGTTCATTAAGTTCTCCGCCCCCAAGATGTTCTCTACAGGTGGGAGACCTGCATCTTTTTAACCCTGACACTTTGTACGGGGTGGACCTTGTGCTGTTTGAATCTGGTGTGCACACTGCCAAGCACGCTACAACCCATCCTCAGAGGAGCAGCCTTGCATGCTAACGTGCCGGAGTTCTCTCGGCCACCCCCCACCCCATCAGTGAGCCGAGGAGCGTCGACCTCGCCCCGCCCTCCGGTCTTCCACTTGTGACTCGTGGATTGGATCTTTCCCGGCATTGTCTTTTTTGCCTATCCATAAAGGGAAGGGACACTTAGTTCCCCTGACTGCCTCTTGGTAGCTTTGTTGTTGTTGTTTAAAAAAAAATGATGGAGCGACTACCCAGGCTGCAAGGCAAAGGCAAGGATGCTCGGTGGTCAGGGTGCACCCCTGCTCTGTCTCCACACTGGGCCTATAAGGATGGTGGGATGTCTAGGGATGGTCCCTAAGGACTGCCTGCTGCCACCCCTCGGGGCCCAACGTCCCCATGGGCGCGCGCTCCCACGGGCATCTATCTGCACCTGCGCACGAACCCCCCCCACCGCCCTCATTACCTTGTAGAAAGTGACTGTGTCCAAGGGAACGGCGCCCTTCGTGTGCAGGCCGCTGCCGCCATGCGGAGCAGAGAGGAGCAGCAGGCCCAGGAGAACGGACAGCAGCGGGGAGAAGGAAACAGCGCCAGGCACCGCGGCAGCCATCACGCCGGACCGGGAGAGCGGGAGACAGGCAAGCTACAGGCGGAGCGCTGCGAGTGGGCGGTCGCGTCACTGGGAGGGCCGCCCCGCCGGCGCGCGTGAGCGCACGTGGCCACTCGGAGAGGCTCAGGCCGCCCCTCGGGTGGAAGGGATGGGCCGCAGAGGGGCGGGGCAGAGAGAAGCGACTGCGCATGCGTAGAGGGCGAAGCTGCCCGCGCGGGGGGCGGGGCCACGTGACGCCGGAGCCGGCGAGGTGGGGCCGTCGCGCACGCGCACTCCGCGCCGCGCCGCTCGCTCGTCTAGTTCTGGGCTCCGCTGCGTTCTCGCGTGAGGAGAGGCGCGAGGCGCGTCTTCACCATTCCCTGGTTGCCTTCTCTCGCCTTGGAAGAGGACGTGGCGACGTCTCTGCCTCCCCTGTGCTGGGCTGTCATGCGGTCCATTGAGGCCCGCCGCCTCCGTCGGTTAGTCAGCTGTTTGTCACGGATGGTCACTGCCATGCCCATGTAGGCCGCGGGCTGCACCTCTGGTCAGGCCCACGGGACACAGGCGTGGTGGCCTCCCCTGCCCCAGAAGGACGGGAAAAGGCCTACTCGCCGTCGTACTTTTGGTCAGGTGTGGTAGGTGGCACAGGAAGGTGACAAGACCAGGCTGGGCTGTCCCGTTTTTCAGAGACTACCTTATGCCACCTTCTGATTGTGCCGTGGGAATTCAGCACAGTGAAGGAGGCTGGAAGGAATTCCTTATCAGAGCAGACATAGGGATCGTAGCCAGCAGGCTGTGTGAGGCAGCACAGGCCTTCAGTCCCTGTGCTAGCTAGGAAAACTGGCAGGCTGATCTCGGAGTTGGAAGCCAAACCTGATCTACATACTGTGTTCCAGGACGCGTACACACCACGTGTAAGTTCCATCCTCAGCACCCAAGGGGAACAAAAGCATGCCTTTAATCACACCATTCCCTAAGGCCAAAGCTGGTGAGTCTTGAGTTCAAGGCCAGCCTGGTCTACAGAGTGAGTTCTAGGCCATTCAGAGTCAACCTGGGTCTCAAAAAGACAAAATAGAAAAGCTAAGTGTGGAATACTTGCCAGTACTGGGGAGACGAGGAAGATGCCCAAATTGAGACTAATCAAATCAGTGACCTCCAGATTTAGGAAATGACTTCCAAAATGATTGATGAAGTGAACGATTAATGAAGATAGGTCGGTCAGTGGCCTCTACGTATAGGCACACACATTCACACATACACACACACACCAGTAGACTCATGAAAACAAAACTGGATTATGTTGTACATAATCCATATGTGTTTCTTTTTTACTACTGTTAAGTCTCAAACCCTGGGACAAATTGAGGTGACTAACATCAGAGTGGACCTGGCCATGAGGTTCTCCCAGAATCCCTTAGGGTATGACAGGCATACACTGCCCCCGACCCTAAACTTCTCCAGCCCAAGGGCTGGACTGCCCAGCACAGGCTGTGCAAGTATTCTGTCACAGTGTGACATGGCTGTGTCCTAAGAAATATCTGTACATTCTTCCTTTTTGAATTGTGTGTGTGGTCTCCAAAGCTGCCGTCTACCCAGTAAGTATGTACTAAAATCTTTACTCCCATCTCAGGCCTTTCCTAACCACTGCAAAGGTATTTTCCGACTTTGAAGATCCTGTATCACGAGTTAGTCCTGCTCACATGTGTCAACGAGGTACCGAGGAGATACTTGGGATCGTGACTTTGAGAGGCAGGAGGCATCTATGAAGCAGTAGGAAACAGGAGATGCTCAACCCTGCTGAGCACTGTGAATCTATGTCAAGGCGAACTTGGGAAAGCAAAATAAAGTCTCTCACTAATCCAAGGGGTTTACAGCCACCGGAGGCTTTCATTGGGGTGTTGCCAGATTTGTGTATGAAAACATCACGTAAATGTGAAGGGAAAGCTGGGTGTGGCTTTAGTCCCAAGCCGTCCTGGGAAGGAGACCGCTGGAGACCTGAGGAAACCTGAAGAAGACTTTGGAATAATCAGTGACCTTGACATGGACTAAATCATATGCCTCAAATGCACTACAATTGCATTTGGAGAGATAATTATAGTTATTACAGAAATAATTACAGCTAAATGAAATCCTACAGGTGGGCCCAATCCAGTGGGCCTGATGTCCCTTTAAGAAAAAGATCACAGAGGGCCAGAGCCTTAATCCCAGCACTGAGGCTAAGGCAGGTGGGTTTCTGTGATTGGGAAGCCAGCCTGGTCTACTTAGTTTCAGGTCAGCCTGGGTTGTATAATGTGACCCTTGCTCACTATAAAAAAGGATGAATGAAGAGAATGCATCAGAAGGGAGAAGACTGAGGCTGAGGGCAGTTGAGTATCTGTTGCAGTATTTAAAGGCGGTGAGAGAAGTTAAAATCTGACAAGAAAGGCATACAGAGTCGGGTGGGAAGGACAGGGGCCATGGATCTAGGAAGAGTTGGAGGAGGAAGGTAAATATGATCAAAATGTACAAATTCTCAAAGAACAAATAATACTTTAAAAAAAAAAAAAAAAGCATGGCCGGGTGGTGGTGGTGCACACCTTTAATCCCAGCACTTGGGAGGCAGAGACAGGTGGATTTCTGAGTTGGAGGCCAGCCTGGTCTACAGAGTTGAGTTCCAGGACAGCCAGGGGTACACAGAGAAACCCTGTCTCAAAAAAAAAAAAAAAAAGAGCCTAAGTTTGGCCTTGGTGGTGTCTGGGTAGTAGGCCATGTGTATGCTCTAATGTTCCATCCTCAAGTGGATGACTGAAGAAAAGTGAGACCTAGAAGCTTTTGCAGGAGGTCTGGACTTGGTGGTGTACCCCTTCAATCCCAGTACTCTGAAGGCAGAGGCAGACAGAGCTATGTGAGTTTAAGATCAGCCTTATCAATAAATCAGGCCAGTCAGGGACACACGGTGAGATCCTGTCTCAAACAAATGAGAAGATCCTTTTGTAGAACAGAGTTTGCAAGGCTTTGGTAATCAAATAGATTACGGTAGGAGAGGACCTGCCGCAGCATGCTTTGTTGTGTAGAATTGCTGCTTTCCGGTTGTACACCACTTCCACCACAGAGGGAGGCTGAGTGCCAAGGAAAAATGACTCCACAGCCTGTTCACACAAGTCGACAACTACTGTCTGCCTGCACACCAAGATATATAAACTGATGAATCATTTGTTTTGTGTGAATAAACACTGAGCCCTGCCTGTGACTCTCTCAAACCAAAACAGAGACTGTATGTATGAACTTACCTGTTGCATCAGATATAACCCCTCACCTGGGACTGTACAGAGTACCCCCATTTTGGCCCACTACTTGTGAGCCTTGTCTAGAAACTGGCTGAAGTGAAAGAGTGCTCTGAGACTCCAACCCAAGTGCAGTCTCTTTATCCTGTGGTGCTCCGTCTGCTTCACATCAATAATTGAAATGGCCAGACAGCCGGGCGGTGGTGCGCAGGCCTTTAATCCCAGCACTTGGGAGGCAGAGGCAGGTGGATTTCTGAGTTCGAGGCCAGCCTGGTCTACAGAGTGAGTTCCAGGACAGCCAGGGCTACACAGAGAAACCCTGTCTTGAAAAAAAAAAAAAAAACAAAACAAAAAGGCCAGACACCTGGGCCTGTGCTGACAACTCTGAGCTGGAACAGCTTTTTGTCTAGTCAGACTTCCTTGTAGCCCCTACAGGACTGAGATTGTATCAGTTCAACTTCAGGAGAGCTTCCCTGAACCCTGCAGTATCTGTAACTCTTGTGGCCATTCTGTAATATGTGTAAATACATCATTGTATAATAGGGTGGCGTGTGACCTAAGAGTTAATACTATTCACTAATCCTGGCATTAGAGGACCTGTTATTGCTAGAATCTTGAACTCAAAATTACTTGTAAAGTTGCAGCCAATGAAACTGATATAGCTCTGAGAATATATTTGCATAAGAGGAATTCTAGGTGCTGCTGGATGTGACCTTAGAAGAGGAGAAAAAGTTTAACCTGGCTACTGGGCTACATGACCTTCTTTGGTAGGGAAAATGGGGGGTACAGGGCTACATGTGCCAGGACATGCAGGTCTGGGGGAGGGGAGAGCTATCCTACTCCTGCTGATCTCAAGAAGAGATTTCTGGGGTTGGACATGCCTTGGCCCCCATTCTTGCTCCTGGCCCCACAGGAAGAAGAATCTTCAATTGAAGAGTTGCCTCCATTGGATTACCTCCATTATATTGGCCTGTGGGTGTATCTGTATTTTCTTGATTGATAATTGATGTAGGAGGTCCCAGTCCACTGTGGGCAGTTCCATTCCTAGGTAGGAGAACCTGAGCTGTATAAAAAAGGTTGTTGTCAGTGAGCCTGGCAGTAACCTGATAAGAAGTGTTCCTTGATGGTTTCGTTCAAGTTCTTGCCTTGAGTTTCTGCTTTAGCTTCCCTAGATAATGCACTGAATAGTATAAGATAAACCAGACCCTTCCCTCTCAAATTGTCTTTGGTCATGATGTTTATAACATCGACAGAAAGCCAACTAATATACATTATAAAGAATTTAGCTAGCCTAGTTTACAGAGCAAGTTCCAGGAGAGCCAGGGCTACACGGGGAAACTCAGTCTCAAAAAGCAAACATAAAAGAACTTAGCAGTACGATTAATTATTTTATATATCCAATAAGTATATGTCATCAAAGATAGTAGGATCTAGTGTTTGGTAAATTTGAAACAAGAAACTTGATGTGTATATATTATACAACACTATCTTCTAAGGAGAGCTGCCATCTTCAGAAATTCAGGTGTGCCCACGTCCAAAAGATGATCACAGCTGAGCTTGTTGCCTGCTAACATTTCTTCCTAGAGGGAGGGATGGGAGCACTAGAGGACCCTCACCTGAGTATCCAGCCACTCCTTCCAACCAGTTTTATGCAATTCTGCCTAAATTGTATGTGGCCTTAGGGAGGAGCTCCAGTACACAGGCTGGGAAAGACTAGGGAGGATACTCCATCTGGCCAGCCACAGGCAAGCTTTCATCCATGCTGGGTGCAAACCTAGGGTCACCAAGCCTCCTAATAGCAATTCTTCATGCATGCTTCGTTCGTTTTATTAGGGTTCGCATGAACCCTAATAAAGCCATTTTTTTCCCAGGGTAGACTTTGGTGGAATCAATCTTTGTTTTGTCATTAGAACCTTAAAGGGAGGGGAGAAGACATGATTTAGACTCCTGCACCACAGGATGAGAATTGAGAATTCTATAGGTGTGTGTGTGTGTGTGTTCCTGTGTGTTCAGGAAGTTCAGAAACAGTTTTGAGTTTACGTTAATAAAAGAGAGAATGAGCTACACAGATTGGTAAGGTAAACGAGGGGGTCTAGGGATGTAGCTCAGTTGGTAGAGAGCTTTTCTAGTGTCCATGAAACCCTGAGTTCCATCTCGCACTGCATAGTCCCTGTGTGGCACATACCTGTAATCACGGTCCTAGGGAAGTAGAAGTAGAGGTCCGGAAATTCAGGTTCATCCGTGACTATGTAGCTAGTTTAAGATCAGCCTGGGATATGACACATGAAACATTGTCTTAAAATTAATTTTAAGACTTTAATCCCAGCACTTGCAAGGAAGAGTCAGAGGGAATCTTTGTGAGTTCAAAGCCAGCCTGGTCTAGAGAGTGAGTTTCAGGAAGTCCAGGACTACACAGAAACCTTGTCTCAAAAAACCAAGATGATGATGATGATGGGAGAAATTGCTTTTGAGTATGTTGGCTCAAGCAAGCTCTAAGAAGAGTGATGCTTTGGTCCTGGGAAGAGTGTGGAGGAATGCAGTGAATTACAAGAATTCATGTGGGAAGTGGAAACAGGTAAATCCTCAGAAATAAGCCCAGTGCAGGTGGGAAATTACTGAAAGGCACAGATATAGAAATGGATGCTTTAAGTTTAGGGGATGAGTGCCTTGGAAGGAGGGAATTCTTAAAATGGTAAGATAGTTTAAAATCAGGAGAAACTGTCTTGAAAAGTGTCTTAAGAACTTTTCTTTTGTCTTACAATCAATAAGGAACTATAAAGAAAGTTGAAAATTCTTTATAAAATATTAGTATTTTAGGTGTTCCTCACTTTTGAGTACATGTATACTCTGGGTCCTCCCCATTAGAATGGTTATCCAGAAATGCTTCTCTGGTTGTGGTTATTATAGAAGGAGAGTCTTTGTTTTTGTTTTTGTCAGACAGGGTCTCACTATGTAGCTCTGGAAGTCCTGGAACTCACTATGTACACCAAGCTGTCTTTGAACTCACAGAGATCCCAGAGATCCGCCTGCCTCTGCCTCTCAAGTTCTGGGATTAAAATCATGCGCCACTACACCTGGTTAGAATTAGGTTTTGGAAGAAATGGAGAAAGTGGATTTGTTGGAGACAGGGTATTGACACCTCTGCTATGAATTGCATTGCAAAAATAATTGCTTTACTGATTCCTTTGAGTAATGTTCGGATGTGGAAAGTGTAAAGGCTCACACTGGCTGTTCGATGGAGGTAAAAGGAAGGGGCATGCTAACAGATGCTGCAGCACTAAGCCTGCAAGGGGGGACAAGTGCCGCAGTGTTTGAGGTTCGCAGTGTTGGCTCCACTGACTTGCCTAGTAGCTGTTCCCAAGGCTAACACTTGTGTTCAGGACTGCTTTGAGCTATGGGACTGTGGAAATTAATGAGTTTGAAATGGGGATACCTGCAGTTATTGATAGAGTTTGGGTTTTTTGTTGTTGGTGGTAGCTCTTTAGTTTAGTTTAGTTTAGTTTAGTTTTGTGTTGTTTTGTTTTTGTTTTTGTTGTTGCTATTTTTGAAGGATTCTATTTGTTGAAGTATGGACAACGGCTATGGAAAAGGTCCTGGTGCCGAGTTACATACCCACTGGTGAGGATGAGAGCTTTGTTCACTGACTGGGCCTCATTTATGCTAATTTAGAACCAGGACACAAAAAAATGCACACAGATAGACACCTTATAGTTTTGCCCATAGATCAGGTGTGCCTAGAATCCCCATGCTGTAAAGATTCTTAAGACCCAGTAAAGTCTACAGGAACCACAAAGTGTGTCCTGCCCATATTATGTGGGTTTTGCTGGAAAGTCAGGCTGACATTTCCTCAGAGAACACTGAGCTGTAGCCAGGCCAGGGACCTGACCTGACCATGCACACTCCAGGGCACAGACAGACTATGCCAAGTTTTCATTCCTGGCAGCAGTAGGTACAGGTTCCTACAGGGAACAAGCCTGTGTGAGCCTGAGGAAGGGAGAAAGCCAAAGACACCAGCCTGTGCTTCTCACCTGTTACTGAAACAGATGTAGATGGCAATCAGGGCTTATTTGCAGTAGACATGAGCCTAACAATAATTCCACTCAGTCTAAAGTGTTGTCTTTTGCTGGGCGGTGGTGGTGCACATCTTTAATCCTAGCACTCAGGAGGCAGAGGCAAGTGGATTTCTGAGTTCGAGGCCAGCCTGGACTACAGAGTGAGTTCCAGGACAGCCAGGGCTACACAGAGAAAACACTGTCTCGAAAAAAAAAAAAAAAAAAAAAGAAAGAAAGAAAAAGAAAGAATTCCGTATATAACCCATGATAATAGAATGAGGATGGTCTTTGTGTGCATTTGGGTTTTATTTTGGTTTGGTTTGGTTTTTTTTTTTCGTTTTTTTGTTTTGTTTTGTTTGTTTTTTGAGACAAGGTTCCTCTGTGTAGCCCTGGATGTCCTGGAATGTGCTCTTTAAACCAGGCTGGCCTCTAACTCAGAGTTCTGCCTGCCTCTGTCTCCTGAGTGCTGGGACTAAGAGTGTGTGCCACAACCCTTGGCTGTCTTTGTGTTTTTAAAATTATGTTTGTTTGAGTTCATTGGGGTGTGTGCACAGCATCTGTGTGGACGTCAAAGGACAATTTGCAGGAGTCAGTTCTTTCTAGCATGTGGGTCCCAAGGCCCAAACTCAGGTCATCAGACTTGGTAGCTGGTACCCTAAGCTGCTGAGCCCCGTCGCCAGCCTAAGTCTTTGGGGTTGTTTGGTGGTTTCTTTGCTTGTTTGAAACAGGATCTCACTAGGTAGTCCAGATTAGTCTTGAACTTATATTCCTCCTACCTCACATTCCAAATGCATTGCAGGAACACTGCCACCACACTAGGTTTATACAGTTTTTTCCAGACCTAAAGCTTACAAATATTCTACTCTATTTGTGGGTTACCTTTTAACTTTCATGATGGAATCTTTTGAATGACACAAATTTAAATTTTAAATGAGAATAAAAGTTCTCATGTTCTAAGTTACAGAACAGGACTGGGAAGGTAAAGAGGAAAAGGGAGGCAGATGTGGCCCAGTTGGTAAAGCACTGGGCTTGCAAGCATGCTGATGCAAGTTCAGTCTCTAGGCCCCAGGTAAAATACACAAGATGCACACGTGTGATCTAAGCAGGTACAAAGTGGAGAGGCTCACTGGATACATGCAGACATCTCAGTGTAGCATAGTGGTTGCTTTAGTCAGGAACTCAAAGATGGTAGACAGCAACTGAGGCCATCCTCTTGCCTCAATATGCCTGTACATGCACGTAAGCAGTCATAAAAATACATTTGTGGAAAGGACTGAAATGTTTAGCCTAGATCTTTTTTTTTTTTTTTTTTTTTTTTTTTGATTTTTCAAGACAGGGTTTCTCTGTATAGCCCTGGCTGTCCTGGAACTCACTCTGTAGACCAGGCTGGCCTTGAACTCAGAAATCCGCCTGCCTCTGCCTCCCAAGTGCTGGGATTAAAGGTGTGTGCCACCTCCGCCTGGCAGCCTAGATCTTTATACATAGGAACCACTGAAAAGTTGGCAGTTATTACTACTATGGTGCTTTCAGGCTGCGTACTGTGGTTCATGTGTGTAGTTTGAGTACTCTGGAGACAGAGGCAGAAGGATCCTTACAAATTTAAGGCCATCCTAGGCTACATAGCAAGTTCAGGCTAGGCAGGAGTGCAGTTGCAGTGAGATCCTATTTCAAAACAAGAACAAAAATACCAACAACAGATCAGCATGTATTCCTGTCAGAAGTTTAATGAAATATTGTTCTGTAGATTGATATGGAACATGTTGTGTCCATCATAGTCACTGAGGGTACATGCACCTGAACTGTGGCATACACAAGCTCCCAGGTTCAGTCCCAGACCTACTTAGGCAAATACACACAAATGAGCAGCAGGGCTTCAAAACAGAGAAGCAAAAACTGAATGTGATTGATTTCATTGGGTTTGAGATAGCCTTGTAACAAAGAAAGCAAAGTTATGTTTCCAAAGAGACTCCAAGGAAAAAGTGCATGTGCACACATATACATGCACACAGGCATATGTACACAGACACGTGTAACACAGGCACATGTGCACACAAGCACATGCCACATGCACACACAGACATACCCATGCACACACACACAGGCAAATGCACACACAAGCATATGTACACACAGGGATATGCACACACAAGCACATGCATACATGTGCACTTACACAGCCACATAGATATGTACATGCACACACAGACCCATACACACATGGGCATATGCACACAGGCAGGCACATGCATAAAACAGGCACATGCACACAGATACATGCACACAGACAGTTATACAGACACACATGTATACACACAGAGACACATCTAAGCATATACAGGCACATACACATAAGCGTGCATATATATGCACACAGACACACAAACACACACACAGGAAAGTGGCATAGACACTTTAGGAATGTGCCAAGGGAAAGGTTCTCTGAGGCTGAGGTCAGTAGGCTGTTCTCTGAACAGTCTAACTTTTGTCTTGAGGAACAAAGAAGCCTTTTGTCCAAGAGCATTTTCTTATCATTTTCTTATTACTTGGTGACAGTCATTAGTCCCCACGCCCTTAGGAGGTAGACATCATTAGGGACCTCCAAATGCCCCCAAGACTCTGTGCTACTAATCTGAGATGTGGTCGCCTCCCAGTGTTTGGGTTACCTGTTAAGACAGTTACTAAAATCTCCCACTAGCCAGCATCTGGCCTTCCATTCTAGACCTTTCTCTCTCTCTCTCTCTCTCTCTCTCTCTCTCTCTCTCTCTCTCTCTTTGATATAAGCTCGAACCATGCAAGTGATTGCTAAAATATTCAAGAGCTGGGACATAGCCTAGTGCTCACATTTGTGCTGACATTGGCAAGGCTCTGGGCTCCGTCCCCAGCACTTAGAAACACAAGAGAGATGTTGCAGAACCCATGAAAGTATAGTTGAAGCAATGAGAGCTTTTGATTTCCTCTTCCCCAGGCTCTGTCAGGCTCCCTCCACAGGCTGTCCGTAAGCTGTTCTGTACACCACTGCCCTATCCAGACTGTGTTCCTTGGTACTCGGCATTGCCACTGTGTTATAAAAGCTCCTGGAAGGCTCTGTCTAGACTTTATCTTTGTGTCTCCCATAACACGTTGATTTATACAAAATTGATTATACTTAAGTGTGCTCAGTAGATGGTGTAATATAATGATACGCTAATGTTTAATATACCAAACATTAATGACTTCTTCTTAATCTTCACCACTACTAAAACTTTAATTGAATATGCCGTCATCCTTATCAGTCCGTCCCCAAACACGGACAAGTTTTCACAGACCTCTGTTTTACCCCATTTCTTTCTCTTCCTTTTTTTCCGGTCCTATTTCTCTTTTACAAGTTTACTTTTTTTTATTATGACAATATTCTCTGCCTTTTATTGCTCCTGCCTCTTCCTTGCTGTGTGTGTGTATGTATGTATGTATGTATGTATGTATGTATGCATGTGCTTCTCAATTGCTGCTCCCCTCTGGATCCTCCCCTCACAAAGTCCTTCCCCTTCGCCTCTGAGAGGGGCTATGTTATGTAGGATTTGGCAGGACAAGGCAGCCCTCTGCTACATATGTGTGTGTGGGGGGGGGCTCAGTCCATCCTGTGTGTGCTCTTTGTTAACAACTTGGTTTCTTCTGTCACCTGCTTCTTCTATTTTTGGCTTTGTCCTTGGCCCTCTAGCCTCCTGCCCTTAAGGTACAGGGCAGGGTTAGATGGGGTGGAGCCCAGCTGAGGTAGGGGTGGAGCTACCTGTTCAGAGCCTGACTGAGAAGAGCCTGGGCTTGAAGGGTCGCTGGAACTGAAGTCTTCATGGCCCTGCCACTGGAGACCAGCCGCCTGGAAGGCAGATGGGAGTCTGTAAGATCAAAAGCTGACTCTCGCCCCTTTCTGCTCCCTCGTCCTCTCTGCCCCTGTTTTACTCACAGAGGCACTCTCCTTACTAATAACTCCCCCTCTTTATCTTTTCCCTCTTTTTCTGTCTTGTTAACTTTCTGTTAGTCAGATACACTTGGTACTCTCTTCCCTGTCAGCTCCTCTGTTGTCTGTCCTCAGACGCTAGCCTTTTCTCTGTTTACCGTTTGTTCCTGGAGTTACCTCAACCCGCTTTCTCCTTCAGTCTGCTCTACTCCCTGCTCTGTTTCTCTTAATATTTGAGTGTTTTCTAAGGACTTGGGTTGAGGGCAGCACAGGCCCTGCCTTCCTCCCACAGGCCCCTTCAGACTCCGCTCCCTGAAGGTCTGTGCTGAAGAGATGGTTAATAAACACCAAAAGGGAAATTAGGTTGAACATTAAATGTAGGAGACTGATCTCTCTCTCTGTCTCTCTCTCTCTCTCTCTCTCTCTCTCTCTCTCTCTCTCTCTCTCT
>NW_021604614.1:14860163-14889185 GCF_004785775.1 Grammomys surdaster | reverse complement strand
TCTCTCTCTCTCTCTCTCTCTCTCTCTCTCTCTCTCTCTCTCTCTCTCTAGCTTTTTCCTGCAATACAGTGGATACAGTTTGCTGTGGCTACTCTGAGGTATGTTTTTTTAAGTCTCATATCATATGACTGATGAAATCTCATGACCAGACTGGAGAGCTCTCCACATATTCCTACTCCTGAAGATTGCGTTTTACTTTTTAGTTAGAAATTATTTCCTATGTTGATAATTCCTGACTCGTAAACTCGGGGGCCTGGGAAGATGGTTTAGTGGATAAAGTGCTTGTTTCCTGAGCATGAGTGTCCAAGTTGGGATCCCCAGGAGCCACATGACAAGCCATGTGTGCTGTTCCCAACCTGTTAGCTCAGCTTCGGGAAGCAGGATAGGGGGTAGAGGCTAGCCAATCTGTAAATCTGAGACCTTCAGGTTCACAGAGGGAGCATGTCTCAGAAACTCAGTGGAGCTGATGGAGGCTGACAGCAGCCTCCCTCTTCTGACTGCTCACCACACCTACACCTGGTAAAAGGTAAAAACAAGAACCAGAGGGAGGGAAGGAGAGCAGTCATCTGAAGTGAGCACTTGCTCAGGCAGCCTGATCAGGCATTCACCTCAGCACTCTCAGCACTGTGTGGTGAGTGCTGTAAGACACCATGGCAGCTGACATCTAATCCCAGCACTTTGGGACTGAGTTAGGACGGCCACTGAGTTTGAGGCCAGCCTGGTCTGCACAGAGGGTTCCAGGCCATCCAAGGCTACATCCTGAGAGAATTGGGATGGTAGTGGGAAAGATGAGCATGGCCCGAAACAAGATGGCATACAAATCTACAAAGCACTCTACGGTAAAAAACATGTGTGCTATATTTTATATCAACTATGTCAATAAACAGTAAAAGTCAGAGTCTTACCACCACTGTGATGTAATGGTCGTGGTCTGTGTCTCTCTCAGTGTTATAGGTTCCAGCTCACTTATCACCTACATCGTGTTCCAGAACCCACAGAAGGCTGCAGAGGTGAGCCATCTCTTTCTGTTGAGTTTGAACTGTTGTGACTTAGCCTTCAAAGTAAGTGCCAGGAAAGCACCGGCCCTCATTTTATAGATGGGGTTGTTTTTTTTTTTGTTTGTTTTGTTTTTGTTTTGTTTTGTTTTGTTTTGTTTTTTTGAGACAGGGTTTCTCTGTGTAGCTCTGGCTGTCCTGGAACTCACTCTGTAGATCAGGCTAGCCTTGAACTCTCAAACTCAGAAATCCACCTGCCTCTGCCTCCCAAGTGCTGGGATTAAAGGCGTGCGCCACCACCGCCCGGCTATAGATGGGATTGTTTTCCCCTGTCCATAGGCAGGACATCATTAAACTAAATGAAGATTTTGTGGCTTTTGACAGATAAAGCCACTCTTGTATCTGAGCTTCTCTGACTTGCTTCTGGGAATTTGCTGGCTCATAAAGGCACTCATATATGGAACTGCAGCAACCCACAAGGACAGCATCTGCTATAACCTGCAGACTGCTGGAGAGGTAAGCACCCCTAGACTCAGCCAACACTTTACCATTCAGATTTGAGTACAATTCAGATCAGAGAATGGAAATGCAAACACATTGATTATTGTTATACTTTGATACAATAGGCTTTTTTATCATTTTTAATTTTAAAAATAGCTACTGCAAAAGTATGTGGTGGCACATACTTTTAGTTCCAACACTCGGGAGGCAGAGCCAGGAGGATTGCTGTGAGTTAAAGACCAACCTAGTCTATCTAGTGAATTCTAGAACATTGAGGGCTCCATAGAAAATCCTTGTCTCCAAAATAAAATAATCAAAAGAAAAAAAAAAGGAAGGAAGGAAGGAAAGAAAAACTACTCCTGGGCCATGTTGCAGTTTTGGGAGTTGGGGTACTTTGCCCTTTCTGGAGCTTCTCCACAAGGACATCAGAGCCCTCAAGCCCTACACTTCCATGTTTGGCTGTTAGCACCTCACTCCCTCTGGGAGAATACTTACTTTCTCCTGCGTGTCGTCCTCTGCATGGTCTGAGCCTGGCCACTGCCTTGCATTCAGTCTGAGTGAATAGCTACGTTTACGTCTGTCTTTCTGCCACTTGTTCATTATTATGTCAAATCTCATTTTTGTTATTTTTGTTTGTTTGTTTGTTTTTCGAGACAGGGTTTCTCTGTGTATCCCTGGCTGTCCTGGAACTCACTCTGTAGACCAGGCTGGCCTCTCAGAGATCCGCCTGCCTCTGCCTCCCTAGTGCTGGGATTAAGGGTGTGACACTCCTCACCCACACACACTAAATCTCCTTACTAGCTCATACTTTCAACCTTAAAAAAAACTCAGTGGAGGGTCGTAGTTAATAGTTCTCGTTTGAGCTTGCCAGACTAGAAATTCAAGTGTTATGACATCAGTTCAGCATGAGCTTCTGTCTCCTGCCTTGATGCTATTGTGTCGCATTGGTCCCCAGCCTCCCTTAGAAGTGCATTCATTCCACTTGTAGGAAACGGCAGCTTGTCTAGGACATCTATGTGACATGCCAAGGAGCTCAGTGGTGTCTAGGTTTCATAATTTTACAGACGAATGCAAATAAATTCCCTGGGAGGTGATATAATGTCCCCAACTTTGTGTGTTGGTGATTAAAAACCTTTAAAAAAAACTGGGTGTGGTGACACATGCTTTTAATGTCAGCACTGAGAAGGCAGAGGCAGGTGGATCTCTATGACTTCAAGGACAGCCTGGTCTGCAGGACAGTCCAGGCTATTACACAGAAAGAAAAAAAATTAAAACAAATATCACTTAAGTCTGTGAAATAAATATCACTTGAGGAAAAAGAAACTTGGTAAAATATGATCTCAAAGATAGGTTCTTGGTGCCGGGAAGATGGCTCAGTGGATGAGAACACTCATCCTCACAGGGGCCTGGTTCCTTTCTCAGTACACACTGAGGTGCCCAACCTGTGAGTCCAGTTCCAAGGCTTCTGGCTTCCCAGGGACCAAGCACAAGTATGGTGGACACAGACTGAAGGCAAAACACACATACACATAAAAAACCTCTAAATAGCCGGGCGGTGGTGGCGCACGCCTTTAATCTCAGCACTTGGGAGGCAGAGGCAGGTGGATTTCTGAGTTCGAGGACAGCCTGGTCTACAGAGTGAGTTCCAGGACAGCCAGGGCTATACAGAGAAACCCTGTCTCGAAAAACCAAAAAAAAAAAAAAAAGCCAACAACAAAAAAACCCTCTAAATAGTAAATTTAGCATCATTATCATATCATCAGTGTGGATGCTCTCCGTGTTCTCTTAGAGCAGCTCTGTCACCAGCCTGTGGATGGCGCTCTTGGGATAGGCTGCTTAAGCTTCAGGAAGCAGCAGGGTTTTGATTTTTTTCCTTCTCTGCCAGATGGATAGATGGACATGGGGTAGAAATTGGGTTGGTTCCCCTTTTGTTTGTGTAGCTCAGTCATGTGACCGCTGTGCCCAAATCTGACTGAGATAATGGGAGTTGTTCATGGAGCCCTTAGCTGTAAAGACAGGCTTGGTCCAGCTTGAGTGCCTGGGTCCACTTAACTGAGCTGGAACACAGGAAGTCAACATTGACTCAGACCTAGTCCTCTGTACCAGGTCTTACTAGGAAGCCAAGTGCTCAGAGAACCCAGCTATCAGAAGGAATTCTTGCTTTAATTAATAGGATATTTGGGGTTTTCTAAGGGTTATTTTTTTGTCAACTCAGCCACCCAATCAGTGAACAGGTCTTCTGGTGCCAGAGTCAAGTGTGAGTGATGCCTCTTCTCTTCCTGCACACCTCCTCCATTCCATAGTCGGAGATGCTGCAGAGTCCTCAGTAGACAGCTGTTTGCTTGTTTTAAATTGTCCCCTAGGGCAAGCCTAGGCTCAGGAACAAATTCTGTCTTTTCCCAAAGACGGCAAGCACTGCAGTGCTCTGCTCAGACTTCTGTGTGGCAGGAACAGCTGCTGTGTAGAAACAAGGGCAGAGGACAATGACAGTATCACAAATGGGTGTCCTGAAGTGTTGGGTTTCTATTTCTTAAAAGAGCTAGTGAGCTGATGTGAGATGTCAGTTGGGGTGCACACCACATGGCGTGATGTCTGTGGCTTGCAGGTGAAGTGTAGAGTTTGCAACTACATAGTCCTGACAGAAATTCCATCCTTTCAGACTGGATGGTATAGTATGTGATACTTGGGAGACAGAGTCAGGCAGATCTCTGACTTCAAGGCCAGCTTGCTCTATTTAGTAGGTTCCAGGACAGCCAGAGTTATATGCACAGACCTTGTCTCAAAAAACAAAACAGCATAAAGAAGATATCCAATTTAAAAAAAAAAAGGCAACAATGCTGGGCGGTAGGTAGTGGCAAACTTTTTTTTGTTTGTTTTTGTTTTTTTTTCAAGGCAGGGTTTCTGTGTAGCCCTGGCTGTCCTGGAACTCACTCTGTAGACCAGGCTGTCCTCGAACTCAGAAATCCACCTGCCTCTGCCTCCCAAGTGCTGAGATTAAAGGCGTGCGCCACCACTGCCCAGCTCCATCTTTTATACTTATTAGCTATCTACTTTTTTTTTCTTGTAAAGTTAAATTGTTACTGAAAAGATTTCACAGGTGTGATTCCTTCACCTTCACCAAGGCCACAGAAATTAAAGATTCCACAGGGCAGTCCTGGCTCAACAGAGCTGATTCTTAGTCTGATGATCAGCCTGCTTAGCAAAAAGAGAGACCAGCTAAATGTTCTGACCCACTCTGCCTCAGTCAGACCTCCCTTGCAAGCAGAACACCTTGTCATTAGCAACTGGAGAGCCTCAGAGAAGCTCTGTGCTCCCAGTGGGCACCGTATTGATCATCTGTGCTTTGGTTCTCAAAACTCCGTCAGCTACTCACAGTTAAACAGGTTGGCTGCCAGCAAACTCGCACTGAGAGAACCTATGGCAGTCTGTTTTTGTTTGTTTGTTTTCTCATTTAATACATTTAATATGTAAAACAGCAAATGAGAAACTACATTCTAAAAGCCTTGGAGAGTCCTTGAGAGTCAAGAAGGGAGTCAGATTCAGCAAGACTTAGTGGCCAGTGCTGGCTCAGACTTCCAGCGTCTGACCCTGGCTGGCTTACTTTAGCCATATTTAAGCACTGCACAACTCTGGAAAAGAGTTTCCTAATGATAATTTACTCAGTCCTGAGGCTGCAGCAAAGCCTTGACATATTTCAAAGATGAGTTCTTTGGCTCAGAAACAGTGATCAAGACAGATAAGAGTCTAGAGAGAATGGCTGGAGTCCGGAAGTGGCCTTTGCCACGCAGATGACATCATAGAAGTTACCCAGGCCATACAAGTGACATCTCCCATAAGGATGGGTTTTATTGAGCAAGAAACAACACTCAGGTTGAAGGTGTGAGGAGGCTGAGTCTGGGGTAAACAGTAGATCACCTCTGTTGAGGAGACAAGTCTGTGTGGTCAGCACTCCTGGTGTCTCCTCTGTTGTGAGGGGTTAGTAATATTATCATTGTTTTGTGAGAGGAGTCCTCCAATTAATTTAAATATAAAAGCAGTATAAAAGCTTTTCAACATTGAAGGCATTATAAATATTGAGATTTTGACATAATCGACAAAAAGATTAGAGTAAGTAAATACTTATTGAAGACTTTTCCATGGGAACCTTGATAAAGGCAAGGACAATTAATTTTAATAGATTAATTAATTTTAGTTAATTAATTTTGTTAATTAATTATTAATTTTATTTTAATTAATTAATTAGTTTTACTAAGAATTAATTTTACTTGCATTCATCTTATAAATAAGCTATCAAGAATATCAAGATTTGTTTATTTGACAGGATCCCATAGCCTCTCTGATGTGGAGATTACTGTGAAACTCAAGCCAGCCTCAAACAAGTGGCAATCCTCCTGCCTCAGCTTCCAAACACTAGAATTACAGGTATGTGCCACCACATGACACTTCATTGAATACCAAGATTGTGAGCCAGGGCTGGTGGTTCATGTCTGTAACCAGCACTTTGGAAGTAGAGACAGGAGGAGTTCCAGGTTGTGCTTACCTGCATTGTGAACTCAAGGCCTGCCTAGAAGACAAGAGACCCTGCCTCAAAAACAGACCCTACAAAACACACAGAAAGTCAAGACTCTGAAATTAGACATTTGGATATACTCTACCAAGTATGAGGAAGATGTGGGCAGGCAGCTCATTTCTCCTGGCCTTAGTGTAAGTTGTTAATTTAATAGTAGAAGAAAAGTAGCTTCTGATGCTTGATGGGCCTTTCAGAAGCTCTTTTAAAGTCTTTACTTTTGAGCTGGAGAAATGGTTCAGTGGTTTAGAGCCCTGGCTGCTCTTCCAAAGGACCTAGGTTCAATTCCCAGCCCCCACATGGCAGCTCCCCTCTGTCTGGAACTCCAGTTCCAGGGATCTGACGCCTCACAGACATGCGTGCAGCAATCTACCAGTGCACACTAAATACATAAATACATCTTAAAAAGAGAGAAAGCTTTACTTCTCTTATAAAATCTGGACGAGATGTTAGCATGCACTCTGCTGAAAGGCCTGAAGTGCAAATGTAATCGTTGTGAAAGGCTCTCCTGCCTTCCTCATGGGGTCGTAATTAAATAGGTGTTTGTCTGGTGGGATTCAGAAGAATAAAGGTGGTGGGTTTGACAAAGCAGAGCAGGAGACTTGATGATTCTCTTTGAGACTGAAGGTGTGAGCACTGACTATAATAATCCACACTTCTGACTCCGTCTTTCAGGCTAAGGAGAGGAAGGTTTGACAGCTGTCCAATTCAGGAATCTGTTTCATGGTATTCTGGCTCCCTCTACTGTCTCTGAGTGAAATTACGTATTGGGTTTTTTTGTTGCTGCTTTTAATATAGGATCTCACACTAACGGGCTAGAACAGAACTCAGTCTGTATCCCAAGCAGGTTTCTTTTCACTCATAGCAGTCCTTCAGCCTCAACCTCTCAAGTGCTCTGATTACAGACCTAAACTACCTTACTGGCTTACTGTTCTTTCCTTCCCCTCCTGTCATTTTCCCTCTTTTAGATGTATGTCCATGAGTGAGTGTGCATGTGTGTGACGTGTCAGTGCAAGCATGTGTGTGCCTGGGATTTGAAATCAGGTCCTCTGCTTGCAGATCACCTGCCCTTACCCACTGAGTCATCTTCTAACTCTCTTGGAATTTTTAGATCGGGTTTTATTCATGTAGCCCAACTGGCCTGGAATTTGTACTATATAGCCATGCAGGAGAAACCAGAAGTAACAAAATTGATGCTATAAAGGATTCACTAAAATTTTGCTTAGGAATACTAAGTCACACAGAGTAGAGTCTGGCTAAGGCATCCCTGCCTGCACTATGCCTGGAGATGAGTGTACAACCACTGCTTGTTAGAGAGAACTGAACCACACCGACTCGAGCTGAAATTCAGGGCTGCTGAGAAAGCCTGTTAATGTCTGTTTACCAAGACTGACCTGATTAGGTACCAATCCCAAAACAAAAGGAGATAACCCTGATTTACAACCAGCCATTAGGCCCCTCCCCATATCAAAGAATTTATCTCCAATAGGGAGCTCAAGGTGTCAGCTTGGGGTCACTGCTGTCGGTAAGTCTTGGGATGACCCTGGGTAATGACTGTTTGCAAAGAACAACAGTGCTGGTGTCTTTTAAGTGACGCTGGCATCGTCTTTGTTGTTTAATCTCATGTCTGCCTAAGAGGCCAGTCTTACAGTCTGCCATCCTTTTTTAAGCTGTTCAAAGTGTAACCTGAGGTCAGGACCTGGAAGAGATTTGAAGAGAGCAGCTTAGGTGGAATTATCAGCCTCAGGCGTGTATAGGCCGGTAGCTTCCGGTAGTTTCCTGTCTGAAGCTGCTCCTCTTCTCTGGATTAGTCAAAGCCAGTCCTGTGCTATTACTAAAGGGATTTTTCTTTATCATCCTCTAAGTGTGTTTAGGGATTTCTCTCTGGGAAGGTGTATTAATTATGTAACAGCCTAGGATAACCTTGAACTCAGGACCATCCTGTCTCTGCTTCCCAAGTATACATGTTGATAGTGCGTGTGCATGCACTGTTCTATTAAGTTAACGTAATATAACCTATTATATTAAACTTATTAACTTTCTTTTGGGGGTACATTTTTACCTTTATTTTCTATGGGTTTGAAACACCAAAATGGCCTCACCCACCTTCAGTATATAGCCCCATGTTCATCCCTTCCTTTGGTGTCATCAACTCACCTTTTCCTCTGCAGTGTAGACCCCAAAATGCACACCTCCCTAATTAATTTAGACACTGTGATTCTCTTCAGACCCTGTGTGGATCATCCCATCACTCTTCAGTGTGCGCTGGCAGTCAGATGCTTTGCTTCCTGTCGCCCTGGCAACCGCTATTTCAGTCCACACTCTGGCCCATAGGCACTATCCTTAGTAATGGACCTTCTGTGTTGTTTCAGATTTCTTTTTCTATATGGGTAAGATACTGTTTCCAAGAGTTACTTAGGCTAATTATGTCTGTCTATCTGTCTGTCTCTCTGTGTGTGCCCACACAGATACATACATGTGTACATGATGCACCCACGCACATGCATGTGCAGGCCAGAGGAAGACCTTGGCTGTCCTGTCCGCCTCTGTACTTTATGCCTTATTCATTGAGACAAGACCTCACTCACTGGATAGTGAGATCCTGGGATTCTTCTGTCTTTGTTCTCTAATGGGAGCACATCGTGTGTGTGTGGGGGGGGGATGTAAGTCCCAAGGATTGCCAAGCTTGGTACCAGTTGGGTCTACCTGATGAGGCATCTCGCCAGCCTCTGTAGCTCTGTAGGTGCTGGGAATCTGAACTTCTCTCATATTGGTGTGGTGAACATTTTATCCAGTAAGCTGTCTCCTCAGCTCCAGGTTTTGCTTCTATGAGGCTGAAGTGTGAATCCTGTACTTTAACTGTAACATGAATTCACCCGCTACATGGTGTCATGTGGATTCTCTGCTATCCTATGAATTAGCTCTCTTGTTCTTTTTAAAGACATTTTTTGTGTGTGTGTAAGCGTGTGTGTGCAGACACACACATTTGTGAGGCTGCCTATACAGTCCAGAAGAGGGTATCAGAGCACCTAGAGCTGGAGTTACAGACAATTCTGAGATGCCTGATATGGGTGATGGTAACTGAAGTCCCCTGCACAAGTAGCATTTTAACTGAGTCAGCGCTCCAGTTCCCATTCTAAATGTCATTACATTTAGTTGCTTATTTTGTCTATCTAAGCTTATGTGCCATGGTGTGTGTGTGTGTGTGTGTGTGTGTGTGTGTGTGTGTAGGTAAGAGGACAACTTGCAAAAATCAGTTCTCCCACTTTTCAAGTCCAAATCTCAGCTCTGATACCAGGGTTGCAGTAACTGCCTTTCCCTGCTGAGTCATCCTTCTAGTACCTGATTTTTTTTTTTAAATCTTTTAAAATCACTGCTGGGGATATATCACTTGACAGAGTACTTGCTTTGCATGGAAGCCCTGACTTCAATCCTAGTACTCCATAAACTTGGAGTGGTGCATAAGCATGGGAGGTGAGGCAGGAGGATCTGTGTGAAATCAAGAGGCTAGCCTGGTCTATAGAGTGAGCACTAGGACAGCCTCTGAGGATTTCAGGGTTACAGCTCTTCTAGAAAGCAGCCCTCTAAGATGATAGACAATGAAACACCTTGTGCACATGTACTTTATTTGGAGTGAATCAAGGGCTACATATACATATACACATACACATACACATACACATACACATACACATACACATACACATACACATACACATACACATACACGTACTTACCTTAGTGGGAAGGGGTTCTTCTTAGGGTGACCTTTCATTAGCTGAGGCTTAAGGTTCTAGGGATACCTCATTTGCATGGAGAGATATTCGAGGAAGTTGAACCTGTAATTTTGCCAAGGATTATGTGACATTCCTCAGGTAGAAGATTGGGGTCAGGCTCGCCAGATAGGACGGAGTAGGGGAAGCCCCGCTAAGAGAAGGGAATCCACCATTTTGCACCAAGTTCAGGAAAGCTGTCTAGACATGGTAGGTTACGCCTTAGCAGTGAGTTGCAACACATGAAAACAACAACAATAAACAAATTGAAAGTCACAGTAGAAACGGATTTCTGAAAGTGGAGTGGTTTGGTGGGAGGGGGTGGTGTCTGTGTTTCCGAGAGGTGAGGTGAAGCTGAGTGGTGTGGGGTGTGGGTCTCACCTGAGAATAACGGATTAAGGAAGCTGGAATGGGACACTGACGGTGGCCATGTGACTCTCACCTAGATTTTCTACCTTGCGTCACTCCTCTACACCGTCAGTTACATCTGGTGTCTGTACACAGAGCTGAGGAGGAAGCACGGCCAGTGCGAGCGGAGCTCAGCTGCACAGGTAAAACATCATGTGGAGCCTGGAGCCAGGGGGAGCCCGTCCCAGGTGCCCAGTGACCGATGAGTGAGTGTGGAAGCTGACAGCAGTCTGTTTTCACGGTGTCCGTCTGTCAGCATCGCTCCTGTCAGCATCACCTCCTCCTCCGCCCTTGCCACACAAACGGTGTTCTTGTTGTTTCATTTTGTTTTTCAATACAGAGTTTCTCTGTGTAGCTCTGGCTGTCCTGGAACTGAATCTGTAGACCAGGCTGTCCTGGAACTCACAGAATCTGTAGACCAGGCTGTCCTGGAACTCACAGAATCTGTAGACCAGGCTGTCCTGGAACTCACAGAATCTGTAGACCAGGCTGTCCTGGAACTCACAGAGATCTGCCTGCTTCTGCCTCCCAAATGCTGGGAATAAAAACATGTGCCACCACACCTGACTCCCACAAAAGGTTTTAATGTAGGAACACTGTTGACACTATTGCCATTCCTGTTTGATTCCGGAAGGGAAATCTTGAGCTCCATGTCGCCCTTCAGTGTCACTAATACAGGTCAGGAGGAAGGGCAGGGCAGGTGCTGTATCTGCTGACTCAGGCTTCAGTGTGACGTATCAAAGGAGCGTGTTCTGCTCTGCTGTGTCTTTTCAGTATGTGTGTGAGTGAAGCTGTTGGTTTACAGAGAGGTGGAGGGACGCTTCTATGATAGTCAGAAGCCAGGAAGCATCCAGTATTACAGGAAGAGAGAAGACCAAGCCCACAGTGTCTGGGTTCTTCCGTGTGTGTGTGTGTGTGTGTGTGTGTGTGTGTGTGTGTGTTTTACACAGCACACAGCCTGTCTGTTGTGAGTGTGGTGATCCACCTCTTGGTAAACTTGTCAAGTCGTACAGTCATCATACCCATTTCAGGATAGTTCCTTCTCCAGTGAAATCTTTCAAGATACATACCATTAAGTCCTTTACACCCTCTGCTCCAGGCAGTCAAATGTATGTCCCGTTCTACAGACATGCTTCTGGATACTTCATGTAACAATAATGCTGTATGTGTGTGCCTATGTGCATGCATTCGTGTGTTTGCTTTCATTTAGCATGGTGCTTTCAGTTACTTTTTTATGATAGAGAGGAAAGTTTTCACTGTAGATATGAGGGAGAGTACAACCAGAGGCTTCTGAAAGAGTCTAGAAAAGAGAGAGAAAGCAGTGGTTTAAACATGACCAGCAGAATGGACAGGGCCATGGGGACCCGTGGGGGAGAGGGAGAAGAAGAGGGAGGACCAGAGAGGGGGCCCAGAGAACAAAGAGCAGCACAGTGTTTTTAAAGGTCATGCATTTTCAATGTATAAACAGTTCATTCTTTCTACTTCATTCTTTATATTCATCATGTAGTACATTGAGTTTCTTACTTTTTTACTCTAGTTTTTTTGAGATAGATCTCATGTAGGTGTGGCTGGCTTTGAATGGGCGGAAACTGGTTTTCGGCTTCTGACCCTTCTGGCTGTACCTCCCAGGTGCTGGGATTACATATGTGGACTCCAAACCGCAGCCTCTTATCTCTGGTGCTTTGAGAATATCACTGATGACAGGTGACATACTTGTCATTTCTCAGTTTTTATTTTCAAATATCTTTACATTTTTAAATCTTTTGTTTGTTTGTTTTGTTTTTGGAGACAGAGTCTCTCTGTGTAGATCTGACTTCCCTGGCATGCACTATGTATAGCAGTTGGGCCTCAACCTCAAACTCACAGAGACCTCCTGAGTGTTGCCTCTGCCTCCTGAGTGTTGGGGTTAAAAGGGTATGCCACCACACTTAATTTAATCTTTTTGTTATTTTGTTTGTGAGACAGGGTTCCATGTAGCCCAGGCTGATCCCAGATTCACTAGATAGTCAAGGATAACCTTGAACTTCTAATTTTCTTGCTTCTACTTCCCAAGTACTAGGACTGTAAATGTACTACTCAACGTGCTGTGTGAGGCTGGAGTTGGCCCCAGGGCTCCTAGAATGCTCGGCACCCTTACCAACAAAACACAGGCCCATTTTAACACGAAACACCTTACTAAATATTCTAATCTCGTATCTGCAAAATTCATTATTTTATGGGTTTTTTAAAAGTAACCTTTTGTTAAGAGCATGATATAAACAATCTAGAAAGCCACTGTCCCCTTTCCCTAGAACCCGCATATTCCATAGGAAAGTCCCCCAGTGGACACATGAGACAGCGCAGTGAGTATTTGCTGTGTGAGTAAGTGGGAGGACGTGAGGCGTAAGAGCGTCAGCGACGAGCTCAGAGTCATCAGTAATGCAGGTGAACACAGCTCCCTCTGCAGTCATTTAAAAAGACCGAGTCCAGATCCGAAATCTCTACTGCACGTTCCCTCTGTCTCTGTCCTCAGTCTGTCTGTTGTAGTGAGTCTGAATCTGTTTCTGTGTCTGTCTGTTCTGCACACGGGACTTTGCTCTGTTTTTGTTGAACAGCACAGAAAGCATCATGAGGAGGGAGGCAGAGTTTACAAGGGGTGAAGTCAGTGTCTGCAGGTGACCAGACAACAGACATCATTGTGTATTAGCTAACTTCCAAAGGTTGAGTTCACGCACACGGTGAATGCTAGCTTTAGAGGGCCGCTTCAACCTCTTCATAGTCTGCTTCCAGCAAACAGTATATGTGCATTGTTCTGGGTCACTCATCTGTTGTACAGCCGTGGGTACATCTTCTCTTATTGTGCTTGTTTGAAAGGCTTTTGCTATGTAGCCTCTGCTGGCTCACAACTCACTCTATAGAAAAGGCAACTAGGCCTCAAGTTTTTATCCTAAAGTTAAGTATTAATCTGTGTAATCCCTGGTGCCCCCTTGCAGCACCAACATGCTGTGCTCTGTGGAAATGTCATCTAAACGGCTGAAGAAAGTCAGTAGAAGGTGTGCACTGTTAAGGAGGGTTCGGAACAGAGAATGTTCTCTCTTTTTTTTCCTCTGGTCCCCCCTTCTCTCTCAAAGGACAAGTGAAAAATCACTGAAATTTAACATGAAAAGTGCCCGTAAGTGACATCCTAAACAAGGTATTACAGTCTATACACAGCCAGTCAACAGCACTTCTCAGAATAACAAAAACACTTCTTTGAGGCAGGATTTTACTAAGTACCAATTGTTGGCCTGGAACTCTCTGTGTACACTAGGCTGGCCTTGAAGAGATCTGCTGCCTCTGCCCTCCAAGTGCTAGCTAGCCCTGCAGGAGTGTGACATCACAACTGGTGATAAGCAATCTTCTCCCAGCAGCCACCCTGAGAGACCACTGAGCACTTGTAATGTGGCTGCAAAATGAAGGAACTGAGTGGGGGCCTCAGGCTTTGAGGCAGAGGCTCTCTCCAGAGCCCTGGCTGGGGCAGGACTAGAACTTGCTGTGAAGTTTAGACTGGCCTCTAACTTGCAGCAATCCCACTGCCTCTGCCTTACACACTCTGGACTTGGAGGCATGTGCCATCATGCCTGGCAGCTGTTGACCTTTTCATTTGATTCAGTGTTAGTTTCCACGTAACCCCTGTGTAGGTAGTGGTTGCCTGTACAACTCCACTCTGCTGCCATTTTCTTTTGCTTACTCTAGTGGTCCACAGGCACAGGCATTCTGTAACATAAGCTTGCGTGGTCTCTGCACTTAGGAAGGACCTGTGGCTTCCTACACTTTCCCATGCTTGTCTGTATAACACTGGAGTCCTTGAAATGAAAGCACTGGGAAGAGCTGGGCATCTTCTTCCTTAGCTTTGGGTAGATGAATGCCTAAAAGCACAGCAGCTCCGAGGGTTTCACTCACTCAGAATCGTGGGGCTCAGCTGCTCGAGTGTGAACTGCAAACCCCATAAGGCCACGAATATTTCCATTATAATACTGAGTTCATAGCAATCATGCTGCTGTAAATCGTACAATATCTGATGCAAGTGGGAAGTATTCATTAGTCTGTCTGTCTGTCTGTCTGTCTGTTTGGGAGTGCTGTGGATTTGAACCCATGACTTTTCTATAACAAGTACATATTCCACCACACTATGTAATCAAACAAGTTGTGTATGTAGTGTATGTGTAGCTGTGTGCCTGTGCTTCAGTGTGTAGAACTCAGAGGTCAGCCCCTGCTGCTCTCCTCCATTGCTCGCCACCTTTTTTGCTCTTTGTTTTTGAGGCATTGTTTCCCACTGAACCTGGATCTTGCCATCTGTGCTAGTTTGATTAGCCCATGCAGCCTCCAGGATCTGTCTGCCTTCCCCACCCTCTCCACAGTCCTAGGGCTTCTGGCACGTGCTGTTGTGCTTGGTTTCTTGCCTGGTGCTAGGGCTCTGAACTCAGGTTCCTGTGCTTGCTCAGCAGGTGCTTTAGCTACGGAGCTGTTAGGTCTCCAGATTTTAAATGGTCTGACCTCTAGAATGCACTGGTTTCTTTTCAAGGGCCCCTTCGACTCTGTCATGCCAACATTGGCCTGTTAATACTTTATACAGGTTGACTTATGCATAGCTTCATTCATCTAGACCTTTCTGGATCTAAAAGAAAAAAAGCAACCCTATGATTTTATGAATGCCTTTATTCCTTAGAGAATTTGATTCAGCACTCAAATCCTTGATTAAATTCCGGATGCTTCTATGTGGATTTTGTTGTTGTTTGTTTATTTGTTTGTTTTTAGCATAGTAATATAGATAAAACACTGTTATCTCCAGTACCAAGGGGACTGACTGACTCTATAAACAACGTGTCACAGGAGCAGCAAACACTGACAGGTGGCCGTTGCTGTAAGGACTTTGGCACTGGTCCTAGCATTTTTCAACCTGCTCTTTTCACAGGTGACAGACTATGCTTGTCAAGGTGGTCACATAATGTTCCTTTTGTCAAGGTAAGATTGTTGTTCTTCCTAGTAAGGTAGCAAGGGAACAAATGGCCTGTCACTCTTCAACACCATCATCACTCCTGTATCTTTACAGATAGGAAGCAACAAACATGTGAGCAAGGAGTCCTTCCTTCCTTCCCTGGTTGGATATTAGCTCCAACTCTATAACAATCCTGTGTGGCTTTGAACAAACCTCTCCTTTGCATTTCTGTGTGTGTATAGGTGTCTGTGCATGTGGGTGCATGCATGTGTGCATGCATGCAAGCATGTGATGGCCGAGCTTGGTGTCAGTCTTTCCTTCCTCAATCTCTAGCTTATACATTGAGACAGTCTGTCACTGAACTCAGGGCTCAGCATACCCGCTAGCTGGACCAGGTGCCTTATTCTGGGTATTCATATCTGTCTCCTATGTCAGGATAACAGGCAGGCCTTAATATCCACCAGCTTTTTGTGTGGGTTCTGGGTAACCCATGTATCCCACTGTACCCCCCTTCCATCCCCAAGCTTATGTGGCAAACACTTAACCCTGTGAACCCAAATCTCAAGCTATGACCCTGTATGGGAATTCTACTCCAGAAAGGATCTAGATTTCACACAAAGTAGTGGTCATCAGCTCTAGACTTTATAACTTTTGCCCCAAATCCCTTCTAGGACGATCAATGGCTGTATTTAAGTGGATAAACAGCTGTCCGCTTAAAGAGTAAGCACATGGACAGGTAAGGAAGGGGTTAACCTGGCCATTGCAGTGTGAAGGAGACCATGCACACTTGTTCCATAGTTTTCTTTCACTTAGATTTTTTTTCAAGTAAATTTTGCTTTGTTTTGCTTTTTTGATACAAAGGCATGCTATGTATGTAGTTCAGACTGGCCTCAGACACAAATCCTCCTGACTCAGCTTCTTTCATGCTAAGATTACAGGCCTGCATTACTACACCCAGACTCGATTAGACTTCAGTTTGTTTTCTTTCTTCCTATTTAGACTGTGTGTGCATTGGCATATGTTCATCACGTGTGCGTGAGGAGTGTGTACACGTGGAAGCCACAGGTGCTGAGGCTCTCACCCTGCACCATGGTTGTTGAGATAGTATCTCTTACTGAAGCAGGAGTGTACAAGCTGGCTAAACTACCTAGCCAGTGAGTTTTGAGGACCAGTCTGCCCCAGCCCCAGGGGCACAGGTAGACAACTATGCCCTGCTTTTTCATGGCTTTTTCATGGGGGTCAAACTCAGGTGTTCATGTTTGTATAGCTAGCAACTCTTACTGAGTGTGCCAACTCCACAGGCCACCTTGAGGTCCTTTAGATTTTTATCTGACTATAATTCCAAAGAGACTCAAGATCTTCTATATAAAATCAATTTCCCACCTTAGTTCTCCAAGGGAATAGAAAATGAGGATGGCTATAGTATTCAGTGTTTTTCTTCACGTATGTTGGGGGCTGGTGAAGTAACATGGTTGCGGGAAGGGCATGGACATTTCTGGATGATTGCACAGTAAGTGTTCTCCTCCCAGCGTGCTGCTGCTGCTATTGATGACACCTGTGTTCGTTTTGGGCAACGTCAATGAATGTTTCCACAACTTCAGCCAGAGCCACAGGTAAGGAAGGACCACCTCTCTGGTTTTCATTGGTTCTTTTCTATAACAGAGTGAAGTGGGTGGGTTCTACACACATTGTAGCCAAAGAGTCTGTTTGTCAGCTGTAGAATGGTTGCTGGCACAAAGACTTGGGTTGGATCCCAGCATTGCAAAGAATGTGTGTGGTGGTACACACCTTTAACCTTAGCACATAGGGGACAGCAACAGAAGGTCAGAAGCTCAAGATCATCCTGAACTACTTAGTTTAAAGCAAGCCTGGTCTACATCAGACCATGTCTCAAAAACAAAAATAAAAACAAAAACTTGTTTTTTCTTCACTTGTTTTCTTGACAGGGTTTCTTTGTGCAGCCCTAACTATCCTAGAATTCACTCTGTAGATCAGTCTGGCCTCAAACTAGAGTTCCACTTGCCCTGCCTCCCAAGTGCTAGGGTTAAAGGCGTGCGCCTCCACATCACCTATCTAAAGCTGCTTGTTTTGGAAATGAGTTATAGACATTTGAGATGCAGTCATGCTGAAGAGACACGAGGAAACATACGATAAAACATGACTTCAAGATAGCTCATCTGTGGGAAGGAGCACGATGTTATAGGTGCAGGTACTGGGGTCTGGGAATCACCACATAAACCATACATACTCCAATCTCACTTAAGCAAGAAGAGTTTATTGAATGCACCGTTATACTGAGTGTCTCGGACCATAGGAAGGAAAAACCTAACTGTGGCACCAGTCTGTCCTCAGGGCAGGCTGTTTATAGGAAAAAACAGGTTCAAAAGTTCAAAGGCAAACGGTGAAGTGATACAACATTTTTGGCTAATTAGACAATGTATTATCAGCTAACCTTTAAGCTGATTGGTCCTGACTGGGGTACAGAGTGGGGTGGAGAGGTGGTGAACAGGGAATTTTAGACATTGAGATAACAGGATACAGGTGATTCAGCCATAACTTTTAGGCTTATTAGTAGCATTCCCCAGTGTCAGCTATGGATAATTGCTTCTGAGAAGTGGAGTCTGAGAGACTGAACTTAATTTCTCTTTATGAGCAAATTGGAGACTGAATACAAAATGGCTACAAATATGTTAAAAGGAACAGCCCTCAACAACAGGCAAGAGGCAGGAACATGAGAAGCATAGTTACTCACTGTGCTGGCTAGTTTTATATTAATCTGACAGTTGCTGGAGGAAGGAGCATCAGCTGAGAAAATGCCTCCATAAAACAGGGCTGCAGGCAAGCCCTTAGGGTATTGTCTTCATTAGTGATTGACATTTGGGGCCTCATTCAGTAGTGGATTAAGATGTGGAAGTGTAAGCCAAATAAACCCTCCCCTCCCCAGATTGCTTATGGTTGTGGTGTTTATCACAGCAGTGAGGTTCACTTTTTGTTGCGTTTCTCCTGTCTTTTTTTTTTTTCTTTTTCGAGACAGGGTTTCTCTGTGTAGCCCTGGGTGTCCTGGAACTCACTCTGTAGACCAGGCTGGCCTCATACTCAGAGATCCGCCTGCCTCTGCCTCCCAAGTGCCGGGATTAAAGGTGTGCTCCACCACCACCCGGCTGTCTCCTGTCTTGTAGCGCTGTCCTGTACATTGGTTCTCTTCCCAGGTGTATCCTAATGCACGCACCACCATCAGCTACAATTGAGCCTTCCACCAACACGTCTGTGTGCAGCACACTCTATCTCTATGGCGTTACTGTTTTCCTGGCCAGCTTTTCCTTCAGCTTCCTCACCATCACGGTAATATACCATCCCGTCTGCTGGGTAGACAGCAGTGTTCAAGGCTGGAATGATGCAAGGCGCGCTTGTGGTCCTAGCACTAAGGAAGGGGCTGTGAGATTGTAGCCCAGTTGGTAGAATAGAGCATAGGCGGTTGAGGCAGGGGATCAGAAATTGAAGGTCATCTTCAGGTACGTATTACCATATTGCCAGTTGGGCTGTATATGAGATCCTTCTCAGAAAAAATAATTAAAAGAACATGCCTACAAGATGTTTCTTTGATCCTCATGAAGATCCAGAGCAGAAAGCTCATACAACTCAGATATGTCCTTTATACAGGTAAAAAGTAACAGTCTGGGACATAGGACCCACACTTTAACTTTCCAGATAATGACAGCATATCCCTCCCTTCCCCCCTTCCTTCCTTCCTTCCTTCCTTCCTTCCTTCCTTCCTTCCTTCCTTCCTTTCTTTATTTGGAGAAGTGTGTGCGTGTGTGTGTGTGTGTGTGTGTGTGTATGTTTTAGTCCACCTGTCCTGGAACTCACTGTATATACCAGGCTGACCTCGAACTCACAAAGATCTACCTGCCTCTGTCCCCAAGTACTGGTATAGAAGGCATATACCACCACACCTGGCCTGAAATCACCCTTGTCCTTCCCTTTCAGCCACATGTGCATGTGTGTTAGTTTAACTGGGGTGAACTGGCTCAGTCCTCATCATCATTTACTCAGTCAGTACCACTGAATGTTACAGAATTAAAGCAAGGACTTTAGCCCTAGTGTAGGGTGTGCACACTGTCAACCGACAGCTCAGACTCATTCTGCAGCCTCTCTGTTAGTGAGCTTGAACAAGATCTGATTGTGGGGAGGAGGAGCCCCGGCTGTTGTTCTTTCTTGTTTGGTTCTTTTTGAGGCAGTGGAGGGGGAAGAGTGGGGGGAAGAGTTGGTCTTATAGATATTTAGGGTTGCTGTATAATAAAACATTTTCCTGTCTTAAGTCTAAGTCACTTAGCTGCAGTCACTAAAGGCCTGTCTGAATTCCTCTGGAGTGAGGAACTGTTGAGCACCTCATCCTAAAACAGCAGGGGAGAAGTGAAAGGATTTGTTGCTGGAGCTCCTTCTTCTGAGTCAGCCAGAAGCCTCTCTGGATAAACTGGTTAACTCTTTGTGAACCAGAGAGGAAGGAAAGGAAAAGAATTAAGATGCTGTATACAGGCAAATATGCTCAGACACATATACATCCAAACAAACACCCACACTCTGGCCAGGGCCAGACCGTCTGTCACAATCAACTCCACAAGTATATGCATGCTTACACACATATACTCTACACACAGACATATAGACAAACAGACATACATGTTTGGATGGATGGATGGATGGATGGATGAGTGGATGGATGAGTGGGTGGATGGATGGATGGATGATGGATGGATGGATGATGGATGGATGGATGATGGATGGATGGATGGATGGATGGATGGATGGATGATGGATGGGTGGATGGATGGATGGATGGATGGATGGGTGGGTGGATGGATGGATGGATGGATGGATGGATGGATAGGTGACTAGGGTAAAGCTCCCCAAGCTAAACCATTCAACCAACAACCAACAACTCTCTTTTCTCTGGTCTTTTTATGCCTTCTTAGACAAAAAATTCTTTAGAAAATTACCTCAGAGATAAAATGTTACATAAAATGGGAGTTACAGAAGGGTGTTGATATTAAGTTCAAAGCAGTGTTTCATCATAACATGCTCAGTAAAAGTTCAAAGCAACAGGTTTTACATGGCCCTGCCTTATCAGGGTGCACACCTGTGACTTGATCCTTGGCCCTAAATGTTTTTCTTTGAACACAAAACTGTCCCAAGTCTATTTCTCTTATTAGTGTGATTATGGAAGCTCATTGTGTTTCTTATTATGTAGACTTTACTTACTATTCTGAGGAGTGGGCACATTCTCTTCCTGATTCTAACTTTATTCAATCTTTCTAGCAACTAAGACTGTCTCTAAAAACTTTCTTCCTAAAATTATTTGAATCAAATTAGGAATTCTATAGAATTATTATCTATCTGTCTATATAGGCCCATAGAGGTCTGTTCAAAAGGGTGGGCTAATGCCTAGTGATAATTATATATTTAATAATAATAGGAAAAACATATTAATAGTAGGAATCTTTCCTAAAATAGATTTTTCCTGGGCCATGCCTACCAGAACCATCATAGATTTTAATCCAAGGTAGAGCCATCTCAGGAAGATCACCTGCTAGTTCTTAGCTTTTCCTATGATGGCCCCTGACATGGGGACAGTGCAAAACTATGTCAGGAGCTTGACTCAGTCATTTACTTTACAATTTAGGATAAAGTGAATGCTGGGTTATATTTGGAACTGGCTGGGAAGAGAGTTGAGTCTGCTCAGACTAGGCACTCTGACAGTTCTAGGCTTACGTCTAAAACAATCAACTATCTCGAGTTAAAAATGCCCTAGAGCTGGTTGTGATACAGTCCAAACTCAGAGGTAAAGCAGGAGGATAGCCTGAGGTGGGGGGTCCTGAGGGGTGGGAGTTGGGGAAGCCTAAACAGTGAGCCCGACTTAACACAATAGCCAGCTAGATCTTGTAGGAAACCCCTGCAATACCAGCACTTGGACCAGGAGGGCAAAACCATGCCTGATCCTCTGAGGATAAAAACAAACAAAAAACAAAAACTAGAGTTGAAATCCTGAATGTTCATTAAAGCCTTTGGGGTGTTAAACCTTGGACCTGAGTTGTCAGTACAACTATTCAGATTTGGTAAGATTTTTTACCAAGATTATTGTCTGTTTGTGTCCCAGAAAATAAGAATGTTGTGTTTCTGAAACGTTGCCTGGTTCTTCAGCTGGCTCATCCTTAGCAGATCCCTGGGGAATGGGGAGAAACAGCCTGCATTCCCTGTAAGGATGAGAGAGGTTTCCTAAAACTTCTCTTTGCTCAGAGTTGAGAACTTAAGCTCAGCCTTCGCACTAATGGACCTCATTAAGCATAAAACGAGCGAGGAGAATCTCTAATCAGACATTTCAAGAGATGGACTAGTTAGAACTTACCCTTAGCTCCCTGGGTGGGACAGTAGCTCATTAGTAGAGTGTGTACCAACCGTGTACCAGTCCCACCTCCACAAGAAAACAACACGCCTTCTGTATAGACTGTGATTTGTCTGAGGCCTGGGGAAAGCTGGGGTCGATGATATTCACTTATTGAACATGAAAACCAAAAGTCTGGTTCCTATCTGTTTCTCTAAGTGAAACTCTGGGTCTGGGCAATTCCCCAGAGCTTGCTTTCAGGGTGAGGGTAGGAAGATGGCTTTTCCTGACATGGCTCCTTTAGAGTGAGCTTTCTAAAACGTTTACTAAGCCACAGGCCAACTCTTCATGATTACGCTCATGTTTAGGTCTTACTCATCCGTGCCCAGATGTTATATAAGAAGTTTGTGAAGTCGATGGGCCTTCTGGAGAGTGAGCAGTGGGCAGTGATTCACACTGTGGGTCAGCGAGTGTGCTTCTTCCCAGTGGCCTTTGTGTGCTGCTGGGGCCCAGGTTAGTATCTTAGTCAGAAGAGTTGGCGATGAAGAAGATGACTGTGGGGTTGGTCAGACAAAACAATCTCATCAAAATCCTAACTGCATATTCCTTTCCAGCTTGTAAATTTTATTTATTTACCTATTTTTTATTTTGGTTTGGTTTTGTTGTTTGGGACAAGGTCTCATTATATAGACTAGGCTGGCCTCAGATTCACAGAGATCCACAAATTCACAGAGATCTCTGCCTCTGTCTCAAGTCCTGAGATTAAAGACGTGCACCACTACACTGGGCATTAATCTGCAAGTTTTAATCAGTAAGGACTAAAAATCGAAGGCCAAAGGCTCAGAGGCTTGTACAGTCGGTTAACCTTAGCAGTGATCTTCAGCATGCTGTAGCTTCTGTCCAGGAAGTGCTCAGGCACGTGCACTGAGAGCTGACAGCATCTCACACACTGTGTTTGCAGCTGTCACATTGCTGATCATGAAGCTGACCGAGCCTCAGGAGACCTCCCTGCACATGGCCTTCTCTGTGCTCCAGGTAATGCCTTCCAAAGCCACCATCTCTTGTCTGAACCTCTGTGCCCTGTTCTCCTGTCCTACCATCTTAGAACACAGTTTTCCTTCACTGTGTGTCTTTGTGCATTGCAAAGAGAACATGTGATTTTTCTATGCTTGCTTGTAAGAAACATAAAGATCTTCACAAAGGTGCAAGTACTTCTGGGTGTGGTGTGGAGCACTGGGCAGCTTTGTTTGGATATGTTGAATAAGCTCTCACAGGTTGTGCACAGTGAGGCACAAGCAATGCTAATACTCCCCATCCAGAGCAAATCAAATGGCTCAAACTGTTCCAGTGAGTGGCGGACAGTGAGGATGCTTGTCCTCTGTCCTCCATTATCAGAGGAAAACCTTTGTACTGTGCTGATTTGGAACGGTGGTCTCTGAGAAATGGATCCATAATTGAAGCTACTGTATTGCCATCATGTATCCACTAAGCAGTCTAACTAGCCGTGTGCTGTCTACAGCAAGGTGTAATGTCAAGAGGGTCTGTGTGAGCTTGGGTATAGTTCAGTAGCTCAAGTGAGAACATCGCACATAGGAGGGACTCCCCACCCCCCCCACGCGCGCGCGCGCGCGCACACACACACACACACACACACACACACACACACACACGATGTGTGACCATGCTTTATAAATAAAGATTTAACAGGACTGAAGGCTGGGCTCCCCCACTCTCCATCTCCTCTAGGCTCTCACAGCAGCGTCCCAGGGGCTGCTCAACTGCGGCATTTATGGCTGGACACAGTGCAAGTTCCAGCAGATAAAGTGTGAGCCTCGCCGTGACGCAGACACTCAGACCCCACTGCTGTGCTCACAGAAGAGAGTTTACAGCAGAAGCCCAAACCCACCGGAGTCTCCTCTTGCCTTTGCTTCCAGCTCTTCCACCATTCTTTGAGGCTCTGGAACTGGAACATCCAGGGAGTGACTGTTTCACATGAGTGGACTCTCCTCTGGCCATACCCCAGACTGAAGAGCTGAAAGGAAGTGTAGGACCGTGTCAGTAGCAATTCTGGGTGAAGTCAGGAGGAGCTCTCCAACTGCTCGTTCAGGGAAATGTAGCCACTTGCCTTCTAAGAGACTCATTACTTTGACAAGTACTAGATTTATTTATATCTCTTGAAGAAAAAATAAATTTCAGGTTCATATGTATGTGTGTCATTTGCAAGTTCTCCGCTCCATGAAGGCAAGAAAAGTAGGAAGGCATGCAGCAACTTGCAGGTGTGTGCTACAGCCATTGCAGTAAGGTTGCTTGGGGGCCTGAGACTGCCCAAAGCCAGATCTTGTCACACACCTCATCCTTAGTGGTTTAGTGCTTTTCAACTTGTTTAATAGAACAGTTATTGTATAGGTTTTGTTTTTGTTTTTGTTTTGTAGAACTAAAAAGCAGAAGTAGGCTTCCATCTCAAGTATTTATGGCTGAGCAAAGCTTCCTCAGTGGTCATCATGGCTATGGTGGCAGGATCATGTGTCCTGTGCAGAGTCACAGTTGCTGTGGAAACCACAGAGGTCCCATAGTCACAGCCAAAATTCCCAGATGGACAGGAGCAGTAGTCACCACAGCTTAGCCAGCCCCAGGGTCCTTAGCGTTCCCAACAGTGTTACTCCCTGAATCTTACCAGGCCCAAGGCAGCTCTCTTGCTTTCTCCACAGCATCAACTGTCAGCCCAGCATCTAAACAGCTTCCTAAGGTTTCTATTGCAGACACACTGATGAGATTAGAGGGTTTCCAGAATTTGGGTCAGAGAAACAGGCTTATGTAGTGAACAGAAGTGACCTAAACTGAGGTTCCTGAGCACACATCCATCAGTCATTGTCTTAGGGGTCAGGAATTCTGCCAGAGGTGGGGACGGTCCCAGTAGATACATAGAGCTGAACCAGAAGAAATCCCTGTGCTTTGACTTGTGCGTATCATTGGCATCCAGTCTGTAATAGCTAAAGCCAAAGCAAGAGTCATATCTATGTATAAGAATATAGTTTAAGTAACTATGGAGACACTAATATCCCATGGAACACTAGTAATAAAGAATAGGAATCAGGAATCTAGGACTTAGTGAGTTTCCTACTTTAGAAAAAAATAATTGGCTTATTTATAAAAGATGGCCCTGAATATAGTTGGTACCCATACATATTTATATGAACATGGAATGGGGTTAGAAAGTACAGAAATAGGCTCCAGAACAAGAGTTTAGAGATCTAAAGTCAATACAGACATGAAGACAGGACATGGTGAGCAAGAGAAAGGAAGACATCATTTGTTAAAGGGAGGAGCATCCAGAATTGGTGGAGCACCGAGGGCAGGAGCCAGGGTTGTAACAAATGTCCACTGAGCCCAGGGTTAGTAGAGTGTGCTCATCACTGATCGGATGCTCTATAATAGGCCATGCTTCTCCAGGTGGGCTTGCTCTAGCATCCTTAAACTCCGTTCTCCTCCCAGGACCCTCATCCTGACTTTTGTGACACTTAAGTTCTTTTTTTTTCTTTTTTCTTTTTTTTTTCTTACAGTGATAAACATGATAGCAAACTCAAGTATGGCTATTACCTCATCCACATTAAGAAGCTCAGGTATCATATGAGTCAAGTGTGTAAATCTTGTCCTTGCCATTCTAGGAAAGTGTTTGAGATTTGCTTTTGTATGATATGAAGTAACATAAAAAATATTTTTACATATATAAAGACAACTTTTACCTGTGGCTCTGATTAAACAAAAATGAGTAAGACTTTGAAATGTCAATAATTACGATTTATTATATCCTCAAGCTTCACAGACCCAGAACCTACCACGTGGAGTGGGAGGGTCAAGTCTGGAGCATTGGAGTGCTTCCTTCTGTGCAACAGTGAAGCTTTCTGTGGTGGCACACTAGGTGATGCAGGGCGTGTGCAGACAGACTGACAGACAGACAGACAGACACACACACACACACACACGCCAGGAAGGCACAATTAATAAGACACAGAAAAATTTGAAAGCTGAGTTTCAAAGCAGGGTGAAAAGTTCTTTTACAGTTTTGTTTAACCAGTTTTCTTTTCTATTGCTGGAAGATAAGTTGTTTCTTTCTCCCCTTTGAAAAACCACGTGACTGGGTGATTTCCCACTAAATCATAATGGCAAAATTCTGTTTCAGAAGAAATTTAGAGAAACAAGCAACCATTTTCTTTTTCAAATAAATGTAACACTTTGAGTTGTGTGTGGCAGTTTGCAAGTGTAATCTCAGGATTCCAGAGCCTGAGGCAGGAAGATTACTGTGGGATTGAGGCCAGCCTGGGCTACATAGTTGGAAGCCTGTCCCCAGGCTGCAAATATGAGATACTATATAAAAAATAGAAGTAACACTTTGACTTCATCAATTACAGAACTGGGCCAATTTGGGAATATCTTGCTATTTAGTTTTTCTTGAGTTGAGCTCCAGGGAAAGCCTTATCTGACCCTGGTCCCCAGGGAGGAGCAGGAGCCGTGCACTTGAGAGCAGCGCACTCTGCAGCATATATTCCACACTGCCGTTTCCCTTTGTGTCTCCCAAGTCTGGAGACAAATACAGAATCTGGAATTAGCTTTAGGAAACTAAGGAAAATGCTAAGGTCTTGGCTGGCTTGAGGCAGCCCAACGAAGGCAGGGAGAGGATGGCAAGCCATCACTAGACTATTGGGGAGTATGTGGCTGCATACTATGGGGATACCGACATGTAGACTACTGGACATTTTCCTCATAATGCCATAAACGTGTGGACAAGATGATTCATGAGAAAGGTTGTACTTTTTAGAAACAGTTATAGCACAAAACCACTTTGTTTTGCTTTATTTTGTTTTTAGACTAAGTCTTACTAGGTAGCCCAGGCTGGCCTTAAGCTTGCAGTCTCCTCGCCTCAGCCTTCTGAAAGCTGGCAATATGGCACACACCACCACCCAGGCTGTCTTAGTACTGGCTGCTTCTTCTCTTCTATACCAAGTTTGTTTGTTTGTTTGTTTGTTTGTTTGTTGTGTGGTGCTCATATATGTATAGATGTGGGGTGCGTGTGCACATGCATGCAGCATAAAAGAGGTGTTTCACATCTTCCTCTCATATTCCTTGCCTATTCCTTTGAAGCAGGGGCATTCCCTGAACTGAGAGCCTGGATTTTCCAGGCTAGAAGGCACCAAGCCTCAGTGATCCTTCTGCTTTTGCCCGGTTGTGTTATGAGCATGTATAAGATAGCTGTTTTCCCAGGTGAGTGTGGGGATCTGAACTCCAGTCCTCATGATTGTATAGCAAGCACTCTTTGACCCTGCGTATGGCTCAAGTCTGTGATGCTGGCTTCTTTATGTAGTCAGGGCGTTCCTCCGTAATGAGTATGGCCCTGCCCATAACAAAATGAACTCAACACATACACACATGGACCTGAAGACATGTCTAACAGTAGTAGTTTTATTTAAAGACTCAGCCTTGAATATATATTTTTGGGCAAGTTAGAACAGTGAAGGTCATGGGAAAATGTCCTTACATAATAGGTAATTGCTACTTGAAACGAAAGTCCTGGGAATACTGAGAAATTCGGGAACATAGTATATTGCATACCAATAAAAAAGAAAAAAAGAAAAAAGAAAAGAAAAAGAAAATCTATGTGGGAGAAAGCATATCCTGAAAAACAGTTTCTAGTGACCAAAAAATCAGCCCAAAGATACGAAAACAAGAATATCCAAAGCTATAGGACAAGTTCCAATGAAAGGTGTAGACTAAAGTACTGAACTACTATGTAAGCAGCTGTCCACTGCATGATAGTGACTGACGGCTCCTTCCTCCCTCGCCCAGTCAGAGTGTGGCAGCTCTCGGTTCCCACAGCCTCTGCTTCCCAGAGCCTCATTCTCAGGGCTGCGAGAGGCTCAGCTATTTATTGGCTTTATGTGTCCCCCCTTATTCCTCTCCCTCTTCTTCTTCTTCTTCATCTTTCCTTTCCTCTTCTGCTTCTGCCTCTTCTTCTAGTGCTTCTTCCTCTTCTGCCTCTTCCCCTTTCTCCTCCAACTCCCACTCCTCTCCTTCTTTCTCAGCCTCTTCTGATAGGACCATCTCTTCTTCCTCCTCCCCTTCTGGAACCTCCTTTAACTCTGAAGGCTCTGCTTCAGAAACAGGTTCTGACTTGCTGTAGGCAGTCACGATGCATATGATGATCAAGAGAATCACAAACACCAGGATGACAGCCAGAACGATCAACTTTAAGTTGAGTATCAGCTCAGCTCTACTGGACTGGGTAGAGTTCTGCACATCCTCATCCGTCAGAACAACAGTGGGGCCGCTGTCCACACTGCCTCCAGTGCCTTCTTCTTTGCAGTCAGGAGGTGCAAAGCCAAATGAACAGTGGCAGTTCCCCAGATCATTGCACACCCCGTGCTCATTGCATTGTTTCCCTGGATTACAGAGTTGTTGGACTGTGGTGAAGTCTTTACAAATGGAATTCTCACAAACTTTATCTTTGCCACAGTAAGTGTTGTTCCTCACCTGCCCCACATCAATACCATCTGTCTCCCCAATAACATCTGTACTCCAGCACCAGTCCTCGGTTTGAGGGATCTGGATCAGCACGTGTTTGTCTTTGATTTGCGGCAGGAAGACTACTTCTGTACATATAAGTTTCCCACACAGTGTATTTTGACCTGAACACTTAGTATACTTTCTTGGAACATTAGAGGAGAAGCCACAGTTTCCAAACCGGTCCCCTCTTGAGTTCATGTAGGTGTAGCAATAATCTGGGGCAGACCTTGCACCATGTCCAAAAATACGTGAGCACTGAATGCTAGGGTCCATGCACTGACCCTCGAAGCAAAAGAATGATTCATGGCATACAGACCAATCTTGAACTCTCCTGTCCCCGGGACAAGTTGCAGAGGTCCCATTGCAGTACTCTTCCAGGTCACATGGTCCGTCAGCAGGACGGCAAACATCTCCTTTCTTTTTAAATTTGCATCGCAAACAGCAAAGTTCATCACTGCACTCTGCACCCTCCTTTAGTTTACAATTTTCATCACAACACGTGCTTTTGTCACAGGCAATACCGCAGTCACACGCCTCCGGATCCTCCACCACGCCATTTCCACAGCGGGCATCTCTGCGCTTGCGGCTCTGGTGCCAAGGCTGGTCAAGCAGGCAGGCCCCTCTGTGCTCGTGGAGGAAATGGAGGAAGTGGTCAGAGCTGCAGTTGCTGAAGCCACTGTCCTTACTGATCTTCTCATGCATGAGGCACAAGTGCTTAGGACCACAGCTGCAGCTCGGGTGGTCGTGCTGGATACCCAGGTTGTGCCCGAGCTCGTGGGCCATGAGCGCCGCAAACAGGAAGACATCTTCATGAGGGAAGGCCTCCACAGCCGCCGAAAACTCATCTGAACAGGCACCATCCAGAAACGCCTGGCCCTCGTTCT
>NW_021604614.1:14794839-14860153 GCF_004785775.1 Grammomys surdaster | reverse complement strand
CTTGGGGATGACTGTTTCATAGGAAGAATTATATACAGATCCTATGTCACAGAATGTGCTTGGGAGAAAAATCAGTAGCACCAAGATCCCTACTCTGACAGATGTGTGTCCTGGCACTAGTCTCAGACCCAGGTTCCAATGCTGTGCAGCCCAGATGTGAGGTGTTAGCTTAGCTTCCTTTAAGGCTACTTTCCTGATCTGTAGGGAAGAGAGACTGGAGGCAAACCCTCTCACCGATGCTGCCACTGACATGGCTCAAACCAACTGTTGATAATACAGAATCTATGTCCATCAGCGGCAGCTCTCTCTGCTTTCACAGACCCAGGAACCCAGACCAGAGCCTGTGCCTGACGGGGTGCTACCCCAGCATGAATCCTATGGCCTCAGGCTGTCTCTCTGTTCTTTCTTTTCTCCTGGCCTTGGTGGTTCCGTACAGCACAGGGACTTCTGTCAAGTGGAAGAGCTTCAGTGTTGCTTTTCAGTGTTGCTTAAGTTCCTTTGCCGTTGTTCATGGAGGTGAGCCCTGTATGTAGTGACTCAGCCAGTTCTGTCCGTTAGATCATCGTTCATCCTCCACAGGTCATGGAGCCCTGACATGTTAACCTGTTCATACTTTCAGACTCAACATTCTGCAGGGATGCGGGGGAGGGGACAGAGTTCTCTGGGTTCTCTGAACAATTAAGAGTTCTCTGTTGTCCTGCCTTGTTCCTCATTCTTACAGTGGTCATGCTGGATGGATAGCTAGTTCTCTTATTCCTGACTGCCTGATTCCTTTCACTGGCAGGCACACACACGCGCACACACACACACACACGCACGCACACATGCAAGCATACACGTATAGTATTTAGATGTTCTACTTTCCCTTATCCTTGTATCTACCAAATGAATTCTGCCATTAAAACATGATCCTTCTCTATGGAAAACTTTTTGTAAGGCATAAGTGTTATATGATCTTATTTTTACCACAGAAATGTATCAGAGCCTGAAATCTATAAAAATAAAAACAGACTGGTGACTCTAGTTACAGTAACAAAGAAGAAGGAAGTGAGCTCTGGAAGAACCTTAAACTCCACACTTGTCTGTCTGCAGTGGGCGTGCACTGTCCATCAAGTCTGGGGCTTCAGTCTCATGTCAGTGCTCTTCCTGTATTCCGCATTATCCATTAGAAGGAGAACAGAAGTTGTGTGAACATATTCTTTCACCCATTTCTTCATTCTCATGCATATTTTAGCTAAATAAAACTCTTATCTTCTATGTGGCATAAAAATAATTTTATAAGCCAAATATTTACACCATAAATCATACAAGGTGTAACTACAGGTAACACTTGGGATTGTAGAAATGCCCTGCTTGATTCAGAAAGGTGGTACATTTCTGTAATCCCAACACCCAGGAGACACAGACAGGAGGATCACAAGTTCAAAGCCCACATGGTCTTTGTATGAGTTCTGAGCCAGCCAGAGATACAAAGCAAGACCTCTCAAAAAACAAGGACACACACACACACACAAAATGGAATTAGATATTGGATGTCATCAAGAGAAAAATATATATGTATCTCCCTTCAGCCAGTGATGCTTCCCTCCTATCAGACAGCGTCAGCATTTAGCAGACAGTGCACACCCTCACTTCACACTCACTGACAATGGACAGGAAGGTGAGGGTCCTCAGCTGCACCGAACATCAGCCACTAATTCAAAACCTCTTCCAAGTACTTGTTCTGGAAATGATCAAAGCTATTCTTCTGTTTCCCTGTGTCAGAACTAACAAACATAACAAAGGTTAAGGCATAAGACAAACCAAGAATCAATAATGGAAAAACAGTCTACCTTTTAAACTTAAAAATATGTAATTAAAATGAAATAGTCAATTTTCCAGTTCTCAAATTGAAACTCATTTTCTTCTGATACACAAGATCGGATTAAAAGCTTCTGACTTCTTTACCAAGAGTATATTCTATTCTTTCAACTTGTTCTTTCTCACATGTATAATGAACAGAACTCTTAAAGAGCTGGAGAGATGGCTCAGTAGTTAAAAGCACTGGCTTCCAGAGGTCCTGAGTTCAATTCCCAGCAACCACATGGTGGCTCGCAACCATCTGTAATGATGGGATCCAATGCCCTCTTCTGGCCTGCAGGTATACTTTCATGCAGAATGCTGTATAAGTAACAAATAAAAACCTTAAAAACAAACAAACAAACAAACAAAAAAACCTGTAACTCTTAAAAAAGTAATTCTTATGGTGATATTTCAAAAAATAAAAATAAAACTTCCACTGTTGGTGGCTGCCCAGGCCTTTGATCCTAGCCCTGCAGAGGCTTAGGCAGGTGGACCTCCGAGTTCAAGGCCAGCCTGGTCTATAGAACAAGTTCCAGGAAAGACAGGGTACACAAGAGAAACCCTGGGTGTGTGTGTGGGGGGAACAAGTAATAAACAAATATCGGGGTAGCGTTTTCCTTTGGGCACACAGCATATGTGAGCAGCTGTAACTGCAGTGAGGTGGAAAGTGTCTGAGCCACAAGCAGTGGTCTCAGTGAGCAGGCCTAGTGATGGAATGGAGGCAGACTGGAGACAAGGGCCCCACCCCCCGCTGCTTTATTGGAGCTGTTCTTGTAATGTTTCCTAATGTTTCCACAGATCTCGGTGGTAGGCAGGCAGGGAATAGAAAGCTAGGGGCAGATTGTGTATTATTAGCAAAACTGGCTCATGTTAAAACATAACTTACCACTGGCCTAGAAATATATAAACCAAACTGTGTTCTGATTTAGGGTGCCCAGTCACAAACAGCAGGGAGTTGCTGCTGTTTAGGGGATTTTTGAGTGACAAAAGCCAGGACATCTCCAGGGGCTTTTTTTTTTTTTTTTTTTTACAGACATCCAACATAGTTGTCATCTGGACGAGCAGGTACAGATTTCATCATGGAGCAGATGAATTTAGCTTAAAGCTGCTGAGACACACGCCATGCTCAGAGGAAAAGCAGCCATTAAGATGTGTGTCCGTCCCTGCCATTCTACACTTGACCACAGTGAAGGGAAAACACCCTGAGCTTTTACAAGACACCCAAAATGATAAATTTCAAAGATGAATGCCAGAGTCGGTGTGCCAATGGTTCTTCTGAAGAGAAGAGGAACAGCTAACTTGTCCAGGACTGTGGTGCTGGAGGTCTGCAGGCCCAAAAGAACAAGTGTGGCCGCCCTGACCTAGGAGACAGGATTTCACTAAAAACAACATGCCCTAACCCAATTCTCAGCTACATTTTTCTGGCCGGAAATTTTGCTTAAAATTGTTTTTCCTCTGCTCAGTGAGTTCTTTCTATTCCCTGCAATCCCCATTGACACCGCTCTCCTTACTGCACGAGCCAGTTGGCTGCCTCCTTCTGAACAGCGTGGACACGCACACCCCAGGAGCCAGAAAGCAACAAAGCCCTGTGGAATCCTTACGATTGATGAAGATTAGACACAAGTGAGCATCTGAGACACAGGGATAGCCCTACCTGTGACTCAAGTATCCATTAGCTCCTCTGGGTGCCAACAAAGGCAATCACCAAAACAGCTCTAAAATAAACCACCACGGACATAGGGACTGGTTGTGCCTATATACACAACAGTTAACAAAGGAAACAGCTACTTTCTGGGCCATAATTCTATTTCCTGAGAATAAAAGATACTGAAGAAAACAAACACAGCCTGGAGGGTGTCATAAGTCTAGGCAGAACTGTTACTCTGGAGCCATAAGAGACAACCAAAGAAAAGTGGGTCCTCTGATGTTGTTTCTCAGCAGAATCCTACAAGAAAGCGGCCAGGGGAGCGGGGCGGGTGGTGAGCGCCAAGAAGCTGGGCAAAGAGTAAGCCAAAGCAAATCCCAGCAGGCCTCGGGAACACACCCACACCCCTGACAAGTACGACATGAAGTGAATAGCTGGGTTCTTTCTAGGAGATCAGGGGCAAGAGAGGCCTAGGCCATGTTTTTCCTGCTTTTCCCCAGCAGTGGCTAGAGTGGCTCCAGGCCATGGAGTGCGTATGCATCCTGAGAGCTGTGGCAGGCAGTTGACAACACTGGATACACAAAAACAACAGGTCAGCACAGGACTCAGCTAGCAGAGGTGCAGGGAGCAAACACCCAGAGCACATGCGGCTCCACGGTGCCTGATGCACCAGTTTACTGAGTAGCTGTATGGCACGGCTCCTTTACTTCCCTCTGGCAAATGGCTGTCATACTTTACTACAGTAAGTCCACCTTTCTCGACAACGGCGTCGTACAACGTGAGACTCAGCCATCCGACATTAATATATGTATTACTGGAATTGAGCTTTTTAAAAACATAACTGTTAGGAAACTCTGAACCTAAGTCTACATAGCAACTTTAGGCAACAAGGAAATGAAATTATGATTTATTAATTTACATAAAAATTACTTTTTACATTAAGGAATAATTTTCACAATTGTTAAAAACAGTTTGAAGCTGTTACTACTGGGGCTCGTGGGGAAGGGTCTGCTCTTCGATCACCTGCTTCACCGCCTCTGCCAGCTTTAATCGGTCCACTTTATCTGTGAATCCACGACCTGAAAGGCAAGAAACAACAAGGAAGGTCAGCACGACTCCTTCTGTGCCGAAATTCACCCCACACTGTCCAGAGCAGTTCAGATGCCCTGAGCAGTTTCACTAAACCAGAGATCACTGTATGTCTGACGATGGACTCATACCCAAGTATGAGTCCCAATCATGTATAAGAAATATAGAATGACAGGCCAAAAATTAAAACAGGAATGTCACAAAGGAGCAGACAGCAGGCTTGCCTGGGCACTTGCAGTAGGGTGCACGCACACACACACACACACACACACACACACACACACACACACACACGGCCCCTTGCAGAGCTCTGGCCTCTGTCAAGCCGCTGTGCTAGCCTGCGGCAGGCAGGGCAGTGTCTCACCGTTCCAGCTGAAGCTCTGCAGCGCGCCCCTCAGGAGCTGGCAGTCCCGGTTGTACTTGCAGGCCTCCTGCATGGCCTCGTTCAGCTTCTCATCTTCATTCTCTCCTGTGGGCGAGAATGGACAGGACGTTTCCCTTTTCTGCAGCATCGTGAGATTTCAGTTTTAAAAACGGAAGTACGTGCTATGCTGTCCAACCAGTTGAGAAATTATGAAACAGCATACACAAGTCACTAATGACTGGCTCCCCAGGGCTCCAGGCTTCCTTGTCTGCTGAGCTCTTCCAAGTTTCCATTGTCACACAAACGTGACAACAGCCCAGGCTGAGTGCTGGGAGCTAGAAAATGTGAGGTGTTTCTGAGCAAAAACATCTGGCCAAGAGAGGGAGAAAGAAAAAGGCTGTGTGGGCCACCCTTTTCCTAAGCACATCCCTTGCTTCAAAATGCTCAGGCAAGTTCTCTGAGTGCTCGTCAATCACAAAGGGTTTAGGGACACAGGTTAATCCAACCTGTGACGCCATCTAATATGAGCACCTCCTTCATCAGCTGAGAACAGCCCCTCACTTCACAGCCGACTGAACCCCAAGGGAGGCCTTGGGATGAGAGTTCCCTCCTTCACAGGCAAGCATAAGGCTAAGGACGGAAGCCACAGCAGGGCTAGTCGTGAGCTTGTGCAGTGTTCTTTTTACACTTACAGAGACACAGTGTGTCATCGTAAAGGTTTTGGAGACAGTGCTGACGGCCTCTACGCTATCCGTGGACCCTGTCCATATTTCTATTCTTCACCCTCTCCTTTGTGCCTTCAATGTGAAACTAAGACAACAGAAAATCACAAGCCACAACCGTCACTGGCAGTTATGCCTAACCTAGAACACCAGGGAAGACCAAAGACACAGAACTTACCATGTGTCTGCACTCGCAGTGTCTGTTACTTCCTAGTAACGTGGACTCATTTATATAATGTACTCACTCAAAAGAGACAAATGACAAACTAATCTGATCCTCTTGTATGTACACAGAGATATGCTTATGCTCATGCACACCCATGTGCATGTGTGCGTACGTACATGTACACACACACACACACACACACACACACACAGAACATTAGTAAGTGGCATGACCTTTACCAGCCTGGGGGAGGATACACTGGGCAATGACATCTCGAAGCTTTTCCAAGGCAACATTTGAATCCTCGGTTCCATTCTCATGGTCGTGTATATAAATGCCATCCTTTGGCTTGGTGCTTTACAAATGTGGAGAAAGACAAGAGCAAGGTAAGACCTCAGAACCCAGCTCCAAACTCGAGACACCAGGATATTCAGAAAAGTAACTACAGGATGTGTCCAACTCCTTTCTACAGAAAGCCCGAGACAGCAGGCTCCCGGCTGAGCTTTCAACACTCACCACCAATCATGCCTGCCATCAAGAAGATCAAAGACGTACGGTCACTCACCCCAGCAGCTTCCTCTTCCTCAGAATGGGGTTGTTGACAGAATGCAGGGGCTTGAGGCTGACTTTGAGGTCCTGGATCCTCATGTTTGCCAGCTGCTCGGCATGAGCCTGCTGGATCCCTGCAACCACTGCCTGCACGTAAGGACGGACGGCCAACAGTTAAAGGTTGCCTTCTGGATTTTTTTATTTTTGCTATATTACCCATGTTCATCTTGAATTCCTAGACTCACATGACTTGCCAACCTAAGCCTCCCAAGTAAGTACTGCGTGTGGTGTGTCACTGTGCTTGACTTTGGCAGCTTGTGTCCACAGCTGCTACTTGGCACTTAAAAGGGTGATCTAAGACAAAGGTGAAGCACAAAGCATGCTGACATTTGGTCAGGCAGAGGACTGTCCCCCATAATCAATGAGGCCCAGGGAACAGCAGACCACATCCCAATTAGCCTTCTTCCTTAGCAATGGGAACAGCAGTTTCAGCAAGAATTACTGACGATGCTGGACAGATGGCTCAGCAGTTATGAGCACACGCTGTTCTTACAAAGGACCCAACTTCAGTTCCCAGCCCTTGGATCAGGCAGCTCACAACCGCCTCTAACTCCAGCTCAAAGGGATCTCATACCCTCCTGGCCTCCAGGCAAACTTGACACACATGGCATACAGACAGATAAAAAAACAATAAGCCTTCATATTCCTCAAAACAGAAGGTAGCCAATAAGTGTAAAGGTCTCTGCCTTCTTCTGGGGTGACCTACATCCTCAGAGATGTCCCTGTTTCTGAATTCCCATAGCATGGAAGATCTGGTTTCTAAAATCCTCACTTTGTTGTCTGCCTTTAGAACCAACCTGATTTCAACATCGTGCAGGGAGGATCTTTATGTTCTGTGCCTCTAAACCCACACCCAAAGTGGAAAGGATACTCCTTTGAGCCTTCTCTTGGATCCTGATTTTCAGGAAACAAGAGCAGTAGCATGTACTTAGCACTGTTTCCCTTTAAGCCCCATATTCAGTCACCCCAACTTTCCTTCCTCACACTTGAGCTTCCCTCACCTTATCCATCATCAGCTGGGCAGAGGGGAGCACATTGTCCAGGGCCTCTGTTGAATTGAGCCAGGGATGGTCCAACACGCCCTCGATTGTGAGTCTTTCCTCTGGTTTGACCTTTAGAAGCCTGCAAAGAAAACACACCAACAAACACGACATGCACAGAATGCTCCCAAAAGAAACAAAGGAGGTTCTTGGGCTGGGCTTCAAATAGCCCTGGCTACTTTTGACTGTCTACCAACTCCTGCAGGCCTGGAGCTTCTAAGATCCAGGCAGGTAGTCGCATGTAGTGCTTATGGGTGTATTATGGTGTGAGGTTTCCTGGGCAGCAGATTGAAAGTGGTACCAGATTAAAAATGGTACCAGAAGTTTTGTTCAAAAATACTTCAGAGCACATCACAGGATTCAGTAGGGAAGCCAACAGGCCTACCTATATTTAATTGTCCCTGGGTTTCAGGGACAATGCTTCAACTACTTTTAGCTGATAGTAGCTGTAACTTAGCTGAGGATCAGTCATGCAGTTTCAAACAGGGTTGGTTTGATTGATTGATTGATTTTGGTTTTTTGAGACAGGGTTTCTCTGTGTAGCCCTGGCTGTCCTGGAACTCACTCTGTAGACCAGGCTAGCCTCGAACTCAGAAATCCGCCTGTCTCTGCCTCCCAAGTGCTGGGATTAAAGGCGTGTGCCACCACCGCCCGGCAAAACAGGGGGTTATTATCTAAGATAAAAACTAGATCCCATCAGATGCTAGGACCTGAACCTTTCTATATTCCAGTCAATCAACCACTAAGACCAACCATCACATGGCACTTTCTTCTAAGCCCAACATGGTCTCTGAACCAGCCACGTTTTGGTCACACCCACTCGCCTTGCTCACCCCAGCATATTCCTAGGTTCTCTGCAACACCACTTCATTCCAAATGTCTGAGTCAGGACAAGCCTACCTACATCCCTTGAAGAGGTCCAAGCCAGTCAGAAATCTTTGTGTCAAGGAAAAAGCAGAGGAGAAGAAGAGGGGAGAAATGTGGATGAAGGCCTGAAGAATGACCTCTGACCTCTACATGATGCATACCTATACTCACAAGAGGCAGAAAGCCCCCAAGAGGACACCGAGGTTTTCTACAGAGCTGGGCACAAGGCATGGAAGCAGTATGAAGACTGCTCTTACCGTCATAAAAAGTCCTTCATATAGTTTAGGAAATAGTCCCACTTTATAACTGAGTCCTTTATAACAACCACCTCACTTTTCAAAAAAAGATTTATTAATTCACATATCTTATGTATATGAATGCTATGTTTTCAGACACACTGGAAGAGGGCATCAGATCCCATTACAGAGGGTTGTGAGCCACCATGTGGGTGCTGGGAATTGAACTCAGGACCTCTGGAAGAGCAGTCAGTGCTCTTAACCACTGAGCCATCTCTCCAGCCCACTGCTTCACTTTTTAGAACTTTTTATTTTGATATAGGGTCTCTGTAACCCAGGCTGGCCTTGAATTCACGGTTGTCCTGCCTCAGTCTTCCAAATGCTGGCAATACAGGTAGGCATGACCATGCCTGGCACAGCTAACTTTTAGAGACTGCAGTCAACAGGACAGTTCCCAAGCACTGGCCCTTTCCTGCTTCCCTTCCTCTCAAACCCCAGAAGGAAACAGATGAACCAGGCACAGCCATGCTTTCCACAGACAGGCAGAAGTGTAAAGTTCAATCGACTGTGTTTTCTCTCATCTTCTTGCCACCAGAGTGCTGTGTCAACTCTCACACAGTCACTATCCCTAACTCTTTGTCACATTTGTTTTTATGTTATGTATGACTGCCTGCATGCATCTCTGTGCACGGGTGCAGTGCCCAGGGAGACCAGAAGAGGGCATTAAGCCCATAAAACTGAAATTACAGGGAGTTGTGGCCCACCATGAGGGTGCTGGGATCCTAACTCTGGAAGAGCAGGCTAACACTAATTCTTACTGAATCCCCAGCTTGGTGTTTATCTGAGCCACCAGCTGGCAGAAGAGTGTGGTCCTGAGACCACGACCACACACTGCAACAGTAGAAAAGGAAGAGAAGGCCAGAGTTGCTCTCCTGAAACCCTAGCATCAGATCCACCCCATGGCTGGCATGGGATGTGCACACCTGTAATACCAACACTCAAGAGTCTCAGTCCAGCCTCCATTACACGGTGAGTTCTAGGCTAGCCAGATCTAGAACAAGAGACTTTTCAAAGCAAAAACAAAACAAGATGACAAAAGAGGGACTTTGAGGAGGGGATGGGAGGGAAGTCCTTCATATAGTTTAGGAAATAGTCCCACTTTATAACTGACTCCTTTATAACAACCACCTCACTTTTCAGGAGGCAGGAGGCTGGTCACTTAGGGTCCTGGGTTTAATACACATGGAGACTGGCTACAGGGCACCCCTAAGTTCACAATCTTGGGACATAATCTAGGCATATAATACAAAAGGAAGAGAGTTCCATTTTCACTAAAGTATAAAGAAGGAGAATTTTTTTTTTTTTTGGTTTTGGTTTTTCAAAATAAGATCTCTATGTAGACCAGGCTGGCCTTGAACCTCTGCCTCTGCCTCCCAAAGGCTGAGGTTAAAGGTGTGTACCTCCATGCTTGGCTAAATAAGGAGAACTCTTAAATCAGGCTTTAGAAGCAGTAAAGCAGGAGGTGGCTACCAGGCCAACAGAGGACCTCTCTTCAGCCTGCATCCGCATCCCCACCCGCCGGCAGCCCGGGACTCACTTCCTCACAGCATCCTTAGCCATCTCTGAAATCTGGCTCCACTCTTCCTCTGGGAACTCGAAACTTCCTGTCATGATCTTTTTCCGCATATCCTTTGGGATCGTCCGACTGTGGTGTTTGGAGTAAAAAGGAGGATATCCACACAACATCACATAAATGATCACCCCTAGGGACCACAAGTCACAGCTCTGAAAGCAGAACAGAAGATAATTACTCCTGTTAGAGAAGGGCCTCAAATTAAAGTCTAAATGTAGCCCCGACACATAAAGGCAAAAGTCACCAGACTTCACAAGGACAGCGACAGCTGGGAACACCTATGAGCCACCAATGTTCATGTATTGAATGCATATGAGGCCAGCCTGGAGCGACAAAGCAGTAGCTAAAAGCTAGCTCGCACGTCGGCATGCACTGTGTTGGCGTGGACGGGGGGGGGGGGGGGGGCCGGACGACACACGGGGGACAGAGAGCAGCTGCTGAGCACATGTAAGCTGGTGCCAAATGACATAAGCCATTTTGAAAAGGCCAAAGTAGTGTGACAAAATTTGAAGGTCTAAAGACCACATGACTACTGTGTCCTACTCCACTCTCATTAAAAGATTCTATTTCTGGGCTGGAGAGATGGCTCAGCGGTTAAGAGCACTGACTGCTCTTCTAGAGGTCCTGAGTTCAATTCCCATCAACCACATGGTGGCTCAAAATCATCTGTAATGGGATCTGATGCCCTCTTCTGGTGTGTCTGAAGATAGATACACATAAAATAAATCTTTAAAAAAAAAAAAAAAAAAAAGATTCTATTTCAATTGTTCTGTAAGAAGGAACCTTCTCCAGGTACACGCCCCAAACAGGAGATCCCCCTCTCAACACTCTGTAGTAAGACACGGAGGCTTGAGTCACATTTCACACCTGTCTCTAAGGTGGTTCTGGTGAGCCTCGTGGTGAGAGGCCACACAGGCAGGTAGTTGACTGAGCCACTGCCAGCAGCCGCACCTGGCTCAGGTGGGTCTGGGTCTGCAGTCATGTGTCCTAAAGGCTACATACCAAACAAGCGCCATCAGGTCTAGTGTACGGCAGGCCAAGGGTTCTCCCAGTGAGCTGTCTGCATCACAGTGCTTTGATGAGTCGTCTGCAATGTATGTCTGTGCATATGGGGCAGGGGTATGCAAATGCCTGTGCATTATGCATGTGAAACCAGAGGATGTCTGGAGTCCCCTCTATCATTGTTGGCACTGTTCCCTGGAGAAGGGGTGTCTTACTGAACCTGCCATTTTCTGGCTAGGCTAGGTGTCCTACAAATTCCACAAATGCTGTGAATGTTCCTGTCCAGAGCACAGCTTAAATTGGGCAGTGGTGGTGTATACCTTTCATCCCAGTACTCAGGAGGCAGAAGCAGGCAGATCTCTGCAAGTTTGAGGCCAACCTGGTCTCCAGAGCAAGTTCCAAGACAGCCAGAGCTACACAGAGAATCCCTATTTAAAACCCTGTCACCACATACACACAAAAAGTGCAGCTTGGTGGCCTAAATAAAGCTACACAGCTAGAGCATGTAGATCCACAGCAGCTATCCCAGGCCACTGTGTCCCCCATAGCCAGTTGAAGTGCCCAAAGAGCAAGCACACTTTAAAATCTAGTCAGCACTCCAGGATCCATTTCCAGGGACGCTGGCTCCCGGGCTCCACAGCATGTCTGGTACATGACTGCAGATTCAGAGAGCACCACACAACCAAGCACTTGCTATGCTCAGAAGACGTTGTTCAAATTAGACAGTAGCTTTTTTAAAATGTGCCTTTTTATCTTTTTCAAATTAGCATTTTATGAAGTACCAAAGAATGGTAATATGAGTAATATAATCAGTACACTCTCGCATTTCAATTTCTCAGAAATGGTGTTCATGTCTAAAATGACCGGCAACCACATCACATGCGTATCAGAGGAGACTTCCTGTCTCAGCAGATCAGAAATGTGGATTCCAGGTCACGTGCTGTACTCCAGCTGCTGCAGTCTCACAGAAGAGCTGCTAAGTCCCCAGTGGGAGGGAGCTAACCACCTCTTCCTTTACCTTGTTGTAAGTGTAGGGTGTTGGCGAGGTAGGTATGATGCCAGACTTCTCCTTCTGGTGCCTTCTCTGTGCTTCCAGTACCTAGAAAGGAGTTGGACCAAATGGATCTCTTATTGGAGATCACATCACCAGTGTCCCACAGCTTGAGACAGACTACAGGAAGGCTATACATGAACAGGCAATCAACAATAAAAAAATAACACCCGCAGCCAGCTGTGCTGGCACACACCTTTAAGCCCAAGCCTGACATACATAGTGAGGACATAGCTTCAGGACATGCTGAGACCCTGTCTCAAAAACAAAACCCCTTCTGGGACAGTGGTGGCTTTGGCCTTTAATCCTAGTACTTAGAAGGTAGAGGTAGGCAGATTTCTGAGTTCAAGACTAGCCTGGTCTACAGAGTAAGATCTGGAACAGCCAGGACTACCCAGAGAAACCTTCCTCCTGTTCCCAAGTCAGGAACCCTAAACACCACCTATGTCTTTTCTCCCAGCTACTGTTTTTTTTTTTTTTTTTTTTTTTGGTTTTTTTGAGACATGGTTTCTCTGTGTAAATCCGCCTGCAACCCAAGTTAACATTAGAATACAAGCAGCACTGGGCCAAACCCACAGTAGAAACAAGAACCAGTAAGTCATGTTAAACTAAGGGTGGAGGCACACGCCCTTAAATCCCAGCACTTAGGAGATAGAGGCAGGCACATCTCAAAGTTCAAGGCAGGCCTGGTCTACAGAATGTGTTTCAGAATAGCCAAGGCTATACAGAGAAACCTAGGGGAAGGGAGGAGGAGTTGGGTTCAGGCAAATTGGCAATACATCATAGAGAAGAAAACATGCTTACCTGAGGTGCTACATAGTAAGGGGTAAACTGGGGTGTCATCAAATCGCCTTGGTCAACTTTAGCAAACCCAAAGTCACATAACTTCACAGGGGCGTCCTGAAAGAAAATACACTGGGGTTCATACCACATAGCTGTCAGTAAACACTTTGTGGAAGCCAGCTGTGGTGGCTCATGCCTGTAATCCTAGCACTATGGACTCTGGGGCAGGAGGATTATCATGAGTTTGAGACGTAGCCAGGGAAGGGCATCTGAAAGCTGTTCTTAGTGCAGGGGCTGTAGAATGTTCAGCACTTAGGAGCACTTCCTGCTCCTGCAGAATGCCTGGCTTTAGGTCCCAGCACCCACGTGTCAGCTCACAACCACCTCTCCTCAGTTCCAGGGATCCAGCGCCCTCTCCTGGCCTTCACAGGCACTACATGCACCTTCAGGTAACCGCTCAGACACATACAAAGTCAATCCTGAGTAATGTGAAAGTAACAGTAAAGCAGGAAATGGACGCGGCCAGCCCTGACATACACTTGTGAGCACATCTCTGCGCTCAGAGTCTTAACTGCTGGCCCCTCCTCTCATCCCCAGCCTCACTCTGAAGACTAGCCATCAACTTCATGGCAACTAGAGCACTGACTAGTATACAGAATATGGGCCAGGGGACAGGAATACACGAGAAAACACAGCCCATTAGGGCTGACAGCAACTCAAACTTAACTTTCAAGGAATTATGTAATGGCATATCAATCCCGGCCTCTCCCCAAAGGCTGTCAGATAATATGCAAGTTCCTAAGTCCCACAAATGTATCTGTACCATCAAGTCACCCATGCCACAGCTGTGGAGGCGTTTCTGAGCCCCAACAAGGAAAGAGTGGGAAACTAAAATATGAGAAGCCCATGGCCTAAAACCTCCTGTGCATGGGCTCAGTACAGCAGTAGGGGCACACACCTGCAATCCCAGCATTCAGGAAGCAACAGCAGAATTTTAGGCCAACCTAGTTTACATGGGTTCCAGGCCAGCCTGGTCTACAAAGCAAGATAGTGTGACAAAAATTAAGCCAGCCTGAGGATGTACATCAGTTGGCACAGTGCTGGCCTACTGTGTGCGGTGTCCTGGGTTCAATCCCCATGGTTATATAAACTGAATCTGGTGATGCATACCTGGAATCCCAACGCTCAAAAGGAGGTGGAGGCAGGAGATCAGAAGTTCGAGGTCATCTTCAGCTACATAATAAGTTCAAGGCTGGCCTGGGATAGACAGACCCAATCTTTAAAAAAAAAAAAAAAAGAAAAAAGAAAAAGAAAGAAACAGAACAAAACAAAAGGACAGCATCAAATGAGGAAAAGCAATTTTTCTCACCAAAGAGTTATCCTTGAAAAGCAGATTTTCAGGCTTGAGGTCTCTGTGCGCAATGTTTAGCAAGTGACAGTGCTGTAGAGCCAGGGCTATCTGGAAAAGGGCACAGTGGACCAGCCGCCTCTTAGAAAAGCACCATCTCTAACAGCCCTAGTGTGAGAGCTCGTGGTTAAGTCAGTTACAACTGTGGCTAGTGTTGAGCACACAAGAGAGACTAAGAAAGACTTGGGACACCAAGAAACAGAAATAGATTGGCCTCAGTTTAACTATAGGCTGTAGTTACTAAACAAGCAGTAGACACATCCCGTAAGATGCCATCCCTCCACCTGTGCTGTGACAGGGCCTGTGGGGACCACAAGCACAAGTCCTCAATAGGAAGGGCTTCCTCAGTGGACAGACAGCAGGGCTGCTCCTCCAGATACCTGCACCCTAGGGAGCTGAACGGCAGGCAGCACCTTCCGACCAGCCAGCTTGACTTCCTACCTCACGACAAAGCGTCTGTCTGAGCAGACGGAGACAGCTTTGTTTTACGGATGATTTAGTCTTTAGTCTTAGTATTGAAAAACGTATGGTCTAAGTCAAGAGTGAAATAGCTGCTCAGCTCCCGTGATTCTTCTTCTCAGCACCTCACACAGTGGTTAAACCTAGTCCATCAGAAAGGAGGCGTCCAGAGACACTTGAGAACTGAGGGGAGAATCTGCAAGAGCTTTCTCACAGTGCTAACTGTTGTGCCTCGTGCTTTCCTACGGTCTACTTGCTTGGTATGAAGACAGGTCTGAGGTTCGGCCCATTACCTCTATGAGGGTACTGTATGGGACATAAAGTATTTCTACAGTAAACATAATAGAATATAAGTAAGAATCATGCACTATTACAAAAACCTGCAGAAATGATAGGTGACTTAGCAACAAACGTCTTAGGTACAAATGCCTGAGGACAAGTTTATACTAAAGGCCTTTCAGGTGTTATCAACAGCATCAAATGCTACCTGCCCATAGCGTCCACAGTTAAGACAGTGGAGGAAACTCTCACAGCACCCTTGGGAAAGGTGACAAGCAATTAAAAATACAGTCCTCCCTCCCAAAGTATAAAAGGGTCAGTGGCACTTTTAGGGAGATGTCCTTTCCGATTATAACAAAGCAGGCAATGAGAGGTCAAATGGAGCTTTGTTTGAGCTTCCCTTCCCCCAATGCAATTGTACTGCTTAACAAGGTAGTCGCAGTTTGGCTGGTACCCGGGGTCAACTTGCCTGCTTTGTTACTTGGCTGGCTTGCTTCTCTGTAAAGTGCCGGTGCTGGCTGATTCTGTGAAAGAGCTCTCCCCCTTCCATCATCTCCATTACAATTAAGAGTCGAGCCCTGTTTGAAAGCATTTGATTTTGTTAAGTTTAAAAAAAAAGAAGAAAGAAAGAAAAAAGAAAAGAAAAAAAAAAACAAAGAAAAAAACCCTCCAGCATCAAACACTGATCTAAAGTGACTTCGATCTACAAAATATGCAACCACTCTGCATTCAGGGTAAGCTAGCCACTAATCAAGTGCAACGACTCTCATATTCTCAACCAAAACAGAAAAAGAAAAAAACGAAACATGAAGTTCTGGTTCCTATCCCCTCATATAAACACTTCTGCTGCATCCAAATGCTTTCAGCATCAGAGCACACTAGGGAACCACGGTCGACTCCCCACTGGCTTTTAACAGTACAGCTTCTGCACCCTCTTCCGATGCGCACTTCCCACAGCCTGAGACACTGGCCTTGCCGGTGCAGACACTGGCACTTACACTAGCTCTGCTCTGTAAGGTTCTGAACACAGGGAGGAGGTGCCTTGCCTACCACGCTGCAATGAAAGGGTTCCCATCTCAGTCTCCACCTAAGGGAATTCCCAACTAAAAGAATGGTAATGGTTTCTTTTTTCAAAAGGCAAGTCAGGGCAAGCACTGGGGCATCTCTGCTGCATTGCTTCTAAGAGTTGACCTAGAATACTGGAATGACTAACCCTTCCCACCAATTTGAAATAGAATTGAAATTTCAATTCCTATTTATTTATTTAGAACATAGTCTTACTATGTAGACCAAGCTAGACTAAAATGTACGATCCTCCTGCCTCAGCTTCTCAAGGGCTAGGATTATAGGCATGCACCACTACACCTGACCCTTTAATGTTTTATTTTGATTTTATCTACACACACACACACACACACACACACACACGCACACACACTTGGCAAACACTCCATCACTAACCTATCACCCCCAGGCCTTCAACGTTTTTGAAAAGAGAAGGTAATCAAAATAACGGTGGGGGAAAGGAGCAAATGAAACAAGGTCCCCAGAGAGAATGATAAAACTCGGGGATGAGAGCTCAGGCATTGGTGACATAGTCAGCTTTTCAAACATGAGAGAAAGAGGTAGGGAAGGGAGAGGGGGAGGGGGAGGGCAAGGCAGGAGAAAAGCACAGGCCTCCAACTATGACGTCCACAGGGGCGCACGGTGACGGCCCTGCTCAGTCTTACCTGGGGCTGGACTCATGAGGGAACTGTACACTGTTAGCAAACACTTCAATAATCTCAACTATGTTGGGGTGTGTGGCACACATCATGTGCAGGCGCACCTTAAAGAGAATACAGGAAACATGCGTGTGCAAAGGAAATGCCATCGTTTTCTCCCAAACTTCCCACCAAAAACTAATCATGCTAAGTCCAAAAGGTAAGTCTACTTCTGTCGAAATGGTTATCACCCAGAATCCTCCAGGAAGTGCTTTCCTGTGCAGCCCATCTCCTCGGCCTTCTCTACAAATAAAAAACTGCACCAAGAGATTCACTACATCCTCCATTAACAAATGGAAACATACACAACTCACTTTATTTCACAAATTACTGCTAGTAATTATAAAAAAAAAAAAAGTGAGGTGACTAAAGACTGTCTGCTAGCTCTCCACATGATTAGAGCACTCGGTAATAGTCACAGGAAGAGAGTGGGTACAGACAGAGTCTCCATGCATCTCTTTATTTTCCAGGGAGCTGCCTTCCTTAACTGTAAATACACATATATTCTTAGGCTCTAAAAGCATTTAAACAAGGGCTCGGCAGACAGCTAGTGGTTAAGAATGTTTCCTGCTCCTCCAGAAGACCAAGCTTCAGTCCTCAGAACCCACTGCCTGCAGCTCTAAGGCATCTAATGCTGTCTTCAGGCCTGCACAGACAAAGAATGCCCCTCGTCCCTCCCTCCCTCCTTCCGTGTGTGTGTGTGTGTGTGTGTGTGTGTGTGTGTGTGTAAGTGTGTGTAAGTGTGTCTGAGTGTGTAGGCCAAATAAAGGAACATACCTCATTTCTAGCTTTTGGACGATCGAGAAGAATTTTCAGTGCAAACCGTTCTTGAGTAGATTTCTTCACACAGACTCTAGGTACAGAAAGAAATCACAATAGCAGTCAGGATCTCCACAACAAGGTCAGGACAGCATGGCCTAACAGAGACCCTGTCTCAGACACACAGGCAAATGAATACAAACAACTTGCCCTAGAGCAGCAGGTGGCAAAGGAGAAGTCTCTTGTTCCTCTCCTCAGCCATGGATTCATACTAGAGTCTCCACGACCTCAGCAGGTAACGTCAGCTCACTACCAAAGGACTGAAGAAATGATGGCCTCTCAAAATGGCCCACAGTCTTATTTCTTAATGACCACCTGTTCCCAGTGAAGATCGGTAGAGGGCATCAGATCCCCTGGAGGAGGAGTCACCAGTGGCTGTGAGCCACTTTCTGGATACTAGGAATCGAACCCAGGTCCTCTGCAAAAGCAGCTAGTGCTCTTAACCTCTGACCCATCTCTCCAGCGCCACCTTTTACATTTTTAAAATTACATTTAAATTTTTTCATCTCGTGTGTGTATGGATGGATGTATGGAGGTCACAGGAGAACCTCAAGAGATCAGTTCTCTCCTTCCAGTATCACTGGACCCAGAGATCAAAATCGGGCCATCAGAATTGTAAACAAGAACCTCTACCCAACAACCCATCTCACTGGTCCAAATTAACATCTTAAAATTAACTCATAATACTACAGACCATGTAACTTTGATACTTAGCTGTTTCAAGCTATTAAACACTAACGAAAAGCCTTTACAAAGGGGCCAGTGAGATCCACAGGACCCACATGGAGGAAGAGAACCACCTCTTGAAAGTCATCCCTTTGACTTCCTCACACATAAAAATGCAACAAACAGATTAATAAAGTAAACACCCACTACTCAGAGCCCGGGTAGCTCAGTGGTACATGTGCTCAATACACAGGACATACACATAAAAGCTGACACTAAAACAATTCAAAAAACAAACAAAAACTCTACAATTTAAACTAGGGCCAATTCTTACAGTGCATCTGATGCCTATAGCTCAAGGCTCATTTCCTATGTCTGTTTCCAGAACAATGCACCCACTTTTCCACATTGTCTTACCTAACTGGACCACTAATTCCGGCTCCCAGTTTCTGAGTCCAATTGATACTATATTCTTCTAAAATGGAGGTCTCCTATTAAAAAGAAGAAAATGAACAGGAGGGGCAGAGATAACTCTACTGTTAAGCTAGATTGTGAGGCCGAGGCAGGACAGCCAGGCCTCAGCACCTCCCCTCCTAAGCCAGTTCGCAGGCACTGCAATCGCACACTCGGCTCCGTGACTGCCACTGCCTCCCAACCACTACCGCCCGGTAACATAGGTTTTGCATGATGCATTTAAGTAGACAATGATGCTTTATAGACAGTGTGTGGGACAGACATGGGGACTTTAGACAAGTGGCAGAACACTTAGCTAGCATACAAGAGGTCTCCATCCACCTCCAGCACCCACCCCATGCGCTCCAATGTGCACACTCGGGCACTTGCACACACACAGCACAGCAACTGTGCGTCGTCACTATAACAATCGAGTACTTTCTGAGAGTCCAGAAAACTGCATCAGGTATTTGTGCAGGCTTACATCCTTCAAGCTGTTCAACTTGTGTGAATGGGAGAGTGTGGCGGTTTGAATATGCTTGGCCCAGGGAGTGGCACTATTAGGAGACATGGCCTTGTTAGTGGAGGTGTGTCATTCCTCCTAGCCACCTGGATAGGAGTCTGCTCCTGGTTTCCTTTGGATTAAGATGTAGAACTCTCAGCTCCTCCAGCATCATGCCTCCCTGGACACTGCCTTACTTCCTACTATGATGATGGACTGACCCTCTGAACCTGTGAGCCAGCCCCAACTAAATGTTGTCCTTATAAGAGCTGCCTTGGTCATGGTGTCTGTTCACAGCAAAACCTAACTAAGACAGGAGTGAACTCTCAGGCCTAATCTCTTACCAAGCTAAGGATGATGGTCCTACTTGCAAAGAGTATTCTATCCACATTAGAGATTGGGGTTCAGACATTTGCTTTCACAGAAGGAAGAATGGCACTTTTAGACCCATTCTAGACCACTTGTTCTCAGTAACAACCCAGTTCAACCACCTGAGAATGTTTAAATTAAAAACAACCCGATGTCCAGGATGGAGTAGATCAAATATACATTCTCCATTCATCTTTACGTGGGTAGGCCATCAACAGTTCTCTGGGACTCAATAATAACAAAACAGGGAATTCTCATAGCCACAGTGTGAAAGGCAGGCAACTGCTTTCCATAAATATATTTAAAGCCAGACAAAACGTCAAAGCAGACAACAAGACTGTCAGCCATGAAGGCTCTCCGCTCTACTTCTAGCACGCAGGAGGCAGAGGCAAGCAGACTTCTCCGAATTCAAGACAACCTAATCTACATAATGAGTCCCAGACCCGGCAGAGCTACACAGTGAGACCCTGTCAGTTGTCAAACAGTTTTAGAACAGTATAAACAAACTGAGAAGTGTCTGTTTTTTTTAAACCCACTAGAAGTGAGGTCAAAAGCCAGCACACAGTCTGGCTCCTCCAGCTTCCATCCTCCATCCAAACTGCCCAAAGCAATCAGCGCGGTTGCTTGCTCCCAGCACACAACTGTGCAAGGTAACAATACTGGTGCTCTAGGGGACAGGGAAGAAAACGGAGGGCTGTACAGATGAGACCAGGTAAATGAGGGAGAGAAGGGACAGCTGGGCTGAGCTCAGAGACAGTGGGCCTGGTCAGGAATGCAGAATATGCCTGTTTAGAGGGCAAATTGCTACACAGAGCCATAGGATAAGGCCAAAGTTGAGCCCTCCACAAAACTGATAAATGGACAGGAGAGAATGAGGGGCCAGGGAAAATCTAAGGCCAGAAATGACTTTGCAAGTCAACTCCATTCTGAAAGGACTCCAGAACCCCAGGGGTTGAGTGGCAGGGGGTAAAAGTCTCAGGAGTTCAAAACACTGGATAGTCTCAGCCCACATCAGAGGCTAACTTACTCAGAGGCCAAGAACAACAGCCCTGATCTGACATTAGCATGCACAAGGAAAATAAATTTTCCGCTAATTCTAGGCAGCTACAAATATGGGGAAGAGTAAGAGTCCAGAGTTACTATGTTACCAAGTGTCCAATTTCTCAACAAAAATTAGTAGAACTATAAAACTCAAGATATCACCTTATGTGGTGGTGGTGGGAATCAGTAGCAACTATCTCTGACTACTGGATACAAATTGATAAGCTTTGCAAAGATATAATGCATTCTGTTTTGTTTTTTGAGACAAGTCTCACTATGTAGCCCAGGCTGGCTTGCAACTCTCTATGTAGACCATGATGGCCTTGAATTCACAGAATCCCAGGCCTCTGCCTCCTAAGAGCTTAGCTTAATGGTGTGTTTCTCCTTGTCCTACCTATTTGTTTTTAATTATGTGTGTGCTCTGGAGGCCAGAAGGTGTCAGATCCCTTAGAGCTAGAATTACAGACTGCTGTGACTGTGAGCCACCTAGTGTGGCTGCTAAGAACCAAACTAGAGCCCTCTACAAAGGCAATACACCATCTTCATCACTGAGCCACCTCTCCAGCCCTCCTCAGAAAAAACTTCAGGGTTTTTTGTTTCTTTCATTTTTTTAAAGTATGCCCAAAGAGGATTCAGTAGCACTTGCCAACAAGCCAAGTTGGATCCTTGGAACTCACATGATAGAAGGAGAACTAATTTCCGTGTGTGTGTACATGCAACCACATACATACATACATACATACACAGACACACATACACTTAAAATGTTTAATACATTTAAAGGCTAAAAGACAATAATATTGATACTGAGTCAAAACTAAGGACTTTTCATTTCTTTTTTGTTTTGTTGATCTGTTTTTGATATGGCAACTCACTGTGTTGCCTAGGCTAACCTTGAACTCCTGGCCTCAAGCACATGCCACTATAACACAGCAAAAACAATGAAGACAAATGTATGAAAATGAAGACAATGAAACAAAAACAAGACTAAATGTATTAAGTTGTCAAATACACACAAAAAACATGAAGAGTGTTGACACAAAACAAAGCTGTCACTCTAAATTAAAAAAAAAAAAATTCTAAACCAAGTAGACTTTACTGGGTGGTGGCGGCGGCAAACAACTTTAATCCCAGCACTCACTCAGGGAGGCAGAGGCAGGAGGATCTTCGAGCTGGAGGCCAGCCTGGTCTCTACAGAATGAGTTCCAGAACAGCCAAGGCTACACAGAGAAACCCTCCCTCGGAAAACAAACAAGAAGACAGAAAAACAAACATTTTTACTCGGGCCATTCTTGAGTTTTTAATTTATGTACTTATTTATAGACAGAGTTTGTAGCTCCAGGATGGCCTCTTAACTCTCTGTGGCCAAAGACAACCTTGAACTTTTTCTTATTTCATTTTTTGGGTGTGTATCCCCAAAGATCAGAGGACAGCTTGCCAGAGTTGGCTCTTTCCGGCCATGTGTGTCTAAGGAAGAACTCTGGTAATCAAGCTCAGGCTCCTCTGACACGCCATATATTGAATCACAGCATTGGCTGGGACCCTCAACTACTGATCCTCCTTCTGCATAGGGGGATGACCCCCTCACCACGTCAGTTTTATGCAGTGGAAGGGACCAAACCCAGGGGTTCATGCATGGTAAGTACTCTACCAGCTGGGCTATATTCCCAGTCCCATTCGGGACAGTTTTACAGTACGGAGAAATAAACTGTTGATTCTTCAGAGTAGACAAGAGAACAGAGGGAAATGAGCGCACAGAGGAGTGAAAAGCCAAAGGGCAGGTTTTGAACAAAGGTAAAGCAACGCCTGAAACTGAAGGTCTCAAAACAGGCTTGTCTCAGAGCCACTGCCAAGTGTTGCAGGATCACCAAGAAGCAAATGGAGGCGCTTGGAGGTGATGGAATCATGAGAGTCCTAAGAAGCCCTCTTAATTCCACTCATATCAACTATCTGTACACTACTCAACTTCGTTCTAGCTGAGCCCAAACTACACCAACCAAGGAAGCTAGAAGGAATCGGAGACTCCACCTTACACAAGCCAACACTCTGAGCCTTCAAATGCTGTCCCCTTCCCGGGGAGGCCGAAACCCGAACTTACTAGATTCTAGTAACTAGAACCTCTATCTCTCATCCAAATTCTCTCCATTTCCTAAGGCCGACGCTGACAAGAATGACCAGACAAAGTAGGGGACCGGTTGCATCTCCCACTTACCTTGATGGCTTTCTCCATGTCGCTATCCTCCGACATGCTCCGCTGGGCTCCCACAGCCCGAAGCGGCGGAAGCTGTGCGGCTGTCCGGTCCCCTGGCAGCCGAGGAAGCAAAGGGCTCGGAGCTCGGGTCCCAGGAACTCGGGGAGACGGGCAGCGCCCGCCCCTGGGGACCGGAGGGGAAGAAGGCCCGGGTGCCGGCTCGGCTTCCACAGGCGGCTCTAGGCTGGTGGGGGCGGTGGCGGCGGCAGCGGCGGCGGCCCCTGGGGACAAGCCTTTGTGCTGGGCCCCGCGCAGCCGCTTCCCGGCCTCATCCCCGGCCGGGGAGGCAGGCTCCCGGGGCAGGGCGAGACGGGGAGGGGCCCGGCCTGGAGCGCCGTGCGGGGGTTTTGCGGGGCCGCCGCTTAGGCCCGGGCTCGCCAGGTCCTGAGGAGAAGCCTGCGCCGCCGCCGCCGCCACCGGCACCAGCACCGTAGCGAAGCCGAAGCCGAGCCCCCCGCCGCCGCCGCCGCCGCCGCCGCTCCCACTGCCGCTCCAGCGCCACACATCGCCGGGACGCCTGCGCCGGGCAGCCCGCCGGCCGCCCGCCCGCGACGCGCCCTCTGCAGCCTCACGCCACCCCTGCTGCCTTCCGGCTCTACGACCACACAGCCCCGCGCGCCCCTCGCCGGCATCCGCTACACTTTCCGAGGCTTTCCCGGGCCGCGCGGTTGATGTGCAGGCGCCCGCTGGGTCCTCCCCGGGACGCGCCAGACGCAGCACAGGCCCCCGGGCCTTCCACTGAGGTGGCGCCAGGTTAATGACGTAAGACGGCGCGACAGCTGGCCTGTCAAGAGAGAAACGGAACACAGGTAGGGCGCGTGCGCGGGAGCCGGCTGCGTTGCGTGCGTCCGTGCTCCAAGTATTTACCCTTCCAGAAAAAGCCTGTGGCTGCAGCCAGTGGGTTGGCTGGGAACTGAACTATCTGGGAAGCAACCGGACTGTCCTGTCATCTGTGCGGGGTCGGAGATGTAGCTGCCTGCTGCAGCCACCTCAACATCCCTAGGAGTTTCCCTAGACTTTCGAAGGGGGAGGGAGGGACAAACGAGTTCGTGGCTTCCACGCTGAGTTTTAGGACTAGCCAGTTGATGAAGCAGAATTGAAGGTTTTATTAAAGATTACTTAAATAGAAGCTTATCCATGAGAGAGTCATAAGAGATGAGAGTGTAAACAAAGGGATTTAGTACGCGTCCTTTCTGTTAGATTTCTGAGGCAGCTCAAAGGAACGGACAGGGAGAAGAGAGACGGGAGCCTGGCTTCAACAGTCAGGACTGTGCTTACGGGTGCACACAGCAGGGGGCATACTCCTCCAGTAAGTTGGACTATTCTGCCAGAAGAAGAAGAAGCTGGCTCCGAGGAGCCTTTATAGCGAGGGTCTTAAGAATGCAGAAATATGGGGGAGAGTCCTAGGCCACTCCCCATTTCGTTTTATGAAGTTATTTAAATCAATTTAGATATTAAAATCAAAAGTTCCAAATTTGGGCCTCTGTCCAATGTGTATTGAGGCTAGATTGTGACCAAGAGCTGAGCAAGTTAGTCTCTTGAGGTCTCCCAGATAGAGCTCTTTTAAATTATCCTTCATCCAGGCTAATGGCATGTCCTTTGGAATGGGCAATTTGGAACCCATGGCAGATGTTTAACCAAGGTAAAAACATGGGTTAAATTGAGCTACCCAGGGGCATCCCTCAGATTTTCAATTAACCAAATGTAATGAGCATAGTTTTTTTTTAAGCCTTTAAACCTGTAAAAAAAAAAATAGCTTAGTTAGGAACTCCACTTACACCCAAGGCTGCACCTGATAACCATTACCCAGTGACATCACCCAAGATAACCAGACACAGCCCTAGAAACCCATGGCCTCCACTGGACAGTATATAAACAGAGACCAAGAGCAATGCTCTGCACATCTGGAGAGACCTTGATTGGCCCTGCAGCTGGATAGTCTTCCCCAGGATCCTGACCGTTAAATCAGAGACTACTATTAGAAACTACACCTGGCCTTTAGTTAATATGTCACACAGGTGAGCAGCCTAATAAAACATGTTGCTATAGCAACTACATGTATCCACATTTTTGCTGACAAAAAACATCCTTAGGAAGGAGGGTGGGCATCCCCAGTCTCCCACATTTCCAGGGGTCAAGAAATTCCTAGAGCTTTCTGCTAAGCCAGTCAGGCAGGCAGGGTTCTCGAGAGTCACAGAATTTATGGGTAGTCTCTATACAGTGAGGGAATTTGTTGATAACTTACAGTCCGAAGTCCAGCAATGGTCAGCAGCAGCTGGGAATGCAAGTCCAAGGATCTAGCAGTTGCTCAGACCCACAAGGCAAGCAGGCAAAGAAGAGCGAATCTTCCATCTTCCAATGTCCTTATGTAGGTCACCAGCAGAAGGTGTGGCCTAGGTTAAAGGTGTGTGCCACCACACCTGGATCTCAGACTTGCTTTGTCCCAGATGACCTTAAACTCAGAGACCTCCTTGCCTTAGTCTCCTGGGATTCATAGCCACTATGCCTCAAGATCTCCATGCCAAGATCCAGGTCAGAAACTTGTATCTCCCAGCTTCAAGATCTGGATCACAGGTGAGCCTTCCAATTGTGGATGGTAGTTCATTCCAGATGTAGTCAAGCTGGCAACCAGGAATAGCCACTACACAGGCCAATGAAGAGTTTCTAGAACTCACAGCCAGTGGAAAACCTCTGGAACCTTTGATCCAGTCTCAAAGATGGAGGAGCCCTCACAGATATAACTAGGTTGCCTTGGAGTTAGGTCCTCAGGTTACCTTGTCCAAACACTTTAGCTGTGTTGGATACGTGGTCTGGTTGAATGGAGAGTTGGCCTCCCGTTTGGTTCAGACTGTGTCAGAGCAAGACTGAAAAGTGAGAGAAGGGTAGCAAAGGACTGCCTCAGAGAGACAGTGTGGCCCTTACAGCCCCCCTGGGGCACAGGACCAGCCAGCAGAGATCAAGGGAGGTTCATGAGGGCTTGGGGTCCTTGCAGTCACTTCTGTTTGGGCTGTACTACAGAGCGCTGGTGCCCTCATGACTACAGCTCTCACCGTTATCCTTTGCCAGCAGCTACAGGCTAACTGCATCCCCACTGCACCACAGGGTAACAAGGGAGATATGTTTGTGGGAGGGTGCAGGTCACTAATGGATCCTGGATTCACTTTCTGAGTTTCCGCACTGTTGAGATTTCTGAAGCAGCTCAAAGGGAAAGGAATTGGAAAAGAGAGAGAAGAAACACATGGGATTGTGTTTATTGTCGAGAGGCAGACTCTTCCCGTGGGAGAGGAAAAGGAAAAAGATGACTGCGACCCTTTATGGAGTCTATGGGCATGTGGAAATGTTTGAAGCCTGTTCCTTCTTACGGTCGCTGTATCCCAGGATTGCCTCTGACCCCCAGAACAAAGTCCTTCTGCTGCACCAACTCATACAACATCCACTCTTCAAGGCCCTGCCAGGACTTTGCCTGCATTGCAAACAGCCAGGACACTGGGGAGTAGACTGCCCTTGGAGAGGGACCAGTCCCTGTCCACTCCTATTGGATGATGGCCTGGTCTGACTTCTTTCATGCCATCTACAATCAGGCAACTGCTTTTCAGCCATCTCTTCCAAGGACGCCTCTGTAGACACCTTGCCCCAGTCCTCTTGAACACCACAGTTAAAATTACATACCCTTATCACCACTGAATTGACTTTGTTAACAGGATTGTCTCTCCCGGTAATAGTAGACACTTCCCGTCCCCAGTTCATTTCACAGGGCCCTCGTTTACTAAGCCTTGAGTTTTCTTTTCTTCACATGTAGGGGATCTACTCGGGCTCAGCTCTGAGCACACTCCAGGCTCAGCTCTGAGCACACTCCAGAAGCCTCTTTTGTTGTTGTTGTTGTTGTTGTAAAACGGCTTCTCTGTGTTGAGAGGACCTGCCCCAACAGTCAAGTACTGAGGTAAGGCACAGATAGGTGGACCAGAAACTGGTAACCTCTGGCCATTAACTCTCTCTTAACTCTTCTGGGGACCAGAGGCTTCTGGCTTCTGGCAATTAATTCCTGCTGATAGTAGCAGGAGATTAAGAAAAGAAACTTAGTTACTTTGGGTTCTTTACTCTGACTGAGCCTCTCAGCTGGCCAGGGAAGAGGCTCTGAGTTCCTTAACCATTTGTGAGCCAGAGAAGAAAGAAAGTCAGGCACACAAACCCACTGGATGAGGCACGAAAGGTTTACACCACCACTTTGTGGTTCTTAGTTCTCATACTTTCTCGGGATAGTTCATCACGTGGTTTTCTAAGCGTTTTTACATCCCCTAGATCCACAGTAAGTGTAAGGAAATAGTGCATGTCAGCGATCGATAAGGTTTAAGGCGTTACGGTAGAATTGTTTACATGTTTTCCCACCAAGACTAAAACCTGACTGAAGATTCCTGGTCTATTTTCTAGCTCCACAAGTTCACTACAAATTTAAAGGAATAGTTTTTATGTCACAAGTTAGCACAGTTTTGTCATGAGACAAGTCATCTGCCTTTTTATTATTTTGAAGTCTTGTTTAGATAAACTAGTCCACCATTTATTTTCTGTCCTTGCACCTACAATGCATTGTCCATTCCCACTTTATGACCCTTAGTTACCAGATAGTGGCCTCAGTTCCTAACCTAGAAGGAATCTTTTCCTTGATTGTAAATTTGTTCCAAACCCTTCTTTTCCTAGTTCAGTTAGCTCATGACACAAGAAGGTTTGCAAAGCTCTATTTGTGGCTTTTGTTCTATAGGGGGCTTGAGATTATTTATATCCATTTAGGAACTCTACAAAGTCATTCAAGAATTCTGAAATCGTCAGCTCGTTTACACAGCATACTGGTTCCACAGGAAATCTGCCCAACTGAGTAGATAAATACCCAGGAGACCATTAAGTTACGCAAGAGTGGCAGGAAAGGCATATCAGCAGTGAGAAGCAGTCCTGATGAAGTCTCTGGGGACCTTGCCTCTCAGAGCTCACCCCCTGCAGCCATGCAAAGTGGTAGCCAACCTCCAGAAAACTTGTTTGCCATAGCCTTTCCTAGATGGCTTCTGACATGGTGTCTCCTTGGCTGTCAACAAAGCTGGCAGCTGGCATCACACTCTGAGATTCGCCTGCCTCTGCCTCCTGAGTGCTGGGATTAAAGGTATTCAGCAGCAGCACCCAGCAGAAGCCTCATCTTTTAAAATGCCAACCACATTTCTTCCCCGCTGGCTATCCTCCTCCCCTTCCCACTGTACCTGCACAGAACGTCCCAGTCTCAGTCCCTGGCCCTCAGTATGGGAATTGCCTTCCCCACCAAACAGAAAGTGAACACTTTCTCACACACATACACATATTTTTCCTCCATTCCTTTTTCTTTGTGGATTGTCAACTTATCTCTGCTTGCCCACCAACTGGACAGGTACCTGTTCCCTTGGTCATGTCCATCCAGATGGTTCCAACTGACTGATACCTGTCTGTCCCCTCCACACAGTGTATCCAACATCATTGGCTGCCCAGATGATAACTCTTCCCGATGCTCTGAGGATGACTTCGGGAGTAGACTCCAGTGTGGGTGGCTTGCCTACCTCACTATTCTATTTCAGAGTGTCGTCAGAGGATCTTCCTAACTTTCTCAAGCAAAGTGACTTTCTGACTCCTCACAAATATTGTCTGAATCCAGGACCAGCCAGACTCCCTGGGAAGCCTGGATCTCATGACAGAAAAGGGTATCTTCTGCCTCCTCCTACAGGAAGAATGTTTCTACCATGATCAGTCCAGCTAGAGTCGGATGGAGGGAAAGGAGAGGCAAGAAAGACGAGCAGCTCCGCAGGCACCCATCTTCCTGGAACTTCCCTGGCTCCTGCCACAAATAGGCTCTCTTGCTGTCGTAATTTTGTTCTTGCTGTTTGGCCCATGCCTTTCTCTGTTTCTCTAACTCCAGGAGCACATGCAGGCCTTCACCAACCACAAGGTGGCAGGGGTGGGGTGCTCTTCATAACCAAAGGAGCCTGTTATTCTTTAGCCCCACACCCACACACTACATCCAAGGTTCACAGTAAATAGCCAGAGAAAGTTGTAAGCCAAAGGCTCCTATAAAAGCACATATCCTGTTCTGCCTTTCAGACAGGACAGGGGCCAGATCCAAACAACATGGAGATCTCTTTCCAAAAACCCTACAAAATATAGAAAAGAATTCTTCTTCTTCTTCTTCTTCTTCTTCTTCTTCTTTCTTCTTCTTCTTCTTCTTCTTCTTCTTCTTCTTCTTCTTCTTCTTCTTCCTTCTTCTTCTTCCTTCTTCTTCTTCTTCCTTCTTCTTCTTCCTTCTTCTTCCTTCTTCTTCTTCCTTCTTCTTCTTTCTTCTTTCTTCTTTCTTCTTCTTTCTTCTTCTTCTTTTTGGTTTGTTTTTTGAGACGGGGTTTCTCTGTGTAGCCCTGGCTGACCTGGAACTCACTCTCATAACCCCTGGAAATACAAAGGCTCAATCAACATCTTGCCTCTCATGACCCAGAAGAGCTATCCAACTCCTGCCTATCCTGGCCAGGCTAGGTGACTCTCCTGCCCTGGGAACAGGCATCTCAAGGGTACCTGCCTCTGCTAACCACTTTCAACAAATCCCAAAGGCCTTTTCCAACTCCCTAGCTAATATAGCAGCTGTCATCAATAATTTTCTAAGCCAAATAGATTCCCCTCAAAGGGGTGGCTCCAGAATAGCCTTCCCCTAGATCTCCCAGTGGCAGAAAAAGGAGGAATGTACCCTTTATCCAAGAAGAGGGCTGCTTCTATGTCAACCAATCAGGGACCCTATGAGACATCCCCCCAAAAACTCAAAGACTGGGCATCGGAATTACATTGTTCCCCGGACCCCAACCCCATATCTGTCTTCATGGTTTGGAACAGAGAGTTAGTGACTTTAAAGCAAAGAGCCTTAGAGAGTTGAGATACTTTGGAGAGGAAATTCACCAAATGGATGAGACATATGCTGGCGTTTACTAAGCTGACATCACAGGAAACAGACCTAACAGATGAAATTTCCATCCCCAAAATACTCTTTTGTCCCCTACAACACTCAAACCCACTGTGTCCACAAGGACACACTCCTTGACACACACACAAGGAGCAAGGTCTACACTCGAGAAGATACCGCTGCCCTTCACTGTTCTGACCAAGGCCAGTACACTTTTTCGAGGTCAGTCTCCTGTCTCATCTTCATGCTGCTGGGTCAGTCTCTTGTGTACAGACCCAGAATCCTGGTCTATGCTCTCTACCTGAGGGAAAGGACCTCACAAACGGCTTTACCCCTTCACCTCTTAGTGGCTTTTCTTTTCTTTCTTTCTTTCTTTTTTTTTTAAAGGTTTATCTATTTTATGTATGTGAGTACATTGTGGTTCTCCTCAGACATACCAGAAGAGGACATCAGATCTCATTACAGATTGTTGTGAACCACCATGTGGTTGCTGGGAATTGAACTCAGGACCTCTGGAAGAAGAGCCAGTGCTCTTAACTGCCAAGCCATCTCTCCAGCCCCTCTTAGTGGCTTTTCATTTGGTCATTTTCTGAGGTCACCGTACTGCTGGGCCAGGCCCACTAGACTGGGGAGAGAGTAGGAAAGAGAAGCTGACAGACAGAGGAACATGGGCAAGAAGACAACACACTGAGGTAAAAGTAATGGTCAGCTAAGTGTGTATCTCTCATTAGATGGTCACATCAGTCTCAAGAGAACATCTGGGCTGAGGCCTCTACAGGAAGAGAAGGGTATCAGAGGAAGAGATGTGGGTAGAGGAACAGTAAGAGAGAGTCAGAAGGGACAATGTGGTGGCACACATTTTAACCCCAGCACTTTGGAAGGCAGAGGCAGGCAGGTCTGAGTTCCAGGCCAGGGCTACATAGTGAGACCCTATATCAAAAGTAGGGTGAGGGGTTGCAGTGGACGCTGGAGAGATGGCTCAGAGGTTAAGAGCATGGGCTGCTCTTCTAGGAGACCCAGGTTCAATTCCAAGGACCCACATGGCAGCTCACAAGGGTCTAACTCCAGCTCCAGGGGATCCAACACCCTCACACAAACATACATGCAGGCAAAACACTAATTCATATAAAAAAATTAAAAAGATATCAAAAAATTGTGGCTGAGCAGTGGTGGCAGATGCCTTTAATCCCAGCACTAGAAAGAAAGAAAGGAAGAGAGAGAGAGAGAGAGAGAGAGAGAGAGAGGAAAGAGAGAGAGAAAGAAAGAAAAGTTGTAAAAGGATATAAGCCAGTTATGATGTAGCAATGAAATAATGTTTTGTTTGGGTGGAAAGTTCATCATTGGAAGCAGTCAGGAGGGCTGGAGAGATGGCTCAGTTAGGAGCACTGGCCGCTCTTCCAGTGGACTCAGGGATCTTTCCCGGTAACCACATGGCGTCTTGGAGCTGTCTGCAGCTCCAGTTCCCTCGTATCTGACCTCCTTCAGAACAAGGCACATTCATGGTGTGCATACATACAAACAAACAAACATACAAACAAGCATGCATACATACATACATACATACATACATACATACATACAAGACACCCATATACATAAAAGAACTATGGGCTAGTGAGATGGCTTAGCGGTTAAGAGCACTGACTGCTCTTCTAGAGGTCATGAGTTCAAATCCCAGCAACGACATGGTGGGGTTCACAACCATCTGCAATGAGATCTGATGCCCTCATATGGGTGTCTGGAGACAGCTACTGTGTACTTACGTATAATAAATAAATAAATAAATAAATAAATAATCTAACAAAAAAAAGATGACTGTGAAAAATTAAAAAAAAAAAAAAAGAACTCAAGCCGGGCGTGAACCAGGAGGCAGGAGCTAACGATGAAGCCATGGAGGGTGCTGCTTACTGGCTTGCTCCTCATGGCTTTTTCAGCCTGCTTTCTTAATAGAATCCTGCCCAGGGATGGCTCCACCCACAGGGCCCTAGTGATCACTAATTAAGAAAATACCTTACAGGTGGATTTTACCAGGGCGTTTATCTCAATTAAGATCCCTCTACACATTCAGATGACTCTGGTTTGTGTCAAGTTGACATAAAACTAGCATGAACCTTCTCACAGAAACCTCCTTGTAAGCCTGACTTGTTTTATCCACCGGGTTAATTGTTGTCTCAGAGGCTTACTGCTAACTTAGGTCTAGTCCTGGAAACTTCTAGCCTCTGTACAATCTTATCTAGGCCTAGAATGTTTTTAGGCTCTGAGAATGACTGAATAAACTCACCCTTTCTAGTTCTTTCTGAGCTCTGGCTGGCTGGTCAACTCAACTGTTCTGCCCCAAAACTCCTCTCCAAGTTGACCGATTCAGTCGGGCTTCTCTCAGCTTCTCCTGAGTTGCTCTGCTCAGCCTCAAACTAATTTTCGAAATATGTCCTATAATCTGACTCCTTATTCTCTGGCTCATTCTCTCTTCAACTTGTCTCTGCTCTCCCAGTAAAATTTCCCCCAGAACATCTCTCACTTCAATGCTGACACTGCACGTGAGTGGGCCCCTCCCCTCCTGCTGTTAGTTACTGAACCCAACCTGAACCCACTGCTCTGATGAGGTTTGGCCTTGCTGTATGTTGTAATGCTAACTGTGCCTCCCCCTACCCCAGATGAGAGAGTTCACACTAGATGCAAGTGACACTATGTGACTCAGGCCCCAAGTTATTTGATTGGTAAATAAAGATGCAGACAGCCAATAGCTGGGCAGAAGAGACATAGGTGGGGTTTAGTATTCCAGGGCTTGGGGTTGGAGGAGAACCATAAGGAGAAGGTAAAGGAGTCTTCCTGGGTTAGGAGTCAAGAAAACATGGCCCTGAGGGCTGGCCAGTTGGAGCTAAGAGCAGCCCAGATGAAACACAGTAAGTACTAACTTAGGGTTATGGATAGAAAAGTAGATTCTAACAGCATAGAGGGTAGGCAGCTGCCCAGTTCTTGTGCTTTTAAGGCATAATGAAAATAATGAAAGTTGTGTGTCTTTTATCCGGGAACTGAATGGTCAAAGGCAGGGTAGAAACCCCCATTTGGGATTGTTTATGTTCTATAACACTGCTCTGATGTCATCACTGCAGAATGATGTCACTACTTTGGCATGCACTGAGGAGAGGAAGGGAGAGATGGTGTTCTGGGGACAGTTGGGTAGTATGATGGTTTGTATATGCTCGGCCCAGGGAGTGGCACTGTTAGAGGGTGTGGCTCAGTTGGAGTGGGCGTGGCCTTGTCTGAGTGGGTGTGTCACTGTGGGTGTGAGCTTTAAGACCCTCATCCTAGCTGCCTGGAAGCCAGTCTTCTCCTAGCAGCCTTCAGATGAAGATGTAGAACTCTCAGCTCCTCCTGCACCATGCCTGCCTGGATGCTGCCATGTTCCTGCCTTGATGATAATGGACTGAACCTCTGAACCTGTAAGCCAGCCCCAACTAAATGTTGTTCTTTATAAGAGTTGCCTTGGTCATGGTGTCTGCTCACAGCAGTAAAATCCTAAGACGAGGGTGCAGTGTGTCCCCCAGAGACTGCTAGGTTGTTCCTCCATGGCTTTCTTCTACGCTTGGTCCATCCGCATGACAGCTACAGTCTATTATGTGATTTGTCAGGTGACCTTACCCTTTCGGGGCACACCCTCTGCTCCTCCCTGTTCAATGTTGATGGTATAGGTCCAGCCTGGTCAAACATCCACACTGCCCTGGGCAGGGAGCAGAGCAGAGCCCCAAGAGGGCTGATGGGAAAGACAGTTCCAAAGTGGGGAGTGGCTAGGTGGGCCCCTCAAACTCACAGGCAGGCTATGAGGCAAGGAAGGAGCAGGATCAGACTTCCCCTCTTCCCCCGCAGATGTCTTCAGTGTTGATATCCACACTGACAAGTATCCTGTCCTGTTGATCGGACCCCCCAAATCTGGTATGTGAACTGTGGGTCATGTAAAAAAACATACTAGGTAAAAATGCAAACACAATACAGATGGTGAATGGGTGTCAGGCCTGCAGTCCACTGGGATAAACTAAAAAGAAAGGTAAAATGAAAGAGACAGCCAGAAAATTGGGGGGAAGAGGGCACATGACTGACCACATGGGCCAAAATATCAAGAACGGATGAATCGGCCGGCTGTGTGGCACATACCTTTAATCCCAAGAGTCAGAGGTGTGAGGATCTTTGCTAGTTGCAGGCCAGCCTGGTCTACAGAAGGGGTTCTAGGGTAGTCAGGGCTGCACAGAAACTTTGTCCCAAAAGCAAACAAACAGATTGGGCCAGCAAAATAGCTTTAGTGGGCAACTGTCACCAAGCCTGATGACCTGAGTTCAATCCTTGGGTCCTTCGTGGTGGAAGGAGAGAATCAGCTCCTGGTTTGACCTCTACACATGTACTATGGCACATACAGCCACACACGCGTGTGCACACACGCACACACACTTTGTAAAGCAAGTTTGCACACTGGTGAAGTGGTTCCTCCCAGCCACAGTCTCATTTCTTCTTGGTGCTGGGCAGTTCCTTCAAGTGACCAGACCACACTTTGGTTCATGTGTTGGTAAATGAAACGTTGGGGTTCAGCATTTCCCTTCGGCTGCTGTGAAGATCTACGTGAAGTTTTTTGTTGGGGTCCCTATTTTCTTGCAAGTCTCAATTTCTTCCAGCCTGTGGGTTCTGGGAATCAAACTGAGGTCGTGCTGTCTGGCGGCACGCTCCCTTTACTGAAGAGCCACTTCAGAAGCCATTTTCAGTTTCTCCCTTTGAACTAGCTCGAGTCTTGATCTCCTTCAGAGGATGTCGCTGTGGTTTGGCCATTGGCCACAAGGTGGCGCTACTATCTAGCCCTCTGATGCAGTGACCATGTCCCTTTCTGTTGTGCACAAGACCCCAGCATTTCCTCCTGAGGATCAGAGAAGACCAGACCCACAATGGCTTTGCACCCAATACTCCTGTGATCAGCCCATATCCAAGTACCCAGAGAGATCAGGCTCCTTGAAATCCGAGAATCTTGTTTTCACCCTCAGACAGCTGCTTCCGGCCCACAGGGTTCCTTACTGTGTCTTTGGCTGTGGTAGCCTGTGCCAGCTCATCACACCTGCCTGCCTTTGTTTCGGATTAACAACTTGTCTAGGATTCACACGCCCCGGGCTAAGAATTAGCAACACACGCACACTCACACACACACACACAAAACCATTCTCCCTACTGCTCTCTGCCTCACTGATAATAAGAGAATGTGTGGGCATCAGGCCTGGGGCTATTCCGATGTTAAAAGTTCTAGTCACAGGGCAGTGGTGGCGCACGCCTTTGATCCCAGCACTTGGGAGGCAGAGGCAGGTGGATTTCTGAGTTCGAGGCCAGCCTGGTCTACAGAGTGAGTTCCAGGTCAGCCAGGGCTACACAGAGAAACCCTGTCTCGAAAAACCAAAAACAAACAAAACAAAACAAAAGTTCTAGTCTCCTTTGGAAATCTATTACTCTTATCCTTGGCTACCAGGGATGCTTCTCCTGGTCACGGGTGGATCGTATGACTCTGATCTAAGCTTCCTTCTGTCTATAACACTAGCTTGATGGAGGGATTCCACATCGACTGGACCGGACAGTACAGGTGACAGCCAGGACCGCAGGTATTCTCTTTGCAGGAGGTTGGGGAGTGGGCACAGCAGGAAGTGAAGCTGAACGGAGGCGGAGCTGAGAAATGGAGGAAGCCCTTTAGAAGTTAAACGAAGCAGTTCACAGCCATCCAGGACTCTCAACACACACACACACACACACACACACACACACACACACACGCCCTCCTCCTGTCACCTGAGTGGGTTTGACTTCTTGATACTACAGTAATCCTCCTGCACCTCCATGACACAGTTGGCAAATGTCATGCATGTGTGGTGCTTTGATTGGCAGACATCTAATTTTGAAAACGGTTCCACCGAGGTAACCTTTGCGCGTGAAGAGGAAGGTAGGGCCCACTTCCTGCAGGTTTCAAGTGGTCAAGTCTCTGCTTAGTATGGTCACAGCGGTCATGAGCTGCCTGGTGGCCTGCCCCACCCCTTCCCTTTTTTTTATTGAGACAGGTTCTTTTTAGTCCAAACTGGCCTCAAGCTTTTGGCAATCCTCCTGCCTTCTCTAAATCATCTTCTAAATCTTGGGATTACAGGGTGTGTGTCACTGTAGGCAACCACCCAAATTTAACTATTGTTTTTTTTTTTTTTCCCAGACAGGGTTTCTCAGTGTAGCCCTGGCTGTCCTGGAACTCAATCTGTATAATAGGCTGGCCTCGAACTCAGAGATCCGAGAGTGCCTCTGCCTCCAGGTGCTGGGGTTAAAGGTGCGAAGCACCATGCCAGGCGTCTGATTTTTAAAAATTATATTTACTTATTTCTGTGCGTGCACAAGAGCACACAGGTGTGTCAAAGGACAACTTCAAGGGGTCATAAGCCTGTTACCCTCAGCTCTGTGTCTGACTGGCTAGTTCTGAAGCTAAGCTCACCATCCCAATCTCGGGCCCGTGATGACAGCTTGCTCTTCACTAGACGGTTATACTTGCTCTCCATGTGCTGATAACTGTTCGTTCACAAGTTAAGATCTGTGACCTTGGCCCCTAAGCTTCCGATCAGGCTCCCTAGGGACCTTGGATTTTGACCTGCTTCTCACTGCTCAGGGCAAGCACCAGGCACCGAATAGTCACGCACAGCATAAGAGTACTAAGCAGAAATTCTGGAAATAAGCGTGCTTCGGTGTGAGCTGCAAGCATCGGTGCAGCCCTCCGAGCCCCATGGCGAGCATCATGCCTGCAGATGTTGTAGCCACATGCCGTGCATGCCCACCTATCAACCACTAGCAACCATCTTGGTTCCTGGACTTCCTGGAGTATTGCAGCACATATGCAGAACTTACCCAACACCCCAAAACACAAGTGTCACCGTGCCAAGAGTTGTGTAATTTCTCACAATTACTACTGCTAATTGCTGGCTTATTTTTATGCTAATCACTATGAGCATTTATGTATGGGGATAATCTACAGGCCGGGCACAGGGTGTCCCCTGAAGGCTTACACTTTAGGATGGGGCAGGGTTGGGATAGTCATGGCACCCCCATTTATGCACAGGACAGAGGTCATGGGCATCTAAAACCTCTTGGAATGGAACCTTCTTGTAGGAGAGGGAGAAAGCCCTCGTAACTGGAGCCCTGCTCAAGAGCTTTCTCGGCCTTCCACCAGGAGTGGGTCCCTCTGCCCTTCAACAAGGTCATTACACCTGTCACACCCCCTGGCATCTGCAGTGACCACAGCCTGAAACAAGAGTCTGCATTGCGGCCGCCAGCCCACAGTCACTGCCATCCCTCTTGCTCCCTGAAAATCTACCTCCTCTGGCCATCTCCTGCTACCTCCATCACTTGATGGCATCAAGGTGCCGTCACTAATGCCTCCATGTCCTCTTGGTTCTAGGTGTGCGAGAGGCAGATCTTGCCCTGTCCGCACTGCCCTGCTCTGCTCTGTGCCCTAAGGAGGCCGCAGAGCAGATTGGGAGAACGGAGCCACTCCTGGAAACCGTCTTTTTGCTGAATCTCCTCCTGGTCAGCAGCACGGAAGACTGATGCTTGAGCCGTGAGGTCTCTTGGTTGAAACCTGACCAGGCTCACCCTGGAAAGGATCAAACGGGTGTCACTACCTCCTCTGGCCTATGAGACAGGCCGGTGTGAAATTCCAAATGTAGCCACAGCCACAGCTAGCCCTCTCTCCTTAGCTAACATCCCTCCTCCTCAGCCCAGAATCCCTTGTGCGAGCCAAGGTCACAGGTACCAAGAGGGGGAGGAGAGTAATGAGCTACTTTGTGACACCAGCCAATAGTGGGGACACTGGCCTGGTGTCTGGCATGTCCAGGAATGGAGAGAGGCCCTGCCTTTAGTGACCGGTGACCAGTAAACACCATTCCTCAGAGCTAATTCAGTTCTAACAATGGCCTTGTCTCCTCCCAAGGCAGGGAGTTACGGAATGCAACTGAGATAGGACTCAGAATTTATGTCTAAGAGAACTGACCCCGAGGCTTTCATCTGCTGATTTTTATTGCTCATTTGCTTAAGCACTGAGGGTAGAACTCAGCACCCCGAACGTCTGGATGCGTGAGCTCCATCCCCTACCCAGTTTATTGGGAGCTTTCCTCACGCACCGCCCACCAGCCCCATCCTGTTTATCAAATTCTGACTTTCTTGGCCCAAGACACTTTGGTGAAGGGGTTTTTCTTTGGAGGTGCTGTGTGCGTGGTGGTTTTTCTCGGTATCTTGTTGGGTTTTCGGGTGCTGGCTGAGGAAGCCGGCAATGCCACTTTACGAGTTCTTCTGTGGCACTTTGACCGTGACCTGTGAAGGGGTTGGAGAAGCAATTATTCTTCATACTTGGCAAGTGCCAGGAGGTCCCCCTTGGGGACAAGCAGCCCTCTCTTCCTTCTCACATCTCCTTGGCAGCAGCCTGACCTCTGAGGGAGATCATACGGTCGCTATCTCTTTCCTAGATTCTCACCCAAGGCCCTAGGGGACATTTGCCAGTGTCAGGAGGCCTGCCCTTTCTGGGGGATCGAGAGGCATCATAGTTTAGTAGCATCTGGTGAGTTGAGGTCAGGAAGCTGCAATATCCAGCACTGTATAACCCCCAACAAGGATCCCCCAGGGTAACTCTGAGGAAGAGGCTATACCCACAGGCGTCTCATCAAGGAAAGGCCTTCGTGGCCCATGGCTGCACCTCAATTTGAGGTATCATAGTGTTCTAAACTCCTCCTCTTCCTGCATTTACTTTATTTTCCATTCTTTCCATCAAAAGACAAGCATTTTCCACATCAAAGGTGTGACGAGCCATTTTTAAAGGGCTCTGTAGTCCATGGTTGGACAGACGCTAACACCCCGGCCATATAGGTCACACCTGACTTTTCTTTTTGGAAGACCTGTGTCCACGGCACTGTCCCTCTCTCTGTACTTCCGATAGGGTCTGGGCTACGTTCCTGTGAGCAGAACAGGACCCAGGTGGCTTGGCAGCTGCGCCTGCTCACACTTCTTACCGGAAGCACCTCACTGCCAGTGGGTAGCCACTGGGGTCCTGCCTTCTCTCAGACTGATCAACTCTGTGGGTCTGTTGGGGCTAAGACCCTAGAGGCTGTATCTGAACTGCTCTGCAGCTTCTCTGGCTTAAATTACAAACTAATCACAAACACTAGTGCCCCTGGCCAGGAGAGGCCAGGGCACTGTACCCCAGGCTGTGTACGCACCGTCTTCACTTCCGTGTAGGCCTGCAGGCCGTACTCCCCCAGCTCCCTGCCACTCCCCGACATCTTATAGCCACCAAATGGGGACTGGGCCCCAAACACATCGTAGCAGTTGATCCTGTCATCGGAGAGAACGCACAGGTCATGTGAGGGTCTTCGTGCCACTCCAGGCCATGGATGACCTCACCCTCGCCATCTTACACAGGAAATGGAGGCATGGGGCAGGTTAACTAACAACCGTGGAGGGGGCTAGGACAGGTCACGTGAGACACTCTGCTGTCATCCTTGTCTGCGCAGATGTGGTCACAGCATATCAGGAGTCAGCTTCCAACCTCAGGCATCCTGGCTAACAGGAGCCTGGCTCCCCTCCCCGCTTCTTTCTTTCAGGGTATATATAGACCTGGCTATCCTGGAACTTGCTAGATAATCCAAGCTGGCAGATATTTGGGGGATATTTTACTGGGAGGCTCTTACCACACAGTGCCAGCCTGGAGCGCCTGGGACAGGTAATTGGCCTTATCCAGGTCCTTCGTGAAGACAGCTGCTGCCAGCCCGTACTTAGAATTGTTGGCTCGACCCACGACCTCCTCTATGGTCTTGAATTTGAGGATCTGCATCACTGGTCCGAAGATCTGGAGGGAGAGGCAGAGAAGGAAGGCTGGAAGACGAGGTGCTTCCTCCCCACTTTCAGGGCTGAAAGGTGTTGGAGGAGAGCAGATACTGTTTAGCGCGAGACCTGATATAGCCAGTCTGGGACGACAGTGATCTCCCAGATCATAGAATATGGATTGAGGGAATCGGACAAGGACTGGCCACACTGGCCGCCTCCTGGGTGGTCTGTGCTTTGTGATAAGAAATCATTTTATTTCTAAGCAGGCCCACAGCGCATGAACTATATTAGTATGTGATCTTAGCGTAGAGAATTTAAGACTGGCTCCCATCAAATTTAACCTGGGACAAGGCCCAGGCTGCCTGCTGAGCAGTGAAATGGCCTCTAGTTTCTCTTCTTTTTCCCAGCAGTTTCCAGAACAGGCCACTTCTTCACGTAGCTCCGGCCCCTTGGATGGAGAATAAAATTCAAATCGAGACCGACATTGCAAGACGTCCTTCAGCGGCCGGGGCCATAACTTCAGACCTGCCCAGAAGCCCACTGAACAAGGCACATCGCAGGAGCACCTACCATGTGACCAGCTCGTTCAGTGAGCTGGGACAGAGGAGCCTAAGTAGGAGCCAGGGAAGAAGACACTGGGAAGTGGCAGTCTGCAGTGACAGGGGATAAGGGGAGGATGCCCCAGGGACCTCAGAGTTGGGACAGAAACTAAATCAAGGTACCACAGGCTGATGCACAGCAGACACAGGCAAACTGCCACACACCCCTCTCTGTCGCCCCAGAATATTCTCACTAGCATATGAAAGGGTGACACTATGCTGTCCTGCATGCAGCTTCATGGCTGAACCCAACTGGTGCAAGCAAAGAGGAAGCAAGAGCTGTGGTATTGGGTAAGAAGTCAAACACGGGCTTCATCCAATGTCTTACTTGAGACAAAACTATGCAAAGGGCCAGATGAGCCCATTCCTAGATTCATGAGCCCCGGGGAAAAGGATATAAAGTCCTGTGGGCTGGGCTACAGGATTTAATGTTCTCTCTCCCATTGGTGGGAAGACCCAGAAATCTTAAGGGAAGAATGACGTATCAGTATCGGGCTGTAAATAACTTACTCTAAGTAGGGAAATGGCTCAAAACCAGAGTTTGAGGCACCGTTAAGACACTGGATCAAATCACCCACTTCCCCTTCCTGCTAAGAGCAGCACAGCCCAGGGGCTCACCTCCTCCTTGGCAATGGTCATGCTGTCTTTTACATCTCCGAACACGGTGGGCTGGATGAAGTAGCCACGGTCCGCGGCGGCGCCCCCACCACACAGCAGCTTTGCCCCTTCTTGTTGTCCCGATTTGATATAGCCAAGGATCTTCTTAAACTGAGTCTCATCCACCTACGAGAGAAGCCCAGAGGGACTGAGAAGCTAGATCAGGGCCAGGCTCTCTGGCTTCGGGTCGAGAACCTAGAGCCAGAGGTGGCTGGGACGGAGACGTGGGTCCTTAAGAAAACCTAGAGCCAAAGAGAAAATGCTACAGTCAGAAGCATAGTGCCAGAGAGAGATGCCACAACCTTGACCACCATGGCAAGGCATGTCATACTCAGTGTTTCTCTCTTTAAATTCCTAGATTAGCAAAATGAAAACAAAGATACATAGGCGCTTAGGAGAGTGGCTCCTTAGCAGGTATGGCGGCCATTGTCCTACCAAGGTCTATGAAGAATCCGAAATACAGGACTCAAGACAGGGGATGGGGTCTCCCGATTGGTCCAACAGGACACACAGACGGTACCCAGCAGAGGAGACACTTGAAACCAGCCCCACCGAGTCTGAGCCACCCTGTCCTCTCTGCTTGCTGGCTTTGGACTCCAGGCCGAGCTGCAGCTGGCGGGCTTACCTGCGGCCCCTGCTCTGTCCGGCTGTCGAAGGGGTTCCCCACCACCCGAGACTTGGCCCGGGCCACACTGCGTTCCAAGAACTCGTCATACACATCCTCATGAACGAAGGTCCGGGAGCCTGCACAACAGCACTGGCCCTGGTTGAAGAACAGGGCAAAGTGGGCCTGCTCCACAGCCCAGTCCACTGTGGGGAGGGGAGAGCGAGAGAGAGGCCCTTAACCTCCAGCAATGCTCACCCACACACCCCCTTCACAACATGGGGAGGGGGGTAGTGCCGCCCTGGGGCCAGGGCCTGGCCAGAATGAAATGGAACCTTCTTCCCTTTGTGAAGACTGTCAACTGTGAAAGAGACAGAGGAAAGGAAGTGTCTCGCAGAGAGGGCAGGAGAGGGTGTGCTGAGGTGTGGTGGCCCAGTGGCCTGTGAGTGGGCAGTACAGGGCTCCCTGCAGCCCCAGAACTTACTGTCAGCGTCCGACATGATGATATTGGGGCTCTTTCCCCCCAGTTCCAGGGTTACTCTCTTGAGGTTGCTGCTCCCGGCGGCAACCTGGATTAGGTGACCAACCTGTGGAGACATGGACACATGGACTGCTGTCAACAGGGGGAAGGAAGCTAAATGCTCCTCCACACACAGAGTCCCCAAGTCCCAAGAGACCCAAGAGTTCACCTCCCACTGCCGCCGCTGAGATCTACACATCCTGACAAGAACCCTTCATGTGGCTGACACACTGGTCTGTGTCAGGTGCTGGGATTTGGAGCCAGCCCTCCTGATGCCCAGTATGGCTTAGTGACAAAGGCACCGAGGCTAGGAGAGGCCAAGTCACCTGGCACAGAGCTGGCCCCACGTGCATCTCTGTAAGGAGCCCAGCCCCTCTGTGAGACTCAAAGCCTCCGACTGAAGGCAGGCTGGGTGTGGAAGGGGCCGGGAGGTAGGGGCCTGATCCTCCTACCTCCCCCTCCCTAGTGCTGGGGAGGCACCATTCTGGTCTCAGAGGGAATAAATAGAGTCTCTGGGCATACGGTGGGTCCCCCAGGCACACAACAACGTGGCCTGGACTTCACCTAGGCTTTCTGAAGGCAGTGAGGCCCAACCCCCTGGGGTAAGTGCTGACACCTCCCCACCTCCCATCTCCACAGCAAAGCTAGAAGACCACAGAGTAAATAGTCCTGACCTGCCCTCCGGCACACCTATGTGGGCTGTCATTTGGGTGACTGCGAGGCATGTTCTGGGACAGAAGCTGATTCCTCTGAAGGGAACAGCCACTGAGCCTGAGCCAGCATGCTGCAAACCTGAGGTCCTGAGACACCTTACCTCAGTGGAGCCTGTGAACGCCACTTTGTCCACATCCTCGTGGGACGCGATGGCAGCCCCGGCAGTAGGGCCGAATCCTGGAACGATATTGACCACGCCAGGGGGGAAGCCTGCCTGTAGGGTAAGCCAGGAGACGGGGATGTCAGCCTCTTTTTCCCAGGGCCTTGATGAAGAAAACACCCCATCGTTCCCAACAGTGATCTGGGGATACACTCAAACAAAAGCCACTCACAGTGCACGAGCCACCCTATATGGACTTCTGAAAGTGGCTGGGACAAAGAGCCTGGCTATAGGGTCCCCTGTGGAGCTGACAGATCTGGAACAGTGGCTTTCATCCTTCAGGGGGTCTTGTGCCACAGGCCCCAGTGTGCGAGACAGTAAAAGGGACCCTTCTGCTTAACGTACTGAGGACAGAGTCCCCCTCTGGATAACGTACTGAAGACTGAGTTTCCCTCTGGTTAAGGTATTGAGGAGAGGACTAAGCTCCCCCCTGTATAAAGTACTGAAGATAGAATTCCCCTCTAGTTAAGGTACTGAGGACCGAGTTCCCCTCTGGCTAAGGTACTGAAGACTGAGTTTCCCTCTGGCTAAGGTACTGAGAACCAAGTTCCCCTCTGGTTAAAGTATTAAAAACTGAGTTGCCTCTGGTTAAGGTACTGAGAACAGAATTCTCTGGCTAAGGTACTGAGGACTGAGTTCCCCTCTGGGTAAGGTACTAAGGACCAAGTTCCCCTCTGGGAAGGTACCGAGGACAGACTTCCACAACCACAGTCTCAGGAGTCCAAGGATTTCCTCAGATCTCCTTCAGAGCAAGCCATGCTAGGACACTTGGAGGTCCCACCAGAAGCAAGCCACCCACCTCCTTGATCAAGTTGGCCACATAGAGTGCGGTGAGCGGTGTCTGCTCAGCCACCTTCATCACCACCACGTTCCCAGTTGCCAAGGCTGGGCCCAGTTTCCAGGCTTGCATCAGGAGCGGGAAGTTCCACTGTACAAAACAACAGTCACTCAGCCACAGGGCTTCCTCTGAGAGACATAGCAGGTAGCAGAAGGGACCACCCCTGAGGGGCCCTACGACTTAGCCAGGGGTTTGGACACTGGTTGAGGCAAGTGGCCGATAGTGACAGTGACTCACACCTATTAGTAGTACCTTGGGTACTAGGTACCATGTGAGTCCCTGATTCCCCATGATCAACTGACTGCCACTACTCAGATGAAGAACTGAGGCTTTACAGGGGATAAATGACTTAAACCCACCCCACTAGACTCGCCAAAGCCCATGTAATAGCCATTACCCAGTCACCTTCCGGTGACTCCTCCAGGGAATCTCCCACTTTGCAATGAGCATGGCTGACCCCAAGTTTCACCCCCCTTAACACCACGCCTTCTGGAGGGGCTGGTACACACCGGAATGATCTGCCCACACACACCCACAGGCTCGTGGCGGGTGTAGCTGAAGAAGTCGCCATCGATAGGAATGGTTTTCCCGTGGTACTTGTCAGCCCAGCCAGCATAATAGCTAAAAGAAGAAAAATCCAAGCATGTCTAGCCTGCACCACATGGCAGAGAGATGCCCTAGATTGCAGGGACAACCACCGTGGCATCTGGCTTATTCCCAGAAGATAAGGGATGACCACCAGGACATGGGGACCCACTCTAGAATAAACTTCGGAGCCTCGGACAAATACGAGACCTACAGCTGGGGCTGATTCCCACCTGTTCAGCACACGTGTTGGGGACTCAGTCTTTTAACTAAGTGCCTGGGTTTATAACATGTGTACAATGCCAGCCCAGCACTGGAGGATCATGGGTATGACCCAGTGGAAGACACATCAAAGGCCACCACATCCTGGACTAGCCTCGACCCATGAAGTTCATTATCCTAATCAGGTCACACAGGTGACAGAAAAGCATGATGACCAGGAGACAGCCAGCGTGTTGTCATGGCATGTACAGTTATGCCTTTGGGAAAGGAAGGGACAGGAAAGATTCGGGATGAGGCATGGGAGTTTACAGAAGAAAGATTCCTGACGTGAATAGGGTCTGCCAAAGCTGACCAGATTGGGACTCAAGTTTCTTGGGCTTAGCATGTCTGACATTTTGAGTTGGACAATTTTTTTTTGTTTTGTTTTGTTTTTTGTTTTTTCGAGACAGGGTTTCTCTGTGTAGTTCTGGCTGTCCTGGAACTCACTCTGTAGACCAGGTTGGCCTCGAACTCAGAAATCCACCTGCCTCTGCCTCCCAAGTACTGGGATTAAAGGCGTGCGCCACCACCGCCCGGCCTAGTTGGACAATTCTTTGTTGCAGGGACTCGTTCTGTGGGTCTCAGGACATTTAGCAGTGTCCCTGAGGACCAAGTTCCCCTCTGGTTAAAGTACTAAAAACTGAGTTGCCTCTGGTTAAGGTACTGAGCAACGAGTTCCCCTCTGGCTAAGGTACTGAGAACCAAGTTTCTCTCTGGTTAAAGTACTAAAAACTGAGTCGCCCCTGGTTAAGGTACCGAAAATAGAATTCTCTGGTTAAGGTACTGAGGACTGAGTTCAACTCTGGGTAAGGTACTAAGAACCAAGTTCCCCTCTGGTAGGGTACTGAGGAGAGACTTCCACAACCACAGTATCAGGAATCTGAGGCTTTCCTCAGATCTCCTTCAGAGCAAGCCTCTGGAAGTGCTCACTGCCCCTGGGGACATGATGACCTTGGGTGAGCACCCATGTCACAGAAGACAACTCCTGCCATTTGGACACTGCTGTCCTGTGCCAGCCACTGTCATACCAGTCTGTCCACACTGCCCCTGGCTGGTCAGACTCAAAGCAAGCAGGTTGCAGACCCTTCCCCAGGAGGTTGGCATTTGGTCTAAGGGATGCCAACATCAAAACTGGCTTCTAGGACTGGGGAGATGGCTCAGTGGTTAAGAGCACTGGCTGTTCTTCCAGAAGTCCTGAGTTCAATTCCCAGTAACCACATGGTGGCTCACAACCACCTATAGTGGAATCTGATGCCCTCTTCCGGCATGTAGGTGTTCATGCAAAAAGAGCACTCATATATATAAAATAAATAAATATATCTTAAAAAAAAGATACTCGGGCTGGAGAGATGGCTCAGCGGTTAAGAGCACTGACTGCTCTTCCAGAGGTCCTGAGTTCAAATCCCAGCAACCACATGGTGGCTCACAACCATCCGTAATGAGATTGGATGCCCTCTTCTGGTGTGTCTGAAGACAGCTACAGTATATTCATAAATAAAGTAAATAAATAAATCTTTAAAAAAAAAAAAAAAAAGATACTCGTGGCAAAGAAATAAGGGAGTCGGGGTGAGATGCAGGCCTTTCACCTTGAGACATGATTCTTGCTGTTGTCTATAATGGGCAAACCCCAAGGGCTAATCATCACAGCCCCCACCTTGATCATTAAGTTGTTGGTTCAGCAGTTAAGAGCACTGACTGCTCTTCCAGAGGTCCTGAGTTCAATTCCCAGCAACCACATGGTGGCTCACAACCATCTGTAATGAGATCCGATGCCCTCTTCTGGTGTGTCTGAAGACAGCGACAGTGTCCTCATATACATAAAAAAAGATGTTATTTGAAAAGAAAAAGATGTTGATGACTGAACAAAACTCAAAGAGCAGAAGGAGAAAAACTGTTTCTGCTTCCCGACATCTCTCCCTCCCTCTTCACGATGGCCAGAACAAAGCCCATACCGGAGACATTTCAGGACCATGTCCAGATCCACCAGGTAGGAGATGACGTAAGGCTTGCCGTTGTCCAGGGTCTCCAAGGCCTGAGGAGAGATCAAGGTTGGCAGAGACATGTTGGTGCAGGAAGGGAGGGAAGCAAATGGACGACCAGTGACTCTGGGGCTGACTTGACAGGGATGGTAGAGGCTCGGGGTGAGTCTCTTTGGATTACTGAATGTCACGGGGATTTTTGGACCAACAGGGAAAGGGAGAGAGAGAGGAAGGCATGAGGAGCCAGCTTCATCCACTTCACAGACAGACTTTTAAGTTCGGTCCTCAGCCAGGTACAACTGCTGGAAATCCGGACATGAATGGAAGGCATGGTGACATAGATCGTTCATCATACATATTAAACTAGGAAAAAAATGAGTCTCCTCAGCTCCACCTCAGACGAGGACTAGCCCTGAAGGACGAGGAGGGCGCAGGCTGGACACAGGGAGATGAAGTCATAAGTCCAGCAGGAGGGGACAGTGTGTGTAAAGGTCCCAGGGCTCCAAGAATTTTGGCTGTCAAAAAAATGAAGGGGAGCCGGGCAGTGGTGGCGCACGCCTTTAATCCCAGCACTTGGGAGGCAGAGGCAGGTGGATTTCTGAGTTCGAGGCCAGCCTGGTCTACAGAATGAGTTCCAGGACAGCCAGGGCTACACAGAGAAACCCTGTCTCGGAAACAAAACAAAACAAACAAACAAACAAAAAAACAGGGCTGGAGAGATGGCCCAGAGGTTAAGAGCACTGACTGTTCTTCCAGAGGTCCTGAGTTCAATTCCCAGCAACTACATGATGGCTCACAACCATCTGTAATGGGATCTGATGCCATCTTTTGGCGTCTGAAGACAGTGACAGAGCACTCACATATGTAAGATAAATCTTTAAAACAAACAAACAAACAAAAACAAAGAAAAAACAAACAACAAAAACAAACCAAGGGGCAGCAGGTGTGTCTGAGCCAGGGAGGAGCACAGCTCACCCTGACGCAGGCAGTGGAGCCCGCTAGCTAGGTCAAGGACTTAGTCCCAAAGCTTTATGAATTGAATGCCACTGTGTACCTGGACAGTTCACTCTGACGACCACCATAGAGAATAGGGCTCCCTTTGAATTCTCCCATCAGGGTGACCAGGTAAGAGCCTGGCCCACCATGCAGAGGGGTCTAAGGGAAGTGACCAGCTACAAAGGCCTATGTAAGAGAAACACTCTTCTGGAAATCTTCCATCTTGGCCACACCCACGGCATCAGGACAGCCGTGGAGGCTCAACTGGTTAGTGACAGGTAGACCCCAAAAGTATCTGTCCATAGACACCATTATGATCTATGAGTAGCAAGGCCTCTGGGTGTCCAGGAGATGATGCTGTGAGCTTCACTATAGCTCCCTTCAGCTGTAGGACATGAAGACAAGAGGGCTGAGGACTCACCGCCAGGTAGGTCCGGTCCCGTTCGATGAGATCCGCCAATCGGTGCAACAGCCGGCCCCGATCAGATGCATCCATCCGGCGCCAGGGTGAGCCCAGCTGGAAGGCTGCCCGAGCGGCCTTCACTGCCTTGTCCACGTCCTCCTGTAAAACAGTCACCCTGGGAGTTCAGACCTCAGCGGTAAATGCCTGCCAGTGCTGTCCACTCCACTGCCAAACATTCCATGGGGCCAGTCAGTATGGGCAGTGCAGGAAAACCCCCAAAACAGTCCTCCAGGGGCCCGAACCTAAGCTGCCAACAAACACTTCACCAGGGGGTATGATGGAAAGGTGACCTCTGGCCATTAGGAGGGAGAGGTTCTCATGACTCAATCCTTAGGGAGAGACCCTATTTCTGAGCTTCAGAGGAAGCAAGTCCAGTCAAAGAAACCATTCCTTGCTGATGGGGTTCTCCAACAGTTGGCAGCCGGGTAGCCTAGCACATCCCATACGGGAGGCTAGGAACTGGGAGCGGACCACAGGGCTTTTTTTTTTTTTTTTTTTTTCGTTTTTCAAGACAGGGTTTCTCTGTGTAGCCCTGGCTGTCCTGGAATTCACTCTGTAGACCAGCTGGCCTCGAACTCAGAAATCTGCCTGCCTCTGCCTTCCAAGTGCTGAAATTAAAGGCGTGCGCCACCACTGCTCAGCTAGGGATTTCATTTAGAATAAATACATCTACCATCAAGATATCCCATAAACCAGAAAAACACACCATAAACCAGAAAAACACAGTAGGTTCTTTACACAGTAGGTATAAAGGAAAGAACCATCTTAAAACAGACAGAGGCAGCACTTGGGAGGCAGAGGCAGGCAGATTTCTGAGTTCGAGGCCAGCCTGGTCTACAGAGTGAGTTCCAGGACAGACAGAGCTACACAGAGAAACCGTCTCGAAAAACCAAAAAAAAAAAGGAAAGTAAAACACGTCAAGTGGTCATATATCAGTCATACAAAAACATAAAGCAACAACTGTGCACTGTGTGTACAATACCTGTAATCCATGCACTCTGGGCACAGCTGGGAGGACTGACCCAAGTTCTAGGCCAGCCTGGGCTACATAGTAAGTTCCAGGCCAGCCTGGGGTACAGATGAGATCCCACCTCAGAAACAAACAAAGGCCAATCTACACGGATATAAGTCACCAGGCCTTACCTTGTTCCCTTCGGCTACCTGGCAGATGACCTCCCCCGTGGAAGGGTTGACGGTGGGGAATGTTTTCTTGCTGACGGCATCATGCCACTCATTGTTAATGAAGATCTGCAATCAGAGTGGAAAAAATGTTCTCAGGTCCCGCTCTCAACTCTACTGAGCACCCGTAAGGTAAACATGGGGAAAAAAAACACGGAGTTGTAGATCAGCGCCCGAGAGCTGTAGATTCCAGGTTAGAAGCACAAGTCCAGAAACATCCAAGCGAGAATACCCACTGACCACAGGACCCGAGTAACCGCCTGACTTCTCAGTGAGTTGTGTTCTTTGCAGAATAATGAGAATATTCTTAGTGTATCAGTCATCCACTGCTGTGTAACAAACATCCTCAAACACAGTGGTTTGAGACCGTTTCCTAAGAGCTGTGCCTATGGGTTGGGCTCCTCGTGTGACTACAGTCCAAGAGTCACCAGGGCAGCATGAGCAAGGCGTCTCTTCCCTCATTAATCCAGCACCACGTGGCTACTTGGCTTCTGGACAGCATGGTGGACCCAGGATAGTCAGATGTCTGGGGGGCAGCTGACCTCTCCAGGGAGTCTCAGAAGGAAGCTGAAAGGTTTCTCCTGGCCTAGCTTTAGAAGCTGCCATCTCTGTTGCTGAATTCTATAGGTCCGAATGTGCAGACAGAATATCTTGTGTATTGTATGGATGCATCACCTGTCAATTAAAAAGCCTATGACCTGTGGCTTAGGCAGGAAATAGAAGTGGGACATTCTAGAAGAGAAGGATTCTGGGATAGAGTCAGGCACTCGAGATGGACCCCTGAAGATGTGAAGAGACAGACACATGGTACCTGAGCCCAGGTAACCAGCCACATGGGAGGATGTAGGCTAGAATAATGGGATACTTTTACTTATGTCTAGTCAGAGAAGAGCCTAGTTATATGGCCAAGGTATTTGTAAATATATTTTGAGCCTGAGTCTTATTTCTAGGAGCATGGAGCTGGGAGAAAGAACCCGAGTCTAATTTCAACAAGAATGTGTCACAGACCCACTCCAGACTCACGGAGGCCAGTCAGGGCAGGAGCATCCCCCTTTCTCTTGGAGGAACAAGAAAACACAGCCATCTTCTCTCTCTCTTTTTTTTTTTTTTTTTTTTGGTTTTTCGAGACAGGGTTTCTCTGTGTAGCCCTGGCTGTCCTGGAACTCACTCTGTAGACCAGGCTGGCCTCGAACTCAGAAATCCACCTGCCTCTGCCTCCCAAGTGCTGGGATTAAAGGCGTGCGCCACCACCGCCCGGCAATGTGTAGCCCAGGCTGGCCTCGAACTCGTGATCCTCCTGCCTCTGCCTCCTTCAGCAAATCCTACCGGTGTGCGCCACCACTACCGGCTCTTTTTTTTTTTGTTTGTTTGTTTTTGTTTTTCGAGACAGGGTTTCTCTGTGCAGTCCTGGCTGTCCTGGAACTCACTCTGTAGACCAGGCTGGCCTCAAACTCAGAAATCCGCCTGCCTCTGCCTCCCAAGTGCTGGGATTAAAGGCGTGCGCCACCACCGCCTGCCACCATCTTCTTTATTATTGTTGTTGTTGTTATTGTTGGTTTGATACTCTCTGTGTGGCTCTGGCTGTCCTGGAATTCACTACGTAGACCAGGCTAGCCTCAAATTTATAATTTATAAAGATCCACCTGCCTCTGCTTTCTGAATGCTAGGACTAAAGGCATGCGCCACCTTATCTAGCTAGCCATTTTATTCTAGGAGAGACGACCCTCAGCATATCCGTTCATCTCTGCAGTACACACTGTAAATAACGTCCAGCTCAGGTTCTGTCCCAGGGTGGGGACGGTGGCCTAGTTCAGCGATCAAGAACATAGGTTGGAGGCAGAATTTGGACCAAAGACTTGGACATTTTGGTTACTGGCTTTGTCCCCAGGGTCAGGGACTTCTGACCCTGAAAGTAGTCCAGCCTTCTTTACCTCCAGAGCAGAGCCCACAACTCCCCTTCTAAGGTGGCATGCCCGGGCATGCCCTGGCACGAGCAGATGTCCACGTTGACTGCAGTGGGTCCTGGGAGTCCCAGGAAGCTGAATTTTCTGCACCAAACTCATGTGGCCCTCACTGTACGGCTGCTCACTGCCCAAATCCGGCAAGAGTGAACAAGACTATCAGACTATGATTGTCGTTTCAATCTCCACCGATATGCATCTTTAATTAATTTGTCACTTTAATCCTAGGCCTGTGTAGTTCCCAGTGAGGGACTTGGGTGTGATGCTCAGACTTGAAACCTTAACACCTCTGGGCTGGGTTCCAGGCCACCTGTGCTGTGGCCATGGGTCACGTGACACAAAGGGAAGGAGGGAACTGAGGCCATGTGGAGAGGACTTGGGGATAGATGTGGAGTGCCCAGGCTGACGGGTCCCTCCATGGCAGGGTGGTACAGACAGAAGTTAGGAGGGTACTGGAGGGCCGGGGGAGAGGGCAGGAAAACGTGGCTTCATCTGTTCCTTGTCTACACTCCACGATCTGCATTCGCAGGCGCTGTGTGCACCAGCACTAGTCTCTATCCACTTCACCGCGCACTGGAGGGGACGGGGCAGAGGGAAACTTGGCTATGGGTTCACATCCACAGCAGAGGTGAGAGCCAGGCGCGGAATCCAAGCTTTCGGATGCCGAGGCCTTGTTACCTTCCTATTTCCAACTCCAGCCTCCAGCCACAGCCCAGGTCTACCTGCGAGGTTAGAACACCCGTCCCCAAAGTATCTCCCTGAAGCAAAACATGGAAGTGCATGTGTAGCACTTAGAAGGCTGAGGCAGGAGGATTGCCTTGAGGCCAGCATACAGCACACAGCAAAACCCAGTCTCACAAAGTCATTATCATTATCATAAATCAACAAAAATACAGTCACCATCTGTCTGTTTTACTCACTCCCCTACCCCACCACCCCCTCCCCGGCCCACTACACTTTATTCTGAATGTTAGAAAGAGCAAACTCAAAGGTGAGGCAGGCGCGGACTAGAGTCCAGCCCTCCCCACTGGGAAACTAGGGAAATGGGTCTCAGATGACCGTAGGATTCGTGGCGACAAGAGTATGCAGTTCCTGGCCAGGACCCCACACAGGCTGTTTTTTAACACAATCCTAGAAGGGGCAACTGAAAATCTCAGACCGAGTGTCTCAGCTCCCTGGCTCTCCCCTCACGACAGACTTCATGAGTTTACCCTGAGGTTCTCAGGGCAGTTTGCAAACATCAGGAAGTTAAGACAGAGAGAGGTGGCCTAATCAGACTCGGAGGACACCCGGCACTGCCCCCACCCTGCCCTGTCTCTGTGTTGAGAGGCCAAGTCTGAAATATGCTGTGTCATTCTTCCAGTCTGTGGGAGTGACTGCTCAACAGCCGGTCCTTCCTTCTTGGCTGGCTGGTGAAATAAGAGATTGCTGAGCTCAGGGTCCCGGTTTCCTCCCTGCCACGCCCCCTTCACTCCCAGCCAATCGCTGGTGGGGAGCCAGGAGGGCAGGGCGCTCCCACACAGCCGGACAGAGCGCCTTCAGACCACAAAAGGGCAGAGTCCAAGCCAAAACCCCACTCGCTTCTAACCCTCCTGGCCCCCAACCAAGGCCTGCCTTACATAAGGTGCTGGATCCACTTCCTCTTCTGTTTCTGGAACACACAGGTCAGGAGGTGACGCCCCGAATCTGAAGTCAAATCAAAACAGTGTCTACTCATGTCAAGAGGGTTCCACAGACTCCAGGTGTCCTGTAAACTCTAACAGCAAGCCAGGGCCGTCACCATGACAGACACAGGGCCAAACAGCAACGCCTTGGCTCCCTGGAGATCAAGTCCTGAGGAAGAGGGGGCCCAGTGACCACTCACAGGCTGTGGAGAAAGTGGAGGGGCTCAGAGGGAGCCATTAAAGAGGACCCAAAGAAACGGGGACCCCATGAGTTTTGTGGAAGCAAACACCTTTAATCCCAGTACAAACATAAAGGGTAAACCTTAAAGAAAACTCAGCTAGATGTGTTAAGTCTTATTAATTTAATTCCAGCACTCTATGGGCCAAGCATTCAAATACGGGGTGGGGTGGGGGGCATTCCTATTCAAACCACCACACGCTGTGGCCTGTAGGAGGGGGGAACTTTCTAGAAAGAATTCCAAGTTGGCTGTTTGATTAACTTTCTCTCTCTGTGTGTGTGTGTGTGTGTGTGTGTGTGTGTGTGTGTGTGTGTGTGTTGGGCAGAGGTCACGTTTTGGAATTCGGTTCTCTCCTTCCACCATGGACTTTCTACGCATAGAACTCAGGCCATCAGGCCAGACGGCAAGCATCCTTATGCTGAGCCACTCCGAGGGCATCAAGTTTGTTTTCCTTTCAAACTAAGAGTCCAACAATTCCATTTCCACATTCCACAATCTAAGTGAGACTTGCACTTTCTGGACTTTCTGGTCCCACCCCTTTCTGGAACTGTTTTTAACAGGAAAGAGAGGAGTCTTCTTCCTCAGCATGGTCTCCAGTGCTGATAAAGAGCCCCCAAGCCCTTAGCTGTGGAGAACACAGTCAGAGGGCAAGCAGGACTCATTGGCTTGTGTTTTCTTAGGGGTGGTCCTGTCTGGGAGCAGGCACCATCAGCATCGTGCTGTGAGGGGGAGGGCCCATCACTGGCTTCCCAATGGAAACCCTATCATCCCAGCAGAAAGAACCCAGGAGACCTAGAGAGATGGGCCTTGGATCCTGGCCTCCTGGGAAGAGGAGCTGCAGGTGTCTTTCGGATCTGATACAGCCGTCATTCCATCCTCTTCCTACAATGATCTCTGTGCTTCCTACCACAGCAGGCGCTGGCGAGACCTGCAGCCCCAAGGAAACCTGGGCACACAGTTCTGGAGGTGGATGGCTGCCCAGCTCATTAAAGGGTCATCCTGGGAATCCCTTTCGAATCCCGATGCACGGAAGTCTCCTAGGATACCCATGATTCCATGCTTCATCTCCCACACGGGTGATTCCAAAAAAAAAAAGAAATGTTTGGTTTAGGGAATTCTTCTGGCTTTCTCGCTTTTTTTTTTTTTCTTCCTTTTTCTATTTTTATTTTTTGAGATCGTCAATATGGTAGCCTAGGCTGGCCCGAAATCTCCTTGCCTCAGCCTCTTGAGTGTCACCATGCCCAGCGCATACCAGCCATGGCCAATCTCCCCCACATTTCCTTCCTCTGAGCTATAATCAAACCCCAGGCCTGCAGCTCGGAGCAAGCACTCATCTGCTTCTTAAATGGCAGTTATGTAACCATCCAGTGAACGACACATGCTAGCTTTTGCATTACAAGATCCCAAAGGGGTCAAGTTCCAGATAAACACAGAATGCCTCTTTAACATCCAGAGGCTCCTAGGGTCAGCTTGCAGCCAAAGCTATGGGGAGCCCCTGAGATGTTCGGGCACTGGACCCCATCCCTTTCCTCTTTTGCACCCCAACCCCCCAAAAGCCAGTGCTTTTTGTACCAGCAAATGTATTGTCGCCATTCCCAGGAAGGGGGCGGGGCTTAGCTCTATTTTGGAACTTTTGCCAGGATAGTGAGGTTTTAATTTGTCACTGTGCTTAAAAGCTGACAATTCTGTCTCACCGTGACCTCTGGCCCTGGCCCATTCCATACCACCTTCCCACCCATTCCCAGATTCTGCTCATGTCAACTCCCAGATACGTTACATTGGGTCCCTAGGGTGTGACCCTATCTCTGGCTCCCTCTGCGCAAAGCCAGGACTATTTTCATAAACAGCAAGCATTTGTAAATTCAATATTTGCTCAAAGACAGTTCCTTGCCAAGCAGGGTGCCAGTACGGGGAATGCAAACTGGAGCACAGAAGCAGCTCCTCCCAGCTGATTTCAAAGGTCCGATCGAATGTCTCCTTAAATATTCACTTTGTATTCTGACCCAGAGGGGCTTAACCATGAGGTAGAATATCTGTGCTCGAGTTATGCAGAGCTGAGCACAAAGCCTGCTTTCAAACTTACGGTCTAAGACCTTCCTGAAACCCTTTGTCCCCAGAGTTAGCAACAGTAACTCACTGACTTAAAAGAACAGAGAATGGATGGAGGAAACGTTCAGGAAATCGCCCTCAGTCCAGGGCCAGATGGGAGTATGGGGTCGGGAACTGGGGCTATCAGACCAGGCACTATGGATACTTGCCCAAACACGTGCTAGACTCACCCTGACCCCACAGACAGGATTGCAGCCACTGCCTTTGAGTAAATATTGAATTTACAAATGCTCGCTGTTTATGAAAATGGCCGAGGGAGTCAGAGACAGGGTCATACCCTAGGGACCCACTGCAAAGTATCTGGGAGTTGACATGAGAACAGGGGGTGTGGAATGGGCCAGGGTCAGGGGTCATGGTGAGACAGAATTGCCAGTCACTTAGTTGCTCAAGGACATTCACTGGCCCACTCATGGTGGGTCACCCAGGTGGCATGGAACACTATTTGAGGTTCCCTGGTTTTAAAACTACTGGTGGCAAAAAAAGACATCTCCAGGCTCTGTGGGTTACCCCTAACTTTCTAACCAGTAAACCAGTGGAAGGGGTGTGTGGGGGGGTCAGTTCATATAGTCTATAATCACACTCTGTATCCCAGGTTAGCCCAGCACTCACTCTGTTGACGTTGCTGATCTTTGCGGGCAGGGTATCTACGGGACCTATCATCTTTGTCGGCAGCATCTCTCCAGCCCCGCCCCCTTCGTCATCATCTCTTCAGCCCCGCCCCCTCACAGCCAGTAGCATAGGCTGGTATCGGAAGACTTGAGCCCCCATGCTGAGATTACAGGCGCCCCTCCACCGCCACCTCTTTTTTTTCTTTTACTATTCGATTACAGCAAATGCACTTGACGCAAACAAAATACAGCCAAAGTCACCTCTACCCACAGGCGTTCCCTGCCCTTCCCCGACCACTTGACCTTCCTGACGCTGTGACCATTAATACAGTCCTCCATGTTGTGCTGACCCCCCAACCAGAAGATTAGTTCCGTTGCTACTTCCTAGCTGTCTGCTACTGTTGCGAATCGTAATGTAAATATTTTTGGAGACAGAGGTTTGCCAAAAGGGGTCTCAAGCCACAAGTTGAGAACCCCTGTCCTAGACAGTAGTCCCTCCAGTCTGCTGGTACACGCTGTCCATGAAGTGTTCAAGGCAGGTCTTGGTTAACGAGCTTTAATTATTTTAATGTACTTTGTATTACAAAGAACGAAGGCCGATTGATTTCCTCCTTGCAGCTCAGTCTGAGGTTCACTGTTCAGATCCTGCTGACTCTGTCAGTCACGCAGAGGCATTCACCTTCAGGTGGTGCCTACCCGATCTCTTGCAAGTTCCATCAAGGGCCCATGAATGTTTCCAGTGAATTCCCACATAGCTCCACTTTCTATACTGAGGGTGTAACAGTATAGCAATTGAGAAGAATCCTGGGTGCTGGAGAGATGGCTCAGTAGTTAAGAGCACTGACTGCTCTTGCAGAGGATCTGGATTCGATTCCCAGCACCCACATGGCAGCTCACAGCTGTCTGTAACTCAGTTATCCACAGGACCTGATGCCCTCTTCCCTCAGGCACCAGGAATGCACATGCACACAGACATATGTATAGGCAAACACACTCATACCTGTAAAAGTAAAATAAGTCTAAAGAAAACTTCTCTGTAGGGAGACCATCTCTGGTTCCTTTTCCGTCAGTCGGTTCTCCTTGATTCCTGGGTATTAGGTTAAGAGGGTAAAAATAAGGACCACAGTTCAATGAAGACAAAGTTCCCACGCAGTCTCCTTCTCACTCTTAAAGACAAACCAAAGTTCACCAGGATTTACATAACAAAAAGCTAATGTTGGTGTTGGGTTGTAAGCTAAGCAGCAATGTCCTTACACAGCTGGGACATGCAAGGCCGTGGTAACCACAAGCAGGCCCTGCTGAGGTCTGAGGAGCACCCCATTTTGTTCTCACAACCACCCCACAACAAAGGTGGGAGTATTAACCCATTTTATAGATGTGGCCACTTTAGGTCCAGACTTGACCATTGCACATCCCTCCTGGATTTCTTGCCACTGTGCCGATTGTCTGGTGCCGTGATGCCGTGATGCGCCTTTTACTTAGGACTTAATTTCCATCTTCCAACTCCTGAGTGTCCCGTGAGCAGGAGATCTAGGGTGTGGTTAGCTGGGCTTGGCCTCTCAGGAAGCCTCCTGAGGCCCATCAACAGGGGGTGTGGCAAGCAGTTAAATCAGAGGTGGGTCTGTATACACTTTTTTTATTGTTTTTTTTTCTTTCTTTTTTTTTTTTTTCTTTTGAGACAGGTTCTCCTATAACCCAGGCTGACTTCCAACTCACTAGGTAGCCAGTAATCTTTCTGGCCCTCCTGTGCCTCCATCTCCCAAACGCTGGGATGGCAAGAGCTCACACCACCACACCTGCTGGGAATCAGACTCAGGGCTTCAAGCATGGTCACCTCTCTCTACCGAATGAGCCCTCCCCGACCCCCTCCATCCTCACCAGGCTCACACTCTTGTTAGTTCCTGTTTTTGAAGTGTTGTTCAGACTGGCTTAGAGTGTAGCTGACACTGACTTGAACTCCTGATCCTCCTGCCTCTGCTTCCCAAGGGTTGGGATTAAAGGGAGACTCCAGGGAGGAGAAGTTCGCCATGCTTTGGAGAGCGGTAGAAGCGGGCAACCGTGTGAGACCTCAAAACGGAGTTGGCCACACAGGCTGTTCCTACAGGTCAGGGAAGTTCAGCAACTGAAGTTGAGGGCAGGTGGAGAGACAGAGCTAAGAAACAGGAAAAGGCACGCTGTTCCGGGGGGAAGAGTAGTGCCCAGCAATTGTGTCCTAAGGCAAGTTGAAAAGGAACAAACTGTGTGAACATGTGTGTGTGTGTGTGTGTGTGTGTGTGTGTGTGTGTCTGTGTCTTTTGTCCGAGGATTCAAGGGAAGCCGGGTGGGGGCTGGAAGCCTGGTCCATTTCCCAGAGGTAAAAGTGGGTAGAGCGTTAAACTACACGCTACAGATGGCACCCAACCTGGTTTCCACATACATTGCAGACACTGGCACACAGAACTGGTGATGTTGAGCTTGAGCTGAGGCCCAGATAGAAGCAGGAAGCCATACACACAGCTGTGGTGCAGGAGGTATCTTTATACACCTTGACTGTTCTCCAAGACAGTGACAAATTAATTAAATGTAAAAACTAGTTTCATTGACATTGGGTCGATTCTCAGGCCCTGAAATCTGAAATTAACATAGGGGTAAGAGGAGCTTCTTTCAGAAGCCACACTCAGGGAATCCATTCTGAGGAAGTGGATGCCACCTAAAGTATCACCCACCCAAGAAGTTTACCTACCCAGTGGTCCCTCACAGGACAAAAGGCAAGAGAGCTCCAGAAAGATGGGCCAGACCTCGCTCGACCAGCTTTGGTTAGGCAAGAAGGTGGGGACATTCAGATGGGACTGGAGAAGATTGAAGAGAAACATCACGCCCCACCCCCCGCACTCCCTCCCCCTCCCGCAGGGATGCTCAGGCCCTGCAGGTGCCCTTGGAAGCAAGCCCAGAGTCTGTGAACGCAACCTCAAGGCCACACTGGCAGCTCCTTGGGGCAAATGGCCCTAGTAACAGCCATAGAGATATGCAGGAACAGACAGAACCCAGAGCCACGGCTTCCAAGTCCGGGTGTCCCTGGCAGCAATGATGCCACAGATAACCCCCGGAAGTTTCTAGGGTTCCCTCCACGAACTGCCAGGCTTAGGATAGGGAGCTCGTGTTCTCAAAAAAATAATAATAATAATAATCTTAAAAGCAGCTGAATGTCCTGGCTGAGAAAGATAAACAGTGTTCCGGAGACGTGGTGTTTAGGGACCCGAGTGGCAGGTAGCCAGCACAATGTCTCTCCCACACAAACTCATAAAAACAAAGAACTGAGCAAGGCCACTTGCATGAAGAGCGCTCCTGTGAGGGGTGCAATAGGGTCAGTGCCACGAATTTCTGTAATGAACCTGTTACTGTTCTTGTGATGTCAAAAACTGTGATAAGGGAAAAGGCAGGCATGGGGGAGGGGATTCACCCAACCATCCCCCCACTCCGCCCCCTCCCCACAACAAACACTCCAAACTGAATCAAGCCTGAGCACTTGTTAGGACCTGATACTTTGTGCCCTGCCTCCGGGTGAACAAGAGGAACGAAGCTATTGATCAGGTGCTTCCTCTTGTGGTCGGTCATTCCGGCTCCTTCAAGCCTCAGATCAGCGGCCAGCTAAAAACCAGCAGTTACCGCATTTACAGCTTGTATTATGCAAAGGATGGATATTTATTCCCCCCTGGATAGACTGTAGCACTCCTCAGAAGTCACATGGACATTTAAACAGGTCCTGCGAGTGTGTAAATGGCTGCCAGGTCCTGGAAGTACACACTGCAGAAAGCCAGAGGCCAAGGCTACAACATGGGTGGTCAGTAGCCCATCTGGAATGTGTCCATGAGATCAGACCGCTGTTCCTACCCAGAGTTGCAATATATCACAGAATGTTTCATTCGGCTAAGGTTTACTTTTGGAGTCCGAGAAGACAAGCCAGACTTCATCTTAACTTGGCTCTTTGAGACCCTGACCAGACCTCAGTCTCTTGAGCTGTGTAGTGGGGATGGTTATAGCATCCAACTCCCAGTTCTAAGGCTTAAGGCTTAAAGACTGAATTGTTTAGGATGCTGCCCTGCACAAAGGTTGGGGGAGGGGACTTCTGGGGAACCCGGATTGCTGCTCACACCAAGTGCCAAGTGCACGAGGCCCTGTAGTATCAAGAGACATGGGATCACTGAAGCCCAGAGCAGGAGAATTACAAGTTCAAGACTAGCCTGGGGCAACTTAGTGAGATCCTGTTTCAAAGAAAAAGTAAGAGAAAGCTGAAGGGCTGAGGAGGTGGGTAGATGGAACTACATGTCTGGCTTGTGCAAGTCCAAAGTGGGGTGGGAGTGGCTGGAGAAAGAAGAAGACAGAGAATTTCAGGCCAGCCTTGGCTACAAAATGAGACCCTCTTTCAAAGTAACGCATCAAGATACCAGCCCTGACTGCTTTCCCATTTTACAGAAGATGGCAGCCAAGTCCCACTTGTTGCACAAACAGAAAGAATACTTCACAACCACTTTCTTTTCATGTGATTCCAGACTTTACCAAAACTCAAAAAGCTAGGACAACATTCCAAAGTCCCGGTTGGGTAAGAGCAGCCACAGAGGGGTCCTGACCCAGCCTTTGCTTCTGAACTCTGGCTCAGGCCTGCGTGAGTCAGGTAGGGATGTATGAGAGGTCTCGCAGAAAGGAGCTGGGACGGCTGAGCCTTCTAGGTGAACCTGGGACCTCGCGGAGCAAGGGCTGGGTGCATCGATGCGGGATAAAGGGGCCCAGGAGTGTCCCGGGCCGGGAGACGACACAGTGCGGCCACATGGGCAGGGGAAGACGCGTGCAAAGATCGCGGGGCGGGGAGGAGAAGGGAAACTGAGGCCGCGTCGCCCGCTCCGTCCCGTCCTAGGGCCTGAGGAGGCGGCCGCGAGTCTCACCTGGTTGCAGAAGACCTCGGGCTGATGGTTGGGGGCTGGCACCGCGCTGGTGGCGGCGGCGGACAGCAGGCGGCTCAGGCGCGGCCCACGGCGGGCGGTGGCAAGTGCGGCGCGCAGCATGCTGAACCGAGCGGAGCTTAACTGAGCCGAACTGAGCTGAGCAGGGGGAGCCGGGCCGAGCGGAGCCGAGAGGAGCCGAGCCGAGCCTAGCTGAGCCGGGGGCGACTGCAGCGTCGTTGAACGAGTCCTCACCTCCGCCCCCTGCGGCCGCCAATGGGAGGCGGAGACACGGGGGCGTGGCCGGGGAGCCCCAGCCCCCAACGGCCCTAAGGGGCGCGACCCTGGCTCCCTAAGCCAAGCCGGAGATGGAGCCTTGAAGAACGCAGGAGTGGTCTGAGAAAGCTTAGCCAGGGCCGTGCGCGCTCCCAGCAGAGTGGCTGGCGCAGATGTGGCAGTGAAGAGAAGAATTCACAAAAGCGGTTATTCCGTGGACAGCCTGGGACTGGGCACTCGAGGTGCAGGAGAGCATTGGCTAGAAAGGGACGTGGACGCCCGGTCCCTCGTGTGCCTTTTAACCAGATGAACGCTGAAGTGGGCTAAGGAGATGGTGAGGAGCTTGGCAGGGGCTTCTGGGCAGTGCCAAGAGAAGTGTTTTTGAAACAGAGGAGCCCCCCAAAATGGGTGGAGCCCTTGGAAGCTGAGGCCCAGCCCGTTTCTGAAGCACCCAGCAGGAGGAGACTGCTGTGTATGAGCTTCGCCCAGAGCTCTGGTGACTCTCAGGATATTGTCACCTGCGCTTTAAGAGACAGCGACCAGACAAGGGGTTTGGGCGCGTTTCCTCTTGTGCCTCTCATTTTAGCACTGGACAGCTGATGTTGTTCCGGGGCTCAGCACCGTGGGCACAAAACATGGGGGGAAAGCTTTTAAGGACTTCACGGGCAGGTCACATGACCAACTGTAGGTGCAAAGGAATCTGGGAAACTGAGAGCACAGTTAGGAGATATTGTAAAGGAGCCACTGAGCAGACATTGAGATTCCCAGGGGGTCTGCACTTACAGAAATCAAAATATATGATCGAATTTTCATATCTCCCTGGAAACTGTGCAGCTCTGTATTAGCCAATCAGGTCAGAATGAAAGCCTGGCTCTGACCACTCAGAGAGAGAGACACACACAGGGCCCCTTTGTTTTCCGAATAAAAACCCAACAGAAAAATGGGTCTATGTCTTTAATCAGAACTTAAGAGGTAGAAGCAAGCAAATCTCTTGAGAACTCGGTGCCAGCCTGGTGGTCTACATACAAGTTCCGGCTAGCCATCACTATATATATAGTGAGACCCTTTAAAAACCGTCACCAGGCCGGGCGGTGGTGGCGCACGCCTTTAATCCCAGCACTTGGGAGGCAGAGGCAGGTGGATTTCTGAGTTCGAGGCCAGCCTGGTCTACAGAGTGAGTTCCAGGACAGCCAAAGCTACACAGAGAAACCCTGTCTCGAAAAACCAAAAAAAAAAAAAAAAAAAAAAAAAAAACCGTCACCAGCAGGGCCCCTGTGGCCGTGCATGCTTGCTCAGCGTGGAAATGTACCCTTGTGGAAAAGTAAACCATTTTGCCTTGCCAAAATGTTTTGGATTGTGTTCAGGATCTTGAATCTCCACACCCATTTCCTCATTGACTACTTTTAAAATGGCTACCTACTGTTTCATTGGCTACACGTACATGCCCATTTAAAGAATGTTCTATGGGCATTTTTTAGGGGGCTTCCAATCTTGTGCGATTACAAACAATGCCCCAGTTTGTATCTTTCTTTTGACTTACTGAGTAATTCACAAAGGTAGAGCCACTAGGTCACAGGATATTTCCTAATTAAATACAGATAGTGCTATATACAAGCTCCTTGATTTACGATGGGGTGTGGGCTATAATCCTTCTCAAGTTGGAAGTATCACAAATCAAGAATTCGTTGAAAGTCTACTTTCGGGCTGGAGAGATGGCTCAGGGTTAAGAGCTCCAACTGCTCTTCCAGAGGATCTCCAGTTCAATTCCCAGTAACTACACGGTGGCTCACAACCATCTGTAATGGGATCCGATGCCCTCTTCTGGTGTGTCTGAAGACAGTGACAGTGTACTCACATACATAAAATAAAAATTAAAAAATTCTAAAACAAAGAATGACTTTTAAGAAAGCCTACTTTCTTGTGGTACCTGCCCTGTAACTTCAGCACTGAGTTCGTGAGGGCGGGAGGATAAGAGTTAAAGATCAACCTGAAGAGTTCCAGACTAGTCTGGGCTACAGGAGACTCTTACCTCAAACAAACAAAAATGACTTCGATACACCTACCCTGCCACACAACACAGCTTAGCTACTAGACTGTGCTTTGTAGTGTCTGTGTCCGGCCCTCATGACTTCGGGCTCACTGGGAGCTCAGCTGGTGGAGCATCTTGACGGAGGATCCTATAGTTAGCTAGGGAAAAAAAGAATCCATGTTCAAAAAGTCTATAACCTTGCACAGCAGTGGCATTGGTGACACATGCCTTTAACTCCAGCACTTGGAAGGCAGAGCCAGTCTATGAGGCCAGCCTGGTCTATGGAATGAGTTTCAGGGACAGCCAGGGCTACACAGAGAAGCCCCGTCTCAAACCAAGTCTCTGTTGTTGGCCATCGGCCCAAGCACTGCCACACCCTTACCCCTTCCTGCTATTGTTATTTTCAATTCTGTTAGTAACTGTTCTCAAAGCCAGGGCGATTGCTCTAGTATGCGTTTCAAGTGAGATTAAATAAATGTCTTTGTCTGTGTGCAGCCTGTGTTTTCTCTGCCAGGTTTTAAATGTTCACGTGCTGGCTCTTTTTCCCCCTTGGTAGAGGGCTGTCCTTTTGAATTTGAATTGAAGAAGCCCTGTGTGTTTGTTTTTGTTACTGGTTTTAGACAAGGTCCCCCTATGTAGACCAGGTTGTACTTCAGCTCAGAGGCACCTATATGTGCTACTATACCCAGTGCCGTGTGTGTGTGTGTGTGTGTGTGTGTGTGTGTGTGTGTGTATGTGTGTGTGTGTGTGTGTGTGTGTTCCTCAATGTGGTGTCCTTCCTGCCATTTATCATTTTTTATTGGCAAATGATAAGGAGTCAGGGATTTCTGAACTACAGCCTGTTTGATCATCTATCACACATACCAGTGTGACACCATTTTTATTGATTTCTTGTCTTTTTAACCTTTTTGTTTTCTTGTTTATTGAGTCAGGGTCCTCCTGCCTCTTCTCTGAAAAACTGAGATTATACTTATGACTACCACACTGGTTTATATGCTGAGGGGGAAACCCTGGGCTTCCATGGACACCAGGGAAGCCCTCTAACCACTGAGCCATATACCCCTGCCCCCAACCCTATTTTACTACTGTGAAAAACTCCCTCCCTTAGGTTTAACCCCCACCATTTAATGCCTGCACTCAGAGACAGGACCGTGGCTTAAAGGCTAGCCTGGACTACATAAAGAGATTCTGTTTCAAAAGCCAAACTTTGGAAGCGAATCAAGCAGAACAAAACCAAAAGCTATCATTCTGGAGGGAGGGATGTAACTCAGTGGCAAACACTTGCCTGCCATGCTGGGCACTCTGTAGATCCTACTATAAAAATCCAGTAAACGGGCTGGGTAGACAGGACCCCCAGTGTCAGACTGAGTCACCATCCCTATGGGAATCCAGCCTGATGTGTGGCAAGAGAAGCCCAGGGGAGATGTTGTCATCCCTGTTCTAGGATAGACCGCTGTGGTGAGGGAGGAAGAGTGTGGGATTGCTCTGCCTTGATCCTCCTTTATAGACACATCAGCCAGCATGGTGGCGATCGCCCATCGGGTCCCAGAGCAGCTTGCTGAAAGTCACATGTCCTTCCCTACTGGGTACCAGGACAGTTCCCAACTGACACAGGATGGTCAGATCTGAAGAAGCCAGGGAGGGATCCTTCCCTTGTGTCTTCTGAAGCAATGGTTCCTCTCTCTCTTCCTCTCTCTCTCTCTCTCTCTCTCTCTCTCTCTCTCTCTCTCTCTCTCTTCTTGTGGGAGATTCCATTGGAGTGCATGGACATTGGGGAGCTTCCACTTGAATGGATGGTAAACATTTCTGAGAGGTTGGTCAGATTGATTCTCCTGAGGAGTGCAGGAGGAACTGAGAGTGGAAACCAGGGAACTCCGGGCAGCTTCCCAGAGCAAGTGAGTGTAGTTTTGCTGAACGAGGCTCAACTTTGACAGCTACAGCTACTTTGTCAATAGTGTTTCCAGTTCAGCAGAGAAGTGTGCTTCTCAGGCATCGTGTCCACAGTTAAATAAAACACAGCAGTGTTGTCTGTACTCAGAAAGCCGTCTTCCGTGTGGGAGCATCATGTACCTAACTATT
>NW_021604614.1:14791812-14794829 GCF_004785775.1 Grammomys surdaster | reverse complement strand
AGCTCACCTGAGAAACCTATACAGGAGCACGTGGCGACTGTACACTCTGCAGTGCATGGCCTAGGCTGGAGCAGCAGGGCAATGAGGGGAAGGCAGGTCCCCTGAGGTGAGTATACAGGACAGCACCTGATGGTGTCTACCAGGCTACCTGACCTGACCTGGCCTGTGGCAGCACCTTAAGCTAGACTCCTCCCAACCATGACTTCACCTTTTTCTGGAATTGTGCCACCCTTGCTTCTCTGAGAAGCCAGACCTTTGCGGAGGTGACCATTACCCATTCAGAGAGAGAGAGCACAGTACTCTTCAAATCTCAGTGGCATCTTGCCTGCCACCCTCCGTGCCCCAACACAACCAAGAGGGCAGGTGGCAGATAGTGACAGTTACAGAGGGTCTTACTCAGATGGCATGGCTCCTCTGGTGAGGTTTCTGAACTGCTGGTGAGGTGTGAAGAAGACATGTGGCATCAGGAGCCATGGCATTCATGTCCCATGGGACCCCAGGACATAAGGCCAGCACTGGGAAAGCAACTTGAGTCAGAGGGCTGTGGGAACCTCTATCGGTCATGTCCTTCATGTGACATAGGAAGTGGACAGATTCTTTCTGTCCCCAAAGCCTCTTTCCAACAGAGCATCTGAATCAGTATCCCATGATGTGGTCACTTCGGGGGTCACAGAGTGGCTTCATCCCAGTTCCCAGGAGCATCTGCTGTGACCCATTCCCTCTGCTCTCCTGGAAGCCCAAAGAAGAACCTTCATCACCTCTGGAGAGATCAGAGCACACGATGTTGAGATTCCCAGAGCCTGGAGGAACGGGGTCACAGGTCAACTCTGAAGAACTCAAGAACGGCTACCCAGGCACCCAAATCTCCTTCCTCCATGCCTAAGACATGTTCTAACTCTGTCTCTCCAGAGACATCTTCTGGAGGAGACCCCAGAAGGCTCAGACTGAGGTGCTGGACGGGATGTAGGAACCACAAATACCAGGCCTTTGCAAACACAGCATCTACACTCTGGGCGCTGCTGACTCCTGCAGCCTGGAGTGATTCTTGAGTTCCATCTTAGACACTGTCAGGTGGCCGTCACCTAAGCGCAGGGTTCGGGCCCAGCCAAGGAACTGAGCCAGGGGGTAGTCACTGCTGAGGCCTGCTGCTCCAAAGGCCTGGCAGACACAAAACAGAAGAAAGCCTGAGTTCTAAAAGTGATAGCCTGCTCAAAACAGCTGGCAACTGCTGTCTCAACAGAGGTCCTCTGTACCACTGTGTGTTCCAGACTTCACATAGGGCCATATTGTCATCCTCTGGATGCCTGGCTTACCAAGCCCATTCTACCAGGTTTGCTTCTGCTACTGAGAAAGTTCTGTGTGGGACCAGGTGTCAGGGTGTGCACACTGCGGAGTCAGGGCACTGGGTCTGAGCAGCAACAGGGCTCCCTTAGGCCTGAGGCCCGCTACTTGTAAGCAGAATACACTGAGGAAGACACATACTGTCCTACTGTCCTGGGGGGCAGGGGCGGGGGTGTGGGACCTGCACAAGCTCAGTTTGGAGAGGAAGGCAGCAGGCACACCCGGAGACCAGTCCAGGGCAGCTCACCTGAATAGCGCGGTCAATTACTCGATAGGCCATGGAAGGGACTGCCATCTTAATCATGGCAATCTCTAAAGCTGCAGCCTGCAGGAGAAGGCAGAGTTAGAAAAACAGGATGAGGAGCGAGGAGAAAAGACAAACTGACTGTCAGGGTGGATGCTGGATACACTGCTGCAGGCAACAGTGGACCAAAGCTAGACCTGGGCATCCTCGCATCCTCAAGTTGCCAGCAACGAGGGCATCAAAGAACCAGGACAGAATCCCCGGCTCCACTACCTGGTAGGGCAGCTCTTGCCTGGCTCTACGGCCCCTGCATAGGATGCTGGGTAACACAGCAGTCCACATGCATCATGGCCACCCACTATAGGAAATGGGTAATGTTGCTATGGGAACAAGCTCCTCTGTAAGCTAATGCTGGATTTGGACCAGGTTTAGGGGGTCCCTTCTCCCAGCTCTCCTCCTTCATCTGCCTCCTGCACCAGGTCTTGTTCAAGACCTGGAAGTACAGAGTGGTGGAAGTTCACCTCTATCCCCGGGCCTTGTCTGGCTTGCAATAGATGACCCTCTAGAGTGCAAGCAGAACATTAGCGGTCATCAGTGTCCAGGACCTGAGCCTTCCCACAGTTGCCAAACAACAAGAGACAGGGAGATGCCAGTGTCACCTCTGGGTGACGCCTGTCACCTCTGAGGCCTCCTACCTTATTTCCAGCCACATCCATGAGGTGGGCAGCTTTCAGCACCAGCAGCCGAGCCTGCTCGATGTCCACACGTGACTGGGCAATGTCTGCCAGGATGGTGCTGTGCTCCACAAGGGGCTTCCCGAAGGCTGTGCGGGACATCACCTACAGACACCAGAGAGACAAGGCTGAGGAGCTGGGACGAGAGAGCAGATGTGGGAGCAGCCTGCCTGACAGCTAATTGGCGGTGAGGGTCTGAGTGAGGCAGTGCACTGCTCATTACAGATGCCACGCCTATAGAGAACAACCTCCCGAGGCTGATGGCTGATCACAGCTACAGTGACCTTGGGGAGCTTGGAATGCTACAGGTCAACAGCCAGGAATCTTGGGCTATCACAGCACCTCAATAGTCATTTATTGCCCTCTGCTGTGTGTGACAACAACCTTGTGACCAAGGTTAATCTTTCAGGAATGTGAAGATCGCTACCTTCTACCAACCCAAGAGCTAAGAAAGTCATCAGGTAGTGCCAGAGACACACAGCAGAGATGTTTCCACTTGGGCTGTGCCTCGCCTGCCTGAAGCACCATCAGTGCACCTGCAAGTGTTCTGTGACTTCCTCCTTTGTTACTATAGAGACTTCATGAAGCTGGCCGGGCAGCACACAGGCTTAATGCCAAAGGGAGAAGCAGGGGGTCTCTATGAGGTCTATGCTGTGTGTGTGTGTGTGTGTGTGTGTGTCTGTGTGATTCATCCTTAG
>NW_021604614.1:14737605-14781812 GCF_004785775.1 Grammomys surdaster | reverse complement strand
AAAAAAAAAAAAAAAAAAGAAGCAAACAAAGAAAAAAACCCAAGTATGTATATGTGGAAGAATGTGAACAAAGGGCCCATGGAGGCGAGAGGTGTGGTATTGGAATGTCTGGACCTAGAGTTATAGGCAGTGGTAAGTCTCTTGATGTCGGTGCTGGGATCTGAACTTGGGTTCTCTATAATAGCAGAACATTCTCTTAACCTTGAGTCATGTCTCCAGCCAAGATCAAGTCTTATCTTGACCAGTGGCAAACAAAAAGAGAACAAGGTACAGTCAGAGACACATCATGTATACAAAGCAGTGCCAAGGCAGACCCACTGGCTGGACACAAACCTGCAGGTGTGGGTGGCATAAGCCAGAGAGAACTAGCAAGGCCCAGGTGAGCTCATTTCAGGTCTCTGTATCCCAGCCCCCATGCCTCACTCATCAGGATTAACACTAGTGCTGTGACTGACAGGGATCCTATTGGGACACAGATAGCTCCTGGGGGGCTCCTGAGACCTCTGAGGACAGGCCCTGAGCAAGCCTCCTTTCCAGAGGTTAGTAACTAAGTAACAAACCTTCCTACTGATGTGGGTGGCACCATCCCCTAGGCTGGAGGACCATATGGAATAAAAGGTGAAGAAAGGAAGGCCTCTGGTATAGCTTCCTGTGTCCGCTTCTGCCTCTGACTGTCACCCTGAGATGAGCTGCTTTCCCCAGGCTCCCTCACTGTGCTGTCCTGACTGACCACAGGCACCACAGACTGAAGTTTTTTTGAGAACAGTGAGAGAACTTATCAGCAGGATGAGAGGACACTTTATAAACACGCAGCTCTCGGCTTCTGATACGATCGCTAGGAAGACATTTTGGCTACAGAATTCCCCTCATGTGGCTTGTTTCTCAAATCTGCGTGACAGATGCCCATCTGACCCGATGAGTCTCTCCGAGCCACAGGTCATATTACTCAATTTTAAGATGGGGTCTCAAGTAGTTGAGGTTGGCCTGAATATTTTATCCTCCTGCCTCTACCTCCTAAGTATGTGGGTAACAGGAGAAGAACTAAGCTCAGCTTACCACTCTTTTCTCATCCCAGCCACACACACACACACACACACACACACACACACACACACCGTGACAGGATGAACAAGCAGCTGCCTCTCTCTAGTGACAGGAAACCAAGAGGATTCCACTCAGCCTCCTTGCCTCTGGCCTCAATGGCTAGGGTCTGCCACAATGACAGGACAGGCTAGCTTACCTTGAGGTCTTCTATCAGAGGGGAAGGGCTCCACCTGTCGGCTGAGACCTGGTGTCTCTGCAGCTCTGGCTCCAGGGGGTACACCTTCTGTTCTATAAACTGCAACAGCTGGTCATACAACTTTCTGACCCGGGGAGGCAGGCCCTCTGGAGAGATGATCAGGCCTCCCTTTGCCTCCTCAGAAGGGGAAGCAGCTGCTATAGTGCTGTGACTCCTCACACCCGTGGGAGTCCTCAGGGACCTCGGCCCAGCCCATGCATGGTAGGATCTCGTCAGTGTTTGGGTGGCTGGCATCTCTTTGAAAACCCGGAACCCTTCTTTGATGGCAAAATCCCAGGCCAGCTCAGCCATGGACTTGGTGAGCTTTCCACTTTGTTCGGCTGTTGCCGAGCTTGCCTGTCCTGTGGAAAATGGAGGGAGAACTGATTACCCATCACCACCCTGATGATGTATGAGTCAGTGACATGGCTGACACTCCCAGGGCAGACACTGCCACTGCCTGAACACAGGTTCATACCAGGGCCAGGGCCCTGAACTCCCAGGCAGCACACTAAGATCTGAATCTGAACTTGGTGGACAGGGAAACTGAGTCTGGACAGGGTGGTATGTCAGTGGCCTGGGAACCAGAAACTGGAGGTTGGATGTCCACTGCTGCTTGGCCTTTGTTTTCCTCAAGAAACTAATTTCAGATGGTGCACACCATTAATCCTAGCATTTAGGAGGCAGTGGCAAGCAGATCTCTGAGTTTGAGGCCAGGCTGGGACAGAGCAAGTTCTAGGAAAGTCAGTACTACACAGAGAAACCCTTTCTAGAAAATCCAATCAACCAAGTAAAACCAAACAGTACAAGAAGAGGCTGATTTAATTAGTGACACTCCAAATCACTACTGCAGTACCAGGAAAGAGTAAGATTCTACATGGTCAGCCCTGGGGAGAAAATGACAGGCCCAGTTTCTTGTCACCATTTTCTCTGGGTAGTAATGCCAATGTCATAAGCATGCTGGCATTTTCCTCTCTCTGTACCCCACCCCTGCCACAGCTTCCTGGAGCTTCCCAGAAACAGATGAGGATGCTCTTGAACTCAGTCCTTGAACCCCCACTTTCCAACTTTGTGTCACCACTGCTGGCTCTACACACACACACTTTCATGATGATGGGAAAATAATTTGAGCCTTACAGCATCTGGCCAAACCATCTCCTCAAAGCCTCTGTGTCCATGAGGCCAAAGCTTACCGGTGAGTGACCGCTTGTAGACTCCCTGTAGGATTGCAGCCACTCGGAAGAAGGAGAAAGCCATGTAGAAGTTCCAGTTGTCTATGGGCGGGATGCCCATGTGAAGACAGTACATCCTGAAGTACTCCTTCATGGTGGGGATGCCCAGTGGAGCCATCCTCAACTGGTCATTTGATCAAAAGCATTTTCAAAGGGGCTAGGAGTAGAGCTCAGTGCCACAGCACTTGCCTAGCATGTGCCAGGCCCTGGGGTGATGCCTGGTTCACGCTCACAGAGACGCCCAGACACGGGTGTACAGACACACATAGACACACCCAGGCATCAGAAGAACGATCTCACTGTAGTATGAAGCAGATAAAGATGACAGGACAGCAAGTTCACTGATTTGCTTGCACGGTGACATGTGGCACCTGACTACAAGTCTGAACACCCTGTGTCCTGGGAATTAGATGACTAGAAAGATGTCCAGTGTCTTACTTTTTTGGGTCATAAGACAGATGATGATGAGAAAAAAAAAAAAACCCAGAGACCACCAGCACCAGCAAAACCCTCAGAAACAAAGTATTCACATAAGAAACAAATTAAATGTCTTATAATTATGTCTAGGTGATTATGTCTAAGTTATCACTGCAAATCAAATCATCAAAGAAATACTTAATGACCATCTGTCCTAACAATACACCTAGACTGGGCGTGGCAGCACAGGCCTGTAATCCCAGCACTCTAAGGCAGAAGTGGGAAGATCATTGGAGTTTAAGGCCAGCCTGGGCCACAAGCAAGGTCCAATATTGTCATAGGACTACAGAGTGAGACCCTGTCTCAAAAACAATAAAGAGCTACAGAGGTGGCCCAGTGACTAAGGGTGCTTGCTGCTCTTACAGAGGACCTGAGGTAGGTTCTCAGCACCTGTGCCAGGCAGCTGCCTATAACCCAGGCTCAGGGAGAGTTTGATGCCTGCCCCTCAAATGTATGGAACCTACCAGTGTACACACCTGTCCACATATGCACACAATTAAAAATAGGTCTTAAAAACAAAACAGCTGGAGCTGGAGAGATGGCTCAGTGGTTAAGAGCACTGACTGCTCTTCCAGAAGTCCTGAGTTCAATTCCCAGCAACCACATGGTGGCTCCCAATCATCTGTAATGGGATCTGATGTCCTCTTCTGGTGTGTGACTGAAGACAGCTATAATGTACTCATATAAATAAAAATGAATAAATCTTTAAAAAAGAAAAAGAAAGGAAGGAAGGAAGGAAGAAAGAAAAAGCAAGTAAGCAGGGTGGGCAAGCCATGGGGAGGGAGCAAGCCAACAAGCAACAGTTCTCCATGGCCTCTGCTTTTGTTCCTGCCCCCAGGTTCCTGCCTTGAACTTCTGCCCTGAGTTCCCTCCAGACTCTGGCTAGAGTCTACATTTCCTCTCAAGCTGCCCTTGGTGATGGTGTTTATCAATGGGTAGGGGTGAGGACAGGACGGCAACAAAGAAGCTTCTTTCCTTGCACTGGAACCCAGGTATGTGGTACACAGCTGGGAGGATGCTGTGTGACCTTTGGGTCCTCCCAGTCTCCTCCCCCTCCCCCAATGTCCTCTTTCAGTGCTGAGAATAGACCAAGGGCCTTGTGGGTACTAGACAAGCCTATGCCACTGAGCTACATTCCAGCCCAAATACTGTACTTCCTGGGCCTAGTTGGCCAGCCTGTACCAAAGCTAGCCACTGTCACTTTTTATATGGCCTGTGAGTCAGAATGGCTTTACCTTCTGAGGAAGTTGAAAACTAACCCAACAAAACAGTATCTTGTGACACATGAAATCCCATTGGCCCCTGGGAGACTGCATCCTAGGCCTTCATTTACCGCCATCCCGGGCTGCTCTGACACTGTAGGGGCAACATTCGGGCGCTTTCAGCACAGACTTTATGGCTGTCAGTGCCTAAGATCCTGACCCTTTGCCTCTTCTTGGAAATGCTAGCCCATCCTTGACTTAAGCTGTGAGCTCACAGGGAAGTCATATCATCTATGACAAAAACTCCAGAAGGTAACACAGGCTTGAGGCTGGCTGTGGGGAGTGATAGGGTCTGCTGGGACAGCTTCAGGTTTGCCATGGTTGGGGACTTTGTTTTTATCCTTTTTCTCTGGCTATTACTTGTTTAGTCACTATTAAGGGAGGGAAGATTTACTTAGACTCAGTTTCGAAGGCTTTGGTTCCCTGTACAGCAGAACCTAACACACCATGATACTCAGGCAGAAGGTAAAGTTCCTTGTGTTACTATTTATTTATGAACAACCTTTCTTCTAGCTCAGGCTATCCTTGAACTTGCTGGTTAGCTGAGGATGACCCTGAATACCTGATCCTCCTGCTTCAACCTATCAAATGCCACTCCTGGCTTATGAGGTGCTAGAGACTGAACCCAGGGCTCTGTGCATGCTACTGATTGATCTACCGTATTCTCCGTAGGTCATTTCCTTTAACTCTCCCTCAGATTCTCAGGAAGGAGGGTCCATTCTTAGACCTGATTTGCTGACAAGCAGCCGTGACTCAGAGCAGCTGAATAATTGGGCTCACACACTGCACTAAGTGGGAAGTAGAATCTGACCCTAGGGCCTGTCTGTCTCTACTTTCCCACTCCCCTCAGTCCCTAAAAGATACACAGAGTGGGGAGCTTACCCGAAGCCACTGTCCCTGAAGAAGGCATAAGAACTCCACCCATGTCAAAAATGACTGCTCTGTAGCTTCGGCCTTTAGAATGTGTCCAGCGGAGGACTTCCTGATGCCTTTCCAGGGGATGTTTCAGGGTAGTGGTCCTCCATGCCCAGTAGAGAGAGGAAGGCTGGAAAAGCTTCCTTACACACATGGTGAGATGGAGGCTGTGTGGGAAGAAGGTTCAGAGAGGCTTGAGACACAGCTTCTGTCCAGGGTTAGGGTTAAGTTAGGGTTAGGGTCAGCGTCAGGGTTAGGGTTAGGGTATCCCTGAGCTTGGTGCCACACACAGCTCTCAGCTGATGCCCCAGGAATGCTCAAGGCCCACCCACAGCTGGCATCAATGACTGTTCACCCAGGGGCCTTTGCCCCTCCACTGTTATAACCATGGAAAAGGGGTTTGAGCCCTGAATTTCCTCAATCCCAAATCAGCTGCCTGAGCCCTGCCTGTGCTTCCTCCTGAGAACTCCATCTCCTGCCGCCTTCTCTCAGTGCAGACTTCTCTTCAGACACCCTGAGGTTTTCCTCCTCTTCTCTCTACCTTCTTCCCTCATCATCCCGAGGAATCCTTTAAAGCGGCAGATGTGACCACATCCTAAATCCATATTATACTATGTTTTTTTTTAAACATATTTTATTCATGTAGCCTCAGCTGTCTTAGAATTGCTCTATAGACAAGGCTGGCCTTGAACTCAGAGACCACCCTGCCTCTACCTCCCAAGGGCTAGGATTAAAGTCCTCCACCAGCTCGATTAATCCCATTTCAAACCTTCATTGGAAACAGCATGTAGTAGTCCAACTACAGTAGATACTAAGGCAAGATTGCTAAGTTCTGGGCTAGCCTGGGCAACTTAAAGAACCTGTGTGTTAATAACTTTTCTCATTGCTGTGACCTGCTCCCTGACGGCACAGCACAAGGGAAGGATTTGTTTCTGGGCACAGTTTCAGAAAGCTTAATTCCTAGCTGTGCACGCAGCTCCATGCACTTGGCCAGAACATCACAACAGAAAAGATGTTTGTACTTCATGGCCAAGCAGGAAGCAGAGAGAGGAAACATAGGATATGGCCAGGGCAAGACACCAGGACACACACCAGTGACTTGCTTCCTCTAGCTGGGCCCAATCTCCCAGGATTCACCAGCTCCCAACAAAGATATCTCATTACAAATCTGTCATGGGATCACTCCACTGACTGGGTCCAAAGCCCTTAGGGAAACTGTCTCTGGACCACATCACTAGAATGTAAAGAGGCCTGGTTTCCTGACTTTGGAGGCCCTTTTACTCAAGTATGAGAAATTAGGCTTTTATTGGGGCTTGCAGGTCCACACCTATAACCTCAGCACTGGGGAGACAGAGGCAGGGGAATCTCTGTGTCTCCAGAGCAGCCAGGGCTACATAAGGAGACCCTATCTCACACACACAAACAAACCCTAAATAGACACAAAAACTCACAAGCAAACAAAACCAAGACCTAAACAAAGGAATCTTTCTTCTCTTTTTCTCTTTTATTGAGATGGGTCTTGCTCTGCTGTCCAAGCTGGTCTCAAGTGTTTGGGTCCAGGCAATCCTCCTGCCGTAGTCTCCCTAGTTAGCTGGTATGGCAGGTACAAATGGACTGCTATACCCAGCTAACAAAAGATTAAATGGTAAATCTTGAAAATGGCACGATATACTTAGACATCAAAATTTGGCTGAATTTGGTAGATAAAAACATAACAAGGGCTGGAGAGATGGCTCAGAGGTTAAGAGCACTGACTGTTCTTCCAGAGGTCCTGAGTTCAACTCCTAGCAACCGCATGGTGGCTCACAACCATCTGTAATGGGATCTGATGCCCTCTTCTGGTGTGTCTGAAGAGAGCAATGGTGAATACATAAAATAAATAAAAAATGAAAAAACAGGAATAAAAAAAAAAAATGAGGCCGGGCTGTGGTGGCGCACGCCTTTAATCCCAGCACTTGGGAGGCAGAGGCAGGCGGATTTCTGAGTTCGAGGCCAGCCTGGTCTACAGAGTGAGTTCCAGGACAGCCAGGGCTATACAGAGAAACCCTGTCTCAAAAAACCAAAAATAAAATAAAAAAATGATTAAGCTTTAAAAAAACAAACAAAACAAGAAAACCTCACAAATCCCTCAAACTTCAAGGCTGATAACCTCTTTCAATTTTACTTCTTTCTATGGGAGGCCAAAGTCTATGAGAGACAACAAACTGACGTGGAGCCAGAGATTACAGGCTTATGCTAGCACTTGTGGGTTGTGTATGCCTGGAGAGTCAGACACTGGCCTTTGTGCACACTTGGCAAGCCCTCTGTCTCCCTTCTCTCCAGGCCTTGGCACCTGCCGTGCCGGCAGACCAGAGCCTGCTTCATCTGGCTGGTGAATGTCCACTCAGTTTTACACCTCAGCCTGGCCTTCTTCTCCATACATTTTATTTCTTCCCACAAGTTGAGTGTGGCACTTTTGTGATGGACTTCCACCCCAATGTCCCTTTTCCATCTCTGTAGTGGAGTCTTTAACCTCCACACATTAACTGCTCTCCTATCTGCCCCTATAGTCAGCTCCTTAGGGCAAGGACTGAGTTGTCTTAGACAGCCATCCCCTGGGGCTTGGTGCTAGAGTCAGACAGCTCCTCAGGCTAAAGAACCTGAAGGAAGAGTAAAGCAGATAGATGAGAAAATAGCACAGAGTGGTGACTAACCATGACTGTATCCCTAGCACAAGAGAGGCAGAGGTGGGGCAGCTTTGAATGCCAGGTTAGCCCAAGCTAGCCAGCAAGAAAAGGGAGAGAGAGATGTAGGGAGGGATGAGCTAGGGACACACTTGAATGGCTGACAGCCATGAAGAGCTGTGACAGCTTGTCCATTCCTGGTTAACAATGCTAGTTTCCTGGAACTGGCATCTTCTATGCCACAGAGCTTGTCAATCAGAATGAGGTTAGACTAATGCCTCGATCACATTCCATCAACGTCCACAGGTGTACAGTTTTATATTACAGAGATGGTGTAGAAAAGACCTCAGTGGTCTGGACTGACTGGTTCCCAAATCTGAATCTTCTAACCACTGAGAGTGAGGTCCTGGGTACATTACCTTCTGAGCCTCAGGTTCCTCCTCTGTAAAATAGGGACAATTACAGTACCTATTGCAAGGGGGATGAGGGTAACCATTGCCTAAGGTAAAGAATGTCAAGCTATCAAATTAGTGTGTGATACACCATTTAAGGTTATCTAACGCTTGAGTTGGTTGTGTGCCTCAGCAGATGGCATGTGCTTAGCATGCTGAAGGCCCTAGGTCAACCTCAGCGCCATAAACTAATGTCTGACACACGGTCAGATGGTCTATACTGTGTGGGTGGCTTTCATGTAAGCCCATTATTCTCCACGGGGGTGGGCATGACTTGGGCCACAGACGGGGAGATTTGGTGATATCTGGGCATATTTTTTGGTGGTCACTTCCAGCTGACAATACTACTGATGTCTATAGTTCACAGACACATATGCATGCACCCCGAAAGAGTTATCAGGACGTGAAATGTGAGCAGAAGCTGGGAACCCTGGCATTAAAAGGGTACGAGATGGGGCTGGAGAGCTGGCTCAGTGGTTAAGAGCACTGACTGCTCTACAGAGAACCTGAGTTCAATTCCCAGCAACTATACGGTGGCTCACAACCATCTGTAATGGGATCTGATGCCCTCTTCTGGTGTGTGTCTGAAGAGAGGTACAGTGTACTCACATACATGAAATAAACCTTTTTTTTAAAAAAAAGTAAAAAATATTAAAATTTTAAAAAGGATATGAGACATATTACATAGGAAATAGCACAAGCGTCTCTATGTATCGTGGGTTCCCGTTACAGTACAATTTGTATACACATCCTCTCCTGAACCTCTTACACTATTGGATCTTGTCATGTCACGTTTTTTCTTCATATTTGCACTGATTTTACCTGGCTTTTCTCTCTCTTGTGTGTGTGTACTAAACACTGAACGCAGAGCCTATATCCCAAGCATTCTACCACTGAAGTACGTTCCTCAGTGTGTGTGCACACCATGGCACCTGCAAAGAGGACAATTCTTGAGTTAGTTCTATCCTGCCACCTTGTGAGGCACAAAGTCTTCAGCAGAAGCCTGTAACCCTAGCACTGGAAGAGGCAGGAGGGTCAGAAGTTCAAGGACACCTGTTTCCAATATACAGAGAACACAGCTTTTCTTTTCTCCAATATATAGAGTTCAAGCTCTCTTGGACTACACCAAACCTTGTCTCAAAACAACTCAAAACAGCTAAACAATGGCCAGATGGTGGTGGGGCAGGCCTGTATCCCACAACTCTGGAGGCAGAGGCAGACAAATCTGAGTTCGAGGCCAGCCCGGTCTACAGCTTTCCAGGACAGTCAGGTATACGTGGAAAAACTCTGACTCGGAAAACAAACAAACAAACAAACAAACAAACAAAAAACAACAAAAAAAAACCCGCCAAACCAAACACAACCAAACAATTAAACCAAACTTAACCATGACTTTCCAGCGTATCCCTGTCTCTCTACACAGCGTTTCATTTCACACAACCCTGTGGTTAAGCAACAAGTAGCTCAGGATCGCACGAGTACCGAAGGTTGTCCTGTCTGGGGCTGTTTTCTGTGTCTGCAAAATCATCATCCGAGGCAGCCCCGCAGTGTTCGGCTGTCAGTGCAATATCTGTGAAGCCGTGGCGCTCCTAACCAGCCCATCGCCATACCTGCATAAAGTTACAACCCCGAGGTCGAAAACCCAGGAACCCTCAGAGTCTCTGCGAACCCTCAGAGTCTCGGTGAACCCTGCGGGGAAACTAGGCGTGACAAACGGAGGGAGAGGTCAAACGTCAAAAATAAGCCAGAACGCTCTGCACGGACTGCGCACGCTCCTCGGACACTGTCCCGTCCAGACGGTCAGCCAAGGTGCAGCAGAGGCTGCCGAAAGCGCATGCGCGGCCGCGGGCTCGCCCCTTCCCGCCGGCGCGTGCGCGTGCGCGACCCTGCGGGTCAGAGACGGCGGCCGAGAGGCGGAAGTGTAGGTTGTTGTGGCTCGGCCGGCTGCGCGAGAGGGGCTGCCGCTGCTGAGGCGGCGGCCGCGGCTCTGAGGCGGTGGCGGCGCTGCCGACCGCGGGCCGCTCGGCCTCTGGGCTCGGCCCGCAGTCTTCCCTCAGCCCGCTAAGGTTTGCGGGAAAAGGAAACTCATGACACAGGCTTCCTTGTTCAGGAATACAGGGTGGACAGCCGTGGTAGGTGTTCGGTAATATACGTTTATGTGTGTGAGCATGTGTGTGTGGTCAGGGAGGACAGCATGCAGGAATCGGCTCTCTACTTCATTTAGGTTACAGGGATTGGGTTCACACTGCTAGGCTTGGGACAAGTGACTTTTCCCTCTGAGCCATCTCACTGATCCCCGTATACAACTTTTACAAATTACATGTCATTTATTTATTTTGTATGAGCATGTATGTTTGGTCACGTGTGGAGATCAGAAGACAACTTTCAGGAGTTGGTTTTCTTGTTCAACCACGTGAGTGTCGGACTGTGAGGCTCAGTAGCTGGCGCCTTCACTTGCTGAACCATCCCACATGATCTTTTTTTTACGGCAGTGGTTTACTATGTAGTTCTGGCTGGATTGGAATTAACCACATCTACCAGGCTGGCCTCAAAGGCACAGAGATCTGCTCGACTCTGCCTCCAAAGCATTTGGCTTAAAGATACATACTACCACATCTCCATATATAATATTTAAAGACTTTCTTTTATTTCCGACAAGGTCTCATCTGTAGTTTATGATACCCTGGATTTTCCTATTTATCCCAGGCTAGCCTTGAACTCCCAAGACATATTCTTGACCTCAGTCTCTTGACTTGGGATTATAGGCATGAATGTAAATGTCAAATTTGGGCTTATTACGTTCTTAGACATTTTCCAGCTTAGTTCTGTGCCTTTTCCTTCATGGTGCTTGTTAATCACAGTTGTAAAGTACTTCTGTTCCTAGTGACTTATAAACAATGACTGTCCCCTCACTCACTTCTGTGTCCCAGTCTTAGCTATGAAATGTGGCCTTTTCCCTCTTGGTTATTAATGTCTAGTAGTGTAACTAATCACTAACCTCTCTGCAGCCAGTTCCCTCACCTTTGAAACAAAGAATACGTAATGTTCATGCTTCCAGAGGACACTCACCAAGTGTCTGGCTAGCAGGCAGGACTGTGAGGCAAAAGTTACTGTCACAGGCCCTGTGATGGTATCACTATTTGTACTACCTGGAACTACCAAGTCTAACCATTTAGAGAGCCAGTGGCCGGGCTCTGAAGCACCTCAGAAGACCTCCTCTCAGTCAAGGGTGAGGTATATTTTCGACCTTAATGTCAACTTCTGAATCTGGGTCTACAGGAGAGTTGAACACCTTGGCTTTTGTGTTTTTACTTTTTTTAGGATTTACTTTATGGGGCATGACAACACTTCCTTAACCCAGTACTCAGCAAGCAAAGGCAGAGGAATCTCCATTGGGTCTGAGGCTAGCCCTATCTATTTAGTGAGGGCCAGGACAGCTGGGGCTCTCAAAAACAAAACAAACATGTTTTTATTTTACATGTATATGTGTTTTGCTTGCATGCATGTCTGTGTACCATTTGTGTGCAGTGTCCATGGAGGCCAGAAGAGGGGTCGACATTCGTCTGGAACATGGATTGCAAATAGTTGTGAGCCATGCGTTGTTGAACCAAACCTGGGTCCTCAGAAAGAGCAGCCAGTGCTATTCACTACCAAGCCATCTTTCCAGCTCTAAAAACCATTTTTAATATTCCTAATGGTAGGATACTTTGTAAAGTCAAACTGACAACTGTGTGCTCTTGTCTTTTGTTTAGTTTTGTTCTTTTAAGACAGGGTTTTTCCGTGTAACAGTCCTGGCTGTCCTGGAATTTACTATGTAGATCAGGCTGGCCCCAAAGTCACAGAGATCCTCCTGCATCTGCCTCCCAAATCAAGTGCTAAGATTAAAGGCACGCACCACCACCGATAGAAGACACAGAGAAGTCTTGTCTTGAAAAACCAAAAGATAAGTAAGTAAAAATAGAAGAAACAGGGCTGGAGAGATGGCTCAGTGGTTAAGAGCACCGACTGCACTTCCAGAGGTCCTGAGTTCAAATCCCAGCAACCACATGGTGGCTCACAACCATCTGTAATGGGATCTGATGCCCTCTTCTGGTGTGTCTGATCACAGCAACTGTGTACTCACATTCATAAAATAAATAAATCTTAAAAAAAAAAAAAAAAAAAATAGAAGAAACTGTTGAAGCTTAGAGTTGACAAGATGACTGACTCACTTCTATCAAGCCCAGTGCTTGAGGTAGATTCCTCAGGAGTCACACGGTGCAGGGAGACCGCACCAGTTCCACAGAACTTTGACCTCCACACAAATTAGTTTCATTGAAAATGCAGGTGAGTGGCCACACCTATAATTCTATAATGTGGCCTGAAGATTGGAAGGTTAGGAGTTTAAGTCAACCTGGGCTACAGAGTGATCCCACTCCACAAAAAAGGAGGGCATATCCAAGTGTGTGGCCATCCAAGCCTTCAATCCAGAGGAGCTGGATTCTGGAAGGTGCTTCAGTCATTTTCATAGATGGTGTGGAGTGTCTGCCGCATGTACTCATTGTGTGCTACAACAGTTAGGGTCTGAATGTTTTCCCTGGACTCTGGTACATGTCCTAGTCAGAACTGGATCTCAGCGTTAGTTTGTGTCCTGTGAAGTGTGTACTACAGCCTCCACACAGGCAGACGGGAACAGGAAGCCACTGTCTACCTGTGCAGCTGCTCTGTCTGTGCCAGCAGCCATTTCTAACTCTACTTCCCAGTTTCATTCTGTCTCTTCCTCTCCTCTTCCCTCTCTCCCCATCTTCCTCCCTCTCTCCCCATCTTCCTCCCTGTCTTCTTGCCTCTCTCTCCCTCTCCCTCTCCCTCTTCCTTCCTCCTTGCTAAGTACAGTTCTACCTCTAAACTCTCATTCCCTGTCTATCTGTTATTTTGATGGAAACAAGGTCTCAGGTCCAGAGATGTAGTTCTGTTGGTGAATTCTCACCTAGCATAGAAGCGAGGCTAGCCCCAACCAGGACACCCTGGGTGGAATTCCTCACACTGCCTAAACCAGACATAGTGCATCCCAGTTCTAGGGAATTGGAGTCTGGAGGACCCGGAATTCAAGGTCATCCTTGGCTACATAGAAAGCTTGAGGCTAGCCTAGTCTACATAAGACCCATCTCAGAAGCAAACAAGGGGAGCAGAGAGGTGCTCAGCGGTTAGAGCATTTCCTGCTCTTGCAGAGTCCCAGGTTTGGTTCCCAGCACTCAGGATGAACAGCTCACAGCTGGTTGTTACTTCACGACCAGGAATCTAATGCTCTCCTCTGGCTTCTGCAGGTGCTGTTCACATAGTGTATAGAGTATACTCAAGTACACACTTGTGGACATACATTATAAATCAAATCTTTAAAGTCGGAAGCACGCCCTCACCTCCTAAGCCCAGCTGATCTGTGTGACCAAAAGCCTTGAGCTTACGGTGTCCTTCCTGTCTCCCCTGAGTGCTCCCCACACACGCCCCTCTGCACCTGCCATTGTCTTCAGGACTGAGGAAGGGCAGGTAGACTGGAGCTTCCTTCTTGCCTTCTGCCTGCTTCTGCCTTTTCCTTGCTCTTCATGACCTAGCCAAGAAAGGAATGATGGCCGCTACACCCTCAAGTTGCCCACTTGGTGACAGTTCAGTCATTTACAACTGTACCCCACTTTCTGACACATTGACCCGTGGAACATAATATATTAATGCCCATTGGATATTAGTTCACCTGATTGTGGTCGGAAAGGGTTACCGCAGTTGGTCATGCTGGCACACACCTGTAATGCTAACACTTGGGAGGAGGAGGCAGGAAGATCCGGAGATAAAGGCAGCTCAGTAGTGAAGTGCACTGGCTGCTCTTGCAGAAGGCCCAGGTTAGGCCCCCAGGACCGACATTGGACTATTCACCAACACTTAGAACTCCAGCTCCAGGGTTCTAACTCCCTCTTCTGGCCTTGATAGGTACACACATACAAATGACAATTAGCCTTTTAAAAAGATTGGCTCAGAACAGGGTATAGTTGCAAATGCATTTAATTCCAGTCCATGGGAAATAGAGGAAGGCAGATTTGAGTTGTAGGCCATCATGGTCTACATAGCAAGTTCCAAGTCAGTCAAGGGTATATAGTGAAACTTGTCTTAAAAAAGCCTGTACACAAATCTCCTTCCTCCATGCCTAAAACATGCTGTAACTCAGTCTCTGCAGAAACATCTTCCGGAAGAGACCCCAGAAGGCTCAGGTCACAGTAACTGTCCCAGACTGAGGTGCTGGACGGGATGTAAGAACCACAAATACCAGGTATTTCCAAACACAGCATCTACACTCTGGGCGCTGCTGACTCCTGGAACCTGGAGTGATTCTTGAGTTCCATCTTAGCCACTGTCAGCTGATGTACTTCATCAGGGCCGTCAGCAAAGCGCAGGGCTCGGGCCCAGCCAAAGAACTGAGCCAGGGGGTAGTCACTGCTGAGGCCTGCTGCTCCAAAGGCCTAGTAGACACAAAACAGAAGAAAGCCTGAGTTCTAAAAGTGACAGCCTGCTCAAAACAGCTGGCGACTGCTGTCTCAACAGAAGTCCCCTGTACCACTGTGTGTTCCAGACTTCACATAGGGCCATATTGTCATCCTCTGGATGCCTGGCTTACCAAGCCCATTCTACCAGGTTTGCTTCTGCTACTGAGAAAGTTCTGTGTGGGACCAGGTGTCAGGGTGTGCACACTGCGGAGTCAGGGCACTGGGTCTGAGCAGCAACAGGGCTCCCTTAGGCCTGAGGCCCGCTACTTGTAAGCAGAATACACTGAGCAAGGCACATACTGTCCTACTGTCCTGGAGGGCAGGGGCAGGGGTGGGGGTGTGGGACCTGCACAGGCTCAGTTTGGAGAGGAAGGCAGCAGGCACAGCCGGAGGCCAGTCCAGGGCAGCTTACCTGAATAGCGCGGTCAATTACTCGATAGGCCATGGAAGGGGCTGCCATCTTAATCATGGCGATCTCTAAAGCTGCAGCCTGCAGAAGAAGGCAGAGTCAGAAAAACAGGATGAGGAGCGAGGAGAAAAGACACACTGACTGTCAGGGTGGATGCTGGATACACTGCTGCAGGCAACAGTGGACCAAAGCTAGACCTGGGCATCATCGCATCCTCAAGCCACCAGCAACGAGGGCATCAAAGAACCAGGACAGAATCCCCGGCTCCACTACCTGGTAGGGCAGCTCTTGCCTGGCTCTAGGGCCCCTGCATAGGATGCTGGGTAACACAGCAGTCCACATGCATCATGGCCACCCAGTATAGGAAATGGGTAATGTTACTATGGGAACAAGCTCCTCTGTAGGCTAATGCTGGATTTGGACCAGGTTTAGGGGGTCCCTTCTCCCAGCTCTACTCCTCCATCTGCCTCCTGCACCAGGTCTTGTTCAAGACCTGGAAGTACAGGGCTGACCATGTGGTGGAAGTTCACCTCTCTCCCCGAGCCTTGTCTGGCTTGCAATAGATGACCCTCTAGAGTGCAAGCAGAACATTAGCGGTCATCAGTGTCCAGGACCTGAGCCTTCCCACAGTTGCCAAACAGTGAGAGACAGGAAGATGCCAGTGTCACCTCTGGATGACGCCTGTCACCTCTGAAGCCTCCCACCTTATTTCCAGCCACATCCATGAGGTGGGCAGCTTTCAGCACCAGCAGCCGAGCCTGCTCGATGTCCACACGTGACTGGGCAATGTCTGCCAGGATGGTGCTGTGCTCCACAAGGGGCTTCCCAAAGGCTGTGCTGGACATCACCTACAGACACCAGAGAGACAAGGCTGAGGAGCTGGGACAAGAGAGCAGATGTGGGAGCAGCCTGCCTGACAGCTAATTGGCAGTGAGGGTCTGAGTGAGGCAGTGCACTGCTCATTACAGATGCCACGCCTATAGAGAACAACCTCTCAAGGCTGATGGCTGATCACAGCTACAGTGACCTTGGAGAGCTTGGAATGCTACAGGTCAACACCCAGGAATCTTGGGCTATCACAGCACCTCAATAGTCATTTATTGCCCTCTGCTGTGTGTGACAACAACCTTGTGACCAAGGTTAATCTTTCTGGAATGTGAAGATCCCTACCTTCTACCAACCCAAGAGCTAAGAAAGTCATCAGGTAGTGCCAGAGACACACAGCAGAGATGTTTCCACTTGGGCTGTGCCTTGCCTGCCTGAAGCACCATCAGTGCAGCTGCAAGTGTTCTGTGACTTCCTCCTTTGTTACTATAGAGACTTCATGAAGCTGGCCTGGCAGCACACAGGCTTAATTCCAAAGGCAGAGGCAGGGGGATCTCTATGAGGTCTATGCTCTGTGTGTCTGTGTGTGTGTGTGTGTGTGTGTGTGTCTGTGTGATTCATCCTTAGATCATGTCTTCCAAGAAAACAGAGCCAGGCAGTTGTGGCACTTCCCTTTCATCTTAGCACGTGAGAGGCAGAGGCAGGCAGATCTTTGTGAGTTCAAGGCAAGGCTGGTTTACAAAACAGGTTAGTTCCAGGACAGCCAGAGCTACAGCGAGAAACCATGTCTCAAAAAACAAAGCAAAACAAACAACAAAACCCAAAAAACACAAAAGAACAAGAAACTTTGTAAAACTTAGCACATTGCAGAGTGGAATCTGAGGTAATGTCAATCTACATTCCTGAACAGTGCTTACTCACACTTGGCTCTGAAATAAGCTTCCTTTGAGCTGAGAGCCACATTGTTTTGTTTTGTTTTTTCTAAGCCAGGGTTTCTCTGTGTAGCCCTGGATGCCCTGGTCCTGTAGACAAGGCTGGTCTCAAACTCCAGAGACATCTGCCTGCCTCTGCCTTCCTAGTGCTGGCATTAAAGACATGCACCACCACTGCCCGGCCTAGAACCTCTAAGTCCCCTTTAGTGAAGCTCTGGGCTTAAAGCTAGCAAGAGAGCCCCAGCCAGCTGCTCCCAGGAAGGGGAAGGAAGGTCTGAGGGTATTCCACCAAGGGACAAGTCGCCACCTGCTGGTGGTGGCCAGCCTCACAGCCTGGAGCTCCAGCTTAGAAAGGGCAATGTGATTCAAAAGAACTCTTCCTCAGGTGTTTACCTATCCTGGGAAATTCATGTTTACAGAAACAATGTGTCTTGTGGCATGACTGTCAATTTTCATCCAAAAGAGATTTAAAAATACCTAGTATCCCACCACCTACCTGCTGATAGTGACAGGAGGTAGCTGTCCAGGGCTTGGTGTCTCAGCAGAGTGAACTGTTTGGAAGGCTGGTTGAGGCTAAAAGCTTGAGACCAATCTGGGCAGCACAGTGAACCCATCTCAAAAACGTGACTGTTATGTGTCCTTCCACACTTCCTGCATGCATTTAAATGTGCATATAGACACAGTTTTAAAGTCTTCCTATATATTTTGAGTGTGAGAGTCAGAGGACAACTTGGGGTAGTTAGATCTCTCCTTCTGCCATGTAGGTCCCAGGAATCCAACTGACTCCATCGGCCTTGGCAGCAGATACCTTCATGTGCCGGGTCAGCCTACTGTTCTCCCTCCCGCCATTAGAAACACAGTGACAGTCTATGTACGGTTCAGTAACCTCTGCCCATTTGTTCATTTGAGACAAGGTCTTTCCATGTAGCCCTGGCTGTTCTGGAATTTGCCATGCTAACCGCATTGGCCTGTGTCACAAAGAGACCCACGTGCCTCTGTTCACAGAGAGCTGGGGTTCAAGGCAAACATAATGACATCTGTCCCTGGCAGCCTGCTTTAAAAACATATCCTTTAGGATCACAACGAGTTCATTTCTATACTAAGAAGTTACTTTCCAACCAGGGATGGTGTGGTGCCTGCACCTGAGTCCCAACAAGGTCATCCCTGCTACAGGAGAGTTCCAGGCCAGCATGGGCTGTAAGAGACCCTGAGCCATGAGAGAGGATGCAGTTAAAAGTCTGGAGACCTTTGTGTTATCTTTGTGGCTGGAGACCACACCAGATCCTCCTGCACAGGGACAACCCCTGCCTCGGGGCTCATTTTACTTTCTTTCTTTTTTTTTTCCTTTTTCGAGACAGGGTTTCTCTGTGTAGCCCTGGCTGTCCTGGAACTCACTCTGTAGACCAGGCTAGCCTCGAAGTCTCGAACTCAGAAATCCACCTGCCTCTGCCTCCCAAGTGCTGGGTTTAAAGGTGTGTGCCACCACTGCCTGCCTAGTCTCATTTTTCTTAAGCAACATATAGAACCATATTTATGGAAAGTGTCCTATGGTCTTTACAGAGAGTCTCAATGGAGTCACTTCTGAATTATATTTAGTTTACTTTGTTCCGAGGAGAGATTCCTGTATTCTCTGATGTGCACCCAGGGTTTACTCATCACCAGAGTAAGTTTTCACAGACTGTGTGCTGCTTAAAGATGCCTAAAACAAACTTTGTGAGGGAAGACTCCTGAAGTCTGAACCTATAGCAGCTTGGTCACAAGTAACAGAACTGCCTTCTTGCTTCTTGCCGATCCTCACTCTGCTGCCATGGTGGTCATAGAGACCTCAGCCTTCAAGGGGCCATGGCAAAGGACTTTTGTTGTTTGAGACAATGACATACTATGGACACTGTCTACAGGCTAGTCTTGAAGTTTCCACAATCCTCCTGCCTCAGCTTCTCAGTGCTAGAATTATAGCAATAAGACATCATGCCTGGACATACTGGACAAGAAGTTGTTATGCATAGGCCCAGGTCCTGTGCCCCCAGGGCACAAACAGGCCATGTGGGATCTCCTTGGGGTCTGAGTTTTAATCAATTGTTGGGAACACAAATGGCTCTTGGCTGCCTACAATCCTCTGGGGTTTGGAACCTTGCTCTCAGCCACCATAAACCCTGGCCTTGGCTTCTGGCCACCTGGATAGAGAGGTCCCTATCCCACTCTGGACACCAGCTGTAGCCAAGTATAGCATATGCAAAGCAGAGATGCAGATTCTGGGCATGAACACCATCCTGTGAGGTGTGTTCTCAGATGGGTACCAGTGTTGGAATTCTCTAGCCAGCAACAGTGGCTTTGAGTCAATGTGGGCACAAGGTGGACTCACCCGTTTCTTCATGAGTGCCAGGGCCCTCTCTGAATACCCGATCAACCTCATGCAGTGATGGATCCGGCCAGGTCCCAACCTGCCCTGAGCGATCTCAAAGCCTCGGCCAGGGCCCAGAAGTATGTTTTCCTTTGGCACACGCACGTCCTTGAATATTACCTCACCATGGCCACCTGAAAGACCAAAATGCAGTTTCTTTGGATGTCTGTATACCTTGCTTAGGTTAGGGCTATCTGCTGTCTGTTCCCAGCCCTTAAGCTTCTAACTGGGTCACAGCTAAGGACGGGACAAATACAGAAAGAGAATCGATGTCTACAGTAAAACAAGTTATTCTAGTTATTTTTTATATTTATTTTGAGACAAAGTTTCTCTGTGTGGACCAGACTGGCGGTGACACCTGCCTGCCACTGCCTCCCAAGTGCTGGGATTAAAGGCATGTGCCACCACTGCCATTACACTGTGTGTAATGTCAGCATATAGACATGGTATGTTTGGGAAGGTCAGAAGACAACTTTCAGGAGTCAGGTCCCTTCTACCATGTATGTCCCGGGGAATGAACTCAGGCTGTCAGCTTGCAGCAAGCACCTTCTTCTACTGAGCCATCTAACTGACCACAAAGTATTGATTGATTGATTGATTGATTTTTACATGTATTATTTAGTGGTTGTGTGTTGGGGGGGGGGGAGTTCAAATATGCCCAAGTATGAGGAGCTCAGAGGACAGCTAGCAAAGCCAGATCGTTCCCTGTACCATGCGGGTTGCAAGGGCTGAACTTGGGTTATCAGGCTTGGTGGAAATACCCACCGAGCCATCTCACTGGCCTCCTGGTTACCACAGGATGCAGGCGAGAAGCCCTAGATGAGGAGCGGTGAGACAGTCCTCTGGAGATGGCAGAAATGTGGGTGTGAAGGTTGTCAGTAGACAGGTCCCTCCCCTCATACAGGTGAGGGGGTCCACTGGGGCTGTAGCCCACACAGGACAAAGCCAGGAGGATGCAGGCCTGGTCCCTCTGCCAGCCTGTTTCCTCTCAAGGACTCCTGCTTATCATCTGAGATTAGAAGGGAAAGGAAAGCATAAACACCCTCAGGCAGTCTGCTGGGCGGGCCATGGTCCTTAGGAAATGAAAGGCTGGGCTGGGCCTCACCAGTACCTTCAGATCTTTGGCATGTGGCAAATTCTGAACAGAACCAGGGCTCCCCAAACTGCTGTCATATATTAAAGCCACACTCAGAGTGAATGTTTCTGGGAGATCTAACCTGGAGGATCCTCTAACCCAAACACCGACAGAGGCCGGATGACTTTGATTCCTGGCGTGTCCATGGGAACCAAGAGCATAGACTGTTGCTGGTGTCTTGGAGCCTGTGGGTCTGTTTTTCCCATAAACACACAGAGTTTGCAGCGTGGATCCAGGATGCCTGCCAGGAAGAAGATGGACAGGGTCTGTCAGTGGATTCCAGCACTATACAGCCTCTAACCACATGTAGTCCAGCCTGTGAAAAGCAAACCTTTGACCCTGAAAGATCTACAAGACCAGGGAACCAAGTACAGGCTCCAGCACCCTGATAGATCCACAGGGTCAGAGAGAGAGACATGCAGCCTGAAGGTCAGACAAAACATCTCAGGGAGGTGGGAACCTACCACACTCACTGTAAGAGCAGTGTTTTAAGTTTCCTGTGTTTTTGCTGTATGTGTGTGCAGTACCCACAAAGTCCAGAAGAAAGTGTCAGATCTTCTGGACCTAGAGCACAGATAGTTGTGAGCTGCCATGTGGGTGGGTGCTTGTCCTCTGCAAAATCACCCAGTGCCTTTAACTGGTGAGACCTCTGTCCATCTTCATGAGAAAAGAAGTTTAAAAACCATCATGGTAGACTTTGAAAAACAGAAACAAGATATCAAAGTGGCTGGGGACAGTGCCTCTAGCTCTCTGAGGTCCATGTGAGGTAGTGGGCAAGATGGCGGATGTCTACCATGGATGGTACAAAACAGCTCACAAATACATCCCTGGTGAAGCAGCCAAGACAGCACTGGCTACAAAAGCCTTCGATGAGAGTGCACCCTCTTGTGGACAGTGGTGGTTGCTGACCCAGGACAGAGGCAGTCCTGGACACACCCAGAAAACAACTGGCTTCCCTTGTGGTGTGTGCTTCCAACAGGCCACTGTTGTATTTTGAGGGAGATCTGGAAGCCTCTCTGGCTGGCCTCTGTGAGAGTATCAGCTATGTTCTCTCCATGACAAAAGTGTGACACATACAGCAAAGACACCCAACTGTGTAAATGGAGTGAGTGGTTCAGAATCCACCATGATGGAGAGAGGGACTGGGAACACAGCCCAAGATGGACCACTTGCCCAAAGCATGAGGCACATTTCATTCTCTTTCTCTCTCCTTCGATCCTCCCCTCCCTCTTCCTCTAGTCATAGGTGGTTCTGAATATTAGATTTTCCCCCCAGGGTCGACAGGTTCCTAAGAACATAAGAAGACAAGAGGCAGGATGAGCTCTGTGGGAGGGCTTCTGTAACCTGAGTCAGCATCTTCATTACAGAGTGGACGGAGTAAGAGTCAGATGTCTCAACCATTCACTTCAAAACAGTTATAAAATTGAAAACATTTATTTAGGGCTGAGAAATGGCTTCGCTTCCCAAGGTCCTGAGTTAAATTCCTAGCAACCACATGGTGGCTCACAACCATCTGTAATGAGATCTGGTGCCCTCTTCTGGCTTGCAGGCATACATGCAGGCAGAACACTATATACATAATGAACATTTACTTATTTATTTATTTATTTATTTATTTATTTACTTATTTATTGGTTTTTCGAGATGGGGTTTCTCTGTGTAGCCCTGGGTGTCCTGGAACTTACTCTGTAGACCAGGCTGGCCTCGAACTCAGAAATCCACCTGTCTCTGCCTCCCAAGTGCTGGGATTAAAGGCGTGCGCCACCACCGCCCGGCAACAAATTTTTAAAATAACATTCATTTATGTATGTGTTTTGCATGCATGTTTGTATATATGAGCACCACGTGATTCCTGGTGCTCATGAATGTCAGAAGAGGGCATCAGATCCCTGGAACTGGAATGAAAAGACGTGACCAGCCATGTGGGTGCTGGGAAATAAACCCAGGTCCCCTGCAAGACCAAGTGCTCTTAACCCCTGAGCCATCTCTCCAGTCCACTGTGTAAGAAACAATGAAACTGGGTGTAGTGGCCTAAGCCTATAGCCTCAGCACTTGGAACACAGAGGCAAGTGGATCTCTGGGAGTTCAAGGCTAGCCTCCTCTACATAAACAAGTTCCAAGGCAGACAGTCCCGATCGCAAAAACAAATACGACAACAACAACAAACCCGAAGACAAATAAGCAAAATAATTATAAAAAAACCCTCTTCTGGTGTGTGTGAAGACAGCAACAGTGTACTCATACATTAAATGAATAAATAACTCTTTTTTTTTTTAAAAAAAGAAACCTGTTAAAATTCTATGGAAAATATAGTATTTGGATTTGTTGTTTAGTTTTGTTTTTTCCAGACAGGTTCTTACGTAGCTCAGGCTGGCTTTGAACTCATACATGACCAAGGATGACGTCCCCACATCTGTGTTAACCTCTACCACTACCTCCCAGGCCCTGGGATTACAGTTTGCACAACACCATGTCTAGCAGGTACATGGATTTTTGACAAATACATAAATCTGAGCCTGGTGTGTGGCACACGCCTGCAGTCCCAGCACTTGGAATGTAGAGGCATGAGGATTCGGAGATCAAGGCCAGAGTCAGCTACATAGCAGTCTGAGGTCAGTGTAGCGTGTGTGATACCTCATCTCAAAAATGCCCGTCAGCTGCTAAAGCCCTGGTAAGTGACTGGTCACCCCAAGTCCTAGTTTCCTCCTGTGAAATGGGATGTGGCCTGGGAATCTCTGAGTTAAGGGACGTATGGGGGCTCTGTGAGCTGAAGCACAGAGACTTAGAAGCCCCTAAGACACAATACACCTGACTTCAAGAGAAAGGGGAAGCCACCAAGAAGACTTCCAGTCAAAATGGCAGGGGGAGAATAAAAAGAAGATTCAGTTAACAGATTCCTACAGATCTGCCTGCAGGGATTCAGCCATAGGTGTGGTTATCTTGCCCTCAAAAGCGTCAGCAATGCCCCCAATCCCCGCCATGCAGCTCATACTGGGCCTCAGGCTTGCCCATCCACACAGACTAAAGCATTTGAGAAGCATACTTCAGGCCAAGTACCTGAGGTCCACCACTTGTGACCGTTTATGACATAGGCGCCATCTTCCTCTTCGATGGAAGCCTCGATGTTAGAGGCATCTGAGGAGGCCACCTGTACAAAGGAGACCACACTCTGTTTAGAGTTCCTAGGGACTTACATCATGCAGGAGCAGAGGGCAGCTGCCGCCCAGCCAGAGGCAAACATATGAACTCGGTACCTGGGGCTCAGTCATGGCGAAGCAGGACCGGATCCTGCCCTCCAGCAGGGGCAGGAGCCAGCGGGCCTTCTGCTCCTCAGTGCCATACCGTACCAGGATCTCCATATTCCCCGTATCCGGGGCAGAGCAATTAAATATCTGAGGAGAAGAAACGCATTGGTGTCCCTCGCATCTCCGCATCTTGGAAGAGCTGAGGCAGGATCCTTTCACATCACTGACACTCTGACAACTCAGGAAAGCGTTTCCTCTCCCAAAAGACACACTAAAGTTGAATCTCAACCATTGCACTCTGAGTTTAAGGACCCTAAAGCCAGGGGCTAGAAGCCCCTACAAGTCACACCCCTAGTGTCTCCCTTGCTGAGTGAATTCCCTATACAGGCTTTAGTCAGCTGCCTGTACCGGCCCGCCTTGCCTGTCAGAGATTCTGGCTGTGTGGCTCCCTGAGATAGACTTTTCACATGTAGAGGTTTCTGCTGGCAATGTTGGGGGGGGGGGCGATGAGGACATATTTTCACATGCTGAGAGAACTGTGAAGACTGTACCTCAGAAGCATACAGAGACATGCCCATCACTTCACACAGATGTGCATATTCAACATTAGTCAGCCCTGCTCCATATTTTTTCTCAGGATCTGTCTCCAACGGTAGGAAAAGGTTCCAAAGTCCTTCAGCTTTGGCTTTTTCCTGTCCAGGTAAAGGGAGAGCAATAATCACTGAATCTTACTTTTAAAAAAGTGTGTGTGTGTGTGTGTGTGTGTATACACATGTATACATACACTATATATATATATGTGTGTGTTATTATATATGTATGTTATGTATATATCATACAGTATATATTATTATATATGATATGTTATTATATAGTATATTTATGTTATATATACAGCCAGAAGTGGTATTACCCATCTTTAACCTCAGCACTTGGGAAGCAGAAGCATGTGGATTTCTGAGTTTAAGGCTATCCTGGTCTACAGGTTGAATTTCAGAACAGCTAGAGCTTCACAGAGAGACGCTGTCTCAAAAACTAAACAAAACAAAAACAAAAGCTGGGTTGAGGTGGTTCATACACAAGAGGCAGAGGCAGGTGTATCTCTGTGAGTTCTAGGCCAACCTGGTCTACAAAGCAAGTTCCAAGACAGCCAGGGTTATAAAAAGAAACCCTGTCTCAATCAATCAATCAATCAAAGAAATAAATTCAATATAAGTATGTATATGTGGAAGAATGTGAACACAGGGGCCCATGGAGGCGAGAGGTGTGGTATTGGAATGTCTGGACCTAGAGTTATAGGCAGTGGTAAGTCTCCTGATGTCGGTGCTGGGATCTGAACTTGGGTTCTCTATAATAGCAGAACATTCTCTTAACCTTGAGTCATGTCTCCAGCCAAGAACAAATCTTATCTTGACCAGTGGCACACAAAGGGAGACGAAGGTACAGTCAGAGACACAGCATATACCCAAAGCAGTGCCAAGGCAGACCCACTGGCTGGACACAAACCTGCAGGTGTGGGTGGCATAAACCAGAGAGAACTAGCAAGGCCCAGGGGAGCTCATTTCAGGTCTCTGTATCCCAGCCCCCATGCCTCACTCATCAGGATTAACACTAGTGCTGTGACAGTCAGGGATCCTATTGGAACATAGCCAACTCCTGGGAGGCTCCTAAGACCTCTGAGAACAGGCCCTGAGCAAGCCTCCTTTCCAGAGTTTATTAACTAAGCAACGAACCTTCCTACTGATGTGGGTGGCACCATCCCCTAGGCTGGAGGACCATATGGAATAAAAGGTGAAGAAAGGAAGGCCTCTGGCATAGGTTCCTGTGTCCCCTTCTGCCTCTGACTGTCACCCTGAGATGAGCTGCTTTCCCCAGGCTCCCTCACTGTGCTGTCCTGACTGACCACGGGCACCACAGACTGAAGTTGTTGTGAGAACAGTGAGAGAACTTATCAGCAGGGTGAGAGGACACTTTATAAACACGCAGCTCTCAGCTTCTGATACGATTGCTAGGAAGACATTTTGGCTATATAATTCCTCTAATGTGGCTTGTTTCTCAAATCTGTGTGACAGACGCCCATCTGACCCGAAGAGTCTCTCCGAGCCACAGGTCATATTACTCAATTTTAAGATGGGGTCTCAAGTAGTTGAGGTTGGCTTGAACTTTTTATCGTCCTGCCTCTACCTCCTAAGTATGTGGATAACAGGAGAAGAACTACTCCCAGCTTACCACTCTCTTTTCTCATCCCAGCCAAACACACAAACACACACACACACACACCGTGACAGGATGAAACCTGAATAACCAGAAACTGCCTCTCTCTAGTGACAGGAAACCAAGAGGATTCCACTCAGCCTCCTTGCCTCTGGCCTCAATAGCTAGGGTCTGCCACACTGACAGGACAGGCTAGCTTACCTTGAGGTCTTCTATCAGAGGGGAAGGGCTCCACCTGTCGGCTGAGGCCTGGTGTCTCTGCAGCTCTGGCTCCAGGGGGTACACCTTCTGTTCTATAAACTGCAACAGCTGGTCATACAACTTTCTGACCCAGGGAGGCAGGCCCTCTGGAGAGATGATCAGGCCTCCCTTTGCCTCCTCAGAAGGAGAAGCAGCTGCTATAGTGCTGTGACTCCTCACACCCGTGGGAGTCCTCGGGGACCTCGGCCCAGCCCATGCATGGTAGGATCTCGTCAGTGTTTGGGTGGCTGGCATCTCTTTGAAAACCCGGAACCCTTCTTTGATGGCAAAATCCCAGGCCAGCTCAGCCATGGACTCGGTGAGCTTTCCACTTTGTTCGGCTGTTGCTGAGCTTGCCTGTCCTGTGGAAAATGGAGGGAGAACTGATTACCCATCACCACCCTGATGATGTGTGAGTCAGTGACATGGCTGACACTCTCAGGGCAGACACTGCCACTGTCTGAACACAGGTTCATACCAGGGCCAGGGCCCTGAACTCGCAGGCAGCACACTAAGATCTGAATCTGAACATGGTGGACAGGGAAACTGAGTCTGGACAGGGTGGTATGTCAGTGGCCTGAGAACCAGAAACTGGAGGTTGGATGTCCACTGCTACTTGGCCTTTGTTTTCCTCAAGAAACTAATTTCAGATGGTGCACACCAGTAATCCTAGCATTTAGGAGATGGTGGCAGGCAGATCTCTGAGTTTGAGGCCAGGCTGGGACAGAGCAAGTTCTAGGACAGCCAGTACTACACAGAGAAACCCTTTCTAGAAAATCCAATCAACCAAGTAAAACCAAACAGTACAAGAAGAGGCTGGTTTAATTAGTGACACTCCAAATCACTACTGCAGTACCAGGAAAGAGTAAGATTCTACATGGTCAGCCCTGGGGAGAAAACGACAGGCCCAGTTTCTTGTCACCATTTTCTCTGGGTAATAATGCCAATGTCATGAGCATGCTGGCATTTTCCTCTCTCTGTACCCCACCCCTGCCACAGCTTCCTGGAGCTGCCCAGAAACAGATGAGGATGCTCTTGAACTCTGTCCTTGAACCCCCACTTTCCAACTGTGTGTCACCACTGCTGGCTCTACACACACACACTTTCATGATGATGGGAAAATAATTTGAGCCTTATAGCATCTGGCCAAACCATCTCCTCAAAGCCTCTGTGTCCATGAGGCCAAAGCTTACCGGTGAGTGACCGCTTGTAGACTCCCTGTAGGATTGCAGCCACTCGGAAGAAGGAGAAAGCCATGTAGAAGTTCCAGTTGTCTATGGGTGGGATGCCCATGTGAAGACAGTATGTCCTGAAGTACTCCTCCACGGTGGGGATGCCCAGCTTTGTCACATCCTGGCCCCTGAACCCTGAGAAGAGAGACAGAGCTGTCCCAGAGAGATTGGTACCTTCATTCCCCTATCAGTAGTGACCCTGACATTCTGAAGGCCACAATGCTCCTGAACAACTTTCACTGCTATGAGGCAGCTTGTGAGTCCTGTGGCTCCTTGCTTTTGCCACTGGCCTGAGGTAAGCGACTTACAGATCATTCCCTCAAGGTTTCAGACCAAATTAACAGTCAACAAAGGATTCCCCCTGGACCACAGCTCCCAGTTGAGCCATCCTCAACTGGTCATTTGATCAGAAGCAGTCCCAGAGGAGCTGGTGTTAGAGCTCAGGGCCACAGCACTTGCCTAGCATGTGCCAGGCCCTGGAGTGATGCCTGGCTCACGCTCACAGAGACGCCCAGACACGGGTGTACAGACACACATAGACACACCCAGGCATCAGAAGAACGATCTCACTGTAGTATGAAGCAGATAAAGATGACAGGACAGCAAGTTCACTGATTTGCTTGCACCGTGACATGTGGCACCTGACTAGAAGCCTGAACAAAGAAAATATCTAAATAAGAAATAAATCAAGAGCTGGAAAAATGGCTCTGAGGTTAACAGCAGTCAGTGCTCTTAACCTGAGTTCAATTTCCAGCAACCACATGATGGCTCACAACCATCTGTAATGGGATCTGGTGTCCTCTTCTGGTGTGCAGGTGTACAAGCAGGGAGACTATTGTATACACAATAAATAAATAAATCTTTAAGAAAGAATAATGAATGAAGGTTTTTTTAAAAAAGAAATAAATGTCCTATATTACATTTATGTGATAAAAGTTGTCACTGCAAATTAAGTCATCAAAAAAATATTTAGGGCTGGGGAGATGGCACAGGGGTTAAGAGCACTGATTCCTCTTCCAGAGGTCCTGAGTTCAATTCCCAGCAACCACATGGTGGCTCCCAACCATCTGTAATGGGATCTGATGACCTCTTCTGGTGTGGCTGAGATAATTACAGTTTACTCATATGTAGGTAAATAAATAAATCTTTTTTTTTTGTTTTGTTTTTCGAGACAGGGTTTCTCTGTGTAGCCCTGGCTGTCCTGGAACTCACTCTGTAGACCAGGCTGGCCTCGAACTCAGAAATCCGCCTGCCTCTGCCTCCCAAGTGCTGGGATTAAAGGCGTGCGCCACCACCGCCTGGCTAAATAAATCTTTTTTAAAAAAAATGAAATATGTAATGAGCACCTATCCAAACTATACACCTAGACTGGGCGTGGCAGCACAGATCTGAGATCCCAGCACTCTGAGGCAGAGGTAGGAAGATCATTGGAGTTTAAGGCCAGCCTGGGCCACAAGCAAGTTCTGATACAGTCACAGGACTACACAGTGAGACCCTGTATAGAAAAACAATAAAGAGCTACAGAGATGGCCCAGTGACTAAGGGTGCTTGCTGCTCTTACAGTGGACCAGAGGTAGGTTCTCAGCACCTATGTCAGGCAGCTGCCTATAACCCATGTTCAGGGAGAGTTCGATGCCTGCCCCTCAAATGTATGGAAACTACCAGTGTACACACTGCCCACATATGCACACAATTAAAAATAGGTCTTAAAAACAAAACAACTGGACATGTTTTGAAGCATTCCTTCTATCCCAGCACTTGGGAGGCTGAAGCAGGTTTATCTCTATAAGTGTGAGGCTAGCCTGGTCTACAGAGTGATTTCTAGGACATGCAAGGCTACGTGGAGACAACCACCACAACACACACACCCCACCGTCATCCCAAACCAGACCGAAGCAAAGTATACAACTAAGTGGAATAATGATATCATAAAAATTACATGGTCATGTTTTGTTTCAATAATAGACTATATTATGCCTGAAATCCCAGCACCCAGGAAGCAGAGGCAGGAGGACCAGGAGTTTGAAGCCAGCCTCAGCTACATCGAGAGCCAGCCATGAGAGCCTATCTCACAACAAACAACCCAGAAACAACAGAAACAAAAGACAAAGATGTACAAATGGAATGGAAGGCACAAGGGAAGCCTGGAAAGATCGGCAAGAGCTTGTCCAGAACCTATGGTAAAATGCAAGCTGACGCCTCAGCGTGATGCTAGAGTGTCAGCTGGCATTCACAGTGCAAGAGGAACAGGAAGAATGCAGAATAAACGAAAGGAGATACGTCCGATTCTTACCCCCACATTCCAGGGACAATATTACTTGAACCACCTGGACCTCACTTTCGAGCCCCAGCCCAGTCACATCAGCCAGTGCATGCCCGTGCTTGCTGTGGAACTGGCTCCTACCTCTCAGCATGGGAAAGCTGGACGGCAGGTAGTGAGCCAGGCAGCTGTAGGCCACGTCAGCAAAGGGGTCTCCTAAGGTGGAAAGTTCCCAGTCCAGGACAGCAAGCACTTCCGCCTTTTCAGGATGGAATATCAGGTTATCCAGCCTGAGAAACCACAGAAGGAATGGAGACAGCTGGGGACACTATTTGCCCTTCCAGGTGCAGCCTCCACCATCATGTCTGCTGTAACAAGGCCAACCTCTAGGGCTCTCAAGTCCTCTGGCTTCCAGCTGGCCTCACCCAGTCAAAAGCATCAGCAGGGCATGGGATGAGCTTAGCTGGTTATTCTCCCAGCTCCCCTACTGAGGAAAGTCAAGGGCCACATGGGATCCATATCCTCTCTGTGATGTCCCTAAAGCAGGCCTGTGGACTTTTTTTTTGACACACTTGACAATTCTTCACTCCATGAAGTACCTGGCTTCTAATAAATGTCAAGTGATGCTGAGGGACTTCTGGGGTGGAGGAGGTCATGGGAAAAAATATAGCTTCTTTAGTACATGCTCCTCTCAAGACCCGAGCCACCAGGTACATCCTGTTACCCTGGGGCTACCATGCTGGGAAACCACAAAACCACAGAAAATGGCCTAAAGAGCCCAGCTGTGGGCAGAGCAAGCCTGCAGATGACTATAGCCTCAGCCAGAGAGCCACCCTGGTGGAAACATGCTGGTCTGTCCCAGCTGTCAGCTAAGTTTCTTAGGCAGTAAGCTTAGGCTTTGGCGAAGTTTCTTAGGCAGTAAGCTACGGCAAAGCATGCTGGCCCAGGCAGAGCCAGCTGGTTAGGAACCCCATTGTAGTTCCGATCTATTCTGTGGCCTCTGAGCCACACTGCACTCCTTTCTAAATTCTTCAATGGCCTCTGAGTCCTTTGATCCCTGACTGGACACTAGTGTAGCTCGATTTAAAATAAATGGGAGGGGCTGGAGAGGGAGCGCAGTGCTTCAGAGCATGTGCAGCTCTTGGAGAAGTCCTGAGTGTGGGTCCCAGCACAGGGCTGAATTTGCCTTACAACCACCAGTCCAGGACCTAACTCCCTTCTGACTTCCATGGGTATCTGTGCTCACAAATATACATATAATCAAAAGTAAAATTAATCATAAAAAGAAAAATAACCAAACATGCAATAAAATATAGGAATGACACACAGACCATGTGCCGTCTTCTGAGACAAGTCACATGTGCTGTGTTGCTGGCTTTCCTTCGAATCTCTAACACACAAATGGTTCAGGTTCAGCTAACGGCCTCCACCCTCCCTCCTCACCTTCCTTGTACGTGGTGGGCATTTGTCTCATGGTTTTTTTCTGTCTCTTTTAGCTATGTGTGCACTTAGAAACCACAGATGGTATTCTCTTACTCCTTGGTAGACCTGCATAAATATAACATGTACTTATCCTTTGGGAACTGAATCTTTTCTCCTCTCCATGAGCCTCTTGAGATTTATTTAGGTTGACTCAAATAGAGCCAATCAGCATATTTTACCTGCTAGGTAGGACACCAACACACCACCAAACATAGCTCATCATGGGCTACAAGCACCTGCGTGCTGTCATCCTGGCCAAAGGTGTGAGGCAGTACCGGAAGGGAATGGGTGGTTATGGGAGACTTCCTTTGCCTGCTTTAATGGCTGTAGGTTTTCAAATCCAGCAGTTTTAGACTCTTGCCTCCATCAAGATGCCCTTCTGCCATGTAGCGGCAGATGGAACTGTCTTTGATGGCAAATGTTACTTCTAAGGGGAGCTTTTCCAACTGTGTCATGAGCTTCCCCACAGCTCAGAGGCCTTTAGACCACTGCTAGGTGTCTCCTGCATGCTCTTGTACTTAGTCACATTTGTGGACACTTCAGGAGTGCCAAAGACAAAGGCCATGGAACAGTGGTGCCCAGTGCTCACCTTTCAGCTACTCTTCCCCACCAAAGAGGGAGGGTTGCATGGGGGTGGGGGAGGGTAGAGTTCTAGAGGCCTAGGGAGAGCATAGTTAAATGCATGAAGGATGGGTGAGAAAATTATCAAGAGGGGCAGAGCCTGAATAACATGTGTGGCTCAAAGGCAGGCCTGCAGGAGCTGCTGGAAGCAGGAAATGGTAAAATGTTCCCCAAGTGCCACAAGGACAGAGTCTAGGGCAGCCATGGGAGGTCAGCTGGACACCTAGTAGGATGGAAGGCACACTGATGAAGGCGGGCCCTAGACTCAGCACACACCCCAGGAAACCCCATCCAACACTGACCCCACAGGAAGTGAGACTGTTGTAGTTCTACCTGATCTCAATAGTGTTCCCCCACCCAGCGGACACCTCCTCCCTACAGGCAGATGGGACAATGTCTGCACAAAGTTTCTGTGGTCACAACTTGGGAGAGGGGCTGCTACTGATGTTTAGTGAGCAGAAGCCAGGGATGACGCTCCATCTCCTACGAGATGATTTCCATCTGCAATACGGATGAAGACCACCGGCTTGCTCTTCCCCTGCACGACCCCTGCCCATCAGGTTCCACGTGAGATGCTCAGCCCCCTAGCAGCTGTGTCTACCTGAAGTCGCCGTGCACCACCGTGGTTCTCTGTTGCCTGGGAAGGTGGAGTGGCAGCCACTCGATAAGCCTCTCCATTGCTGGGATGCTGCTGGTTTCGGCTGCTCTGTACTGCTTGGTCCAGGTTTGCACCTGGCGAGGAATATAGTCCCCTGAGGGAAGAGGGTTAGGACATGGGATGCTATTCCAATAGACTTAGACACTTGGCAAGTTCACCAGAGCCATGAAAACATCTGCAGCTCTGTAACAGTGCTGTGAGCTAGAACACGTTCCCGTGACAGGGATGATTCCTATGAGATGCTCCTGCCAACATGGAAGCCACCAGCTACTTTGTCTCAGCTGCCTCAGCATGGTCTAGGCATTATTCCTCCACAGCGAAGCCTCAAGCCTGACCCCCGAGCCTCTTTGAGGGTTTGTTGAGCTTTCTCACAAACAGCCTGGGGATCTTCTTGGTTAAGAATAACAGCGTCCGGCTAAGAGCATGGGGTCCGACTGCACAGGTGGAATCCAGCTCTGCCACATTCCATGTCTGTGATGACAAGCACACGCCTAACCCTTCTAGGCCTTCCTTTTCTCCTCTTAAAAGGCTCCTCTTGCCGGGCGGTGGTGGCGCACGCCTTTAATCCCAGCACTTGGGAGGCAGAGGCAAGCGGATTTCTGAGTTTGAGGCCAGCCTGGTCTACAGAGTGAGCTCCAGGACAGCCAGGGCTACACAGAGAAACCCTGTCTCGAAAAACAAAACAAACAAACAAACAAACAAACAAACAAACAAAAAGGCTCCTCTCAGAGATAAAGGGAGGATAAAATACACCAGGATGAGCCTGGCATGGTAGAACGCTCTTTTAACCTTGGTACTCGAGAGGCAGAGGCAGGGAGATCTTTGAGTTCAAGGCCAGCCTGGTTTATAGAGAGAGTTCTGGGACAGCCAAAGATACCTAGAAAATGTTGTCTTAAAAATCCAAAATAAGGGGCTGGAGAGATGGCTCAGCGGTTAAGAGCACTGACTGCTCTTCCAGAGGTCCTGAGTTCAACTCCCAGCAACCACATGGTGGCTCACAACCATCTGTAATGGAATCTGATGCCCTCTTCTGGTGTGTCTGAAGACAGCTACAGTGTACTCACATACATAAAATAAATAAAAAAAATTAAAAAAAAAAAATCCAAAATAAATAAATGAATAGTATTAAAGTACATAAAGTTGTCTGGGAAGATCATTTGAGACAAGTTCAAGGCCAGCTTGGCAATAGTGAGACCCCTGACATAGTAAAAAATCTTTTTCTTGTTTTAAAATAGAGGCCAAGTGTAGCCAGCAGTGGGCACGCCTTTAACCCCAGCACTCAGGAGGCAGAGGTAGGTGGATCTCTGAGTTCAAGGCGAGCCTTGTCTACACAGAGGAACCTTGTCTAGATGGGGAAAGGACAAGCATGGTGGCATACCTACGACCCAGCACTTGTGAAGCAGAAGCAGGGGGATCAGGAGTTCAAAGTCATCCTTAGCCGCATTTGTTTGTTTGTTTGTTTTTCAAGACAGAGTTTCTGTATAGTCTTGGCTATCCTGGAACTCACTCTGTAGACCAGGCTGGCCTCAAATTCAGAGATCTATCTGCTTCTGCCTCCTGAGTGCTGGGATCAAAGTTGTAAATCACCACCGCCCAGCTTCAATAAAATTTAAAAAGTAAAATAAATTTTTTTAAAAAGGAAGAAAAGCAGGAAGAGGTGGAAGAAGGAGTGTATGCTAAATACTATGATCAGTACTGGAAAGAAAGGAAGGATTAAGCAGTGTACTGACAAAAAGCACCAAGGAGAACAGAGTCCTCAGTTAAGCCTGTGATGTCCTTATCCAAGGGTGAAGTGAGTGGTGAGCAGAACCAGTTATGGTTAGCCTGGGTTTAGAACGTAGGCAGGGTTGTGAGTCAGCATCCCTAACCTCCCAGACCCCAAGAGCAGAGCTTCGCTTTGTGAGAGGAACTGTCAGTGAAGGACGGGCTGCCCCTGCCCACCTTGCTTCCCGAAGCTGTCCAGGCCCGTGGCCTGCAGGTCCACACTGTGAATTCTGCACAGGACTTGGTTCATGGCAGTGTATATGGCTTCCCGCTGGCTGGGCTCCAAGCCTGGCAGGGAGGGGTCTTTGTAGATGACACCCGGGCAGTACTCCATCAGGTAGAAGGGGGTGCCGATGATGCTGGCAGGGACACAGGTGGGGGTAAGCACCACAGGGACTGTCAGCCATGGGACCTCTCAGTTCCTGGGAGGAGAATCTGGGAGAGGGGGCAGAGCCCCTTTCCTCTCCTTTGTGCAGAGAACTGAGGACCCCAACACCTGTCTATACACCCACCTACGTGTGCAGACACCCAGCAGGCCCTCACGTCCTTGGCCCATGTGCAGAAACCACTGAAGAGGTTTAAATGTGATCATTATGAAACCCAATCACTGAAAGAGGAGTAGGTCTGGAGTCTAGAAGCAGCTTGAAGTCTCACTTCTGCCCTTGACTGCCTGTGCACGCCCAGGAGACTTACTAAGAAGCCTGTCTGAAGGTTTCCACCTTTCATTTGGCTCTTTTGACACGGGGTCTCATTACATAGCCACGGGTTATCTTTGAACTCTAGATCCTCCTGCCTCAGCCTCCAGCATGCTGGAATTACAGGCCTGTGCCACATGGTGTGAGTGTGTGTGAGCAAAGGTGAGGGCACACACGTCACACAGCACAGGTATAGGGGTCAGAGGGCAGCCTCGGGGGTGGGTTCACCTTCCACCTTGTCTAAGGCAGCAGCTCACTTTCCGAGTGCGTGCAGCAAGCTAGCTGGCCTGCAGGCTTTGGGGATTCTCCTGTTTCTGCCTCCCACCTTGCTGCAGGAGTGCTGGGGTGACAGGTACTCTCACAGTCCACTCAGCTTTCATGTGGGATTTCAACTCGGGTCCTCACACTTGTACAGCAAGCACTTTTACCTACTGAGCCACCTCTCCAGCCCCTGGTGTCTTTTTCCCTTTCGTTTTATCTTCTGTGTTTTGCCTGCATTGTGTCTGGGCACTAAGTGCTAGTAGAAGCCAGACAGGGCGTGGAATTATCTGGAGCTGGAGTGATAGGTGGTTCCTATTGCTTCTTTTTATCTGTAAAACTTATCCAGTTGTAAAACAGAGAAAATGAATACACAGAGGTCCTGGGCAGCCATCAACATCCCTCCTTATTTGTGGTTACTTAACTTACTGTTAAATATGAGTACTTAATGTACCATTACATATAGGCACTGACAGTATTTGACTGCTCTAAAAAGTGGTTCTAAAAATTCTTCAGTTATGTATGTTTATCCTGACTTGAAACACTTTTTTTTTTTAAATGTATGTGGGTGTTTTGCCCCCCCATGTCTGTGCAGCGTGTGCGCGCTAGGCGCTTGTGGAGGCCAGAGGAAGGCATGGGACCCCTCGGAACTGGAGTGATAGCCGTGAGCTGTGATGTGGATGCTAGGAATTGAACCTGTGTATTCTACAAGATTGGCAAGTGCTCTCAACCACTGAGCCATCTCTCCAGACCCATGGAAGCCATTCTCAGAGGAGCTGAGGAGATGGCTCAGTCAGTAAAATGTTCTCTGCACAAGCACGGCGACCTCAGTTTGGTCGGCAGAGTTCACAGGAAAAAAAAAAAAAGGTATGTGGTCGCCCTAGCAACTGAAGCACTGGATAGGTGGACAGGTGGATCGATGGGGTTCTGACAAGCCAGCTTAGCCTAGAGGGCTTCAGGTCCCAGTGAGGGACTCTTTGTCAAACAAACAGGATGGCCCTAGGGGAACCACACTCAAGGGTAGTCTCCACATGCTTACACATACGAGTGCACACAACACTCATGAACATGCAACACACACATAACATTCCTGGGAGGTAGTTGGAATAATTCCAGCACTGGGGAGGCTGAGGCAGAAGAATCGGGAATTAGGAGTCAGTCTGGGCTACATAGTAAGACCCTGTCTCAATAATTGAACTAATAAATGAATGGGCATATAGATTACTTCATGTATATGAACATGTGGCAAATATTAACAGCAGTTTTATCCAAAGTGTAAATAGATGTTTTTGTGTTGTGTTTTCTTTCGATTGTTCTGGGTACTTGAAAATCTTCTTAATCAAAAATTAAGGAGAAAGGCAGACTCAGCTAGGAGAACAGCTTAGTAGGAAGGAACAGTGCGGGCTCAGCACAGAGCCTGGATCCATCTCTCACCCAGACAGCCTGTGTGCTGCACGCTCTAGCCATAACACTCAGGAGGTGTGAGCAGAGAGATCAGCTGTTCAAAGTCACCATTGGATACAACTGTCTCAGAGACAGACAGACTCAGACACACACACAGAGGCAGGGGGGATGTTAGGGGAAGCGAGAGAGAGAAGGAAAGCCACAGCAGTTGAAAACACTTGAAAGTAGTGCAGGGCATGGTGGGACACTTCTGTTAACAACACTCAGGAGGGAAAATGGGTGGATCCCTGTGAGTTCAAGGCCGGCCTGGTCTACAAAGTTCAGAATAGCTATAGCTACAAAGAGAGACCTTATCTCAAGAAACAAAACATTTCAGATCACACTTTTTAAAAAGAACAAAACCAAGCAACTTGAAACTTAGAAAACCCTCCCCCTTCCCTCTCTCTCTCTTTCCTTCTTCCTCCCTCACCCTCTGCCCCAACTGTGTGTGTGTGTGTGTGTGTGTGTGTGTGTGTGTTATTTGCTTAAAGAGAGTGTCTTTTGCAGGGCAGTGGTGGGGCACACCTTTAATCCCAGCATTCAGGAGTTCAAAGCCAGTTTGGCTATGGAGTGAGTTCTGGGACAGCCAGGGCTACACAGAGAAACCCTGTCTCCAAGCAACGACAACAACAAAAACATACAGCACTCAGGAGGCAGAGGCACATGGACCTCTGTGAGTTTGAGGACAGCCTGGTCTACAGAGTGAAATCCAGGACAACCAGGGCTCTGTTACACAAAGAAACCTGGTGTGGGTGGTCGACTCTCTATGTAGCCTTCCGTCTCTGCCTCCCAAGTGCTGGAATTACAAATGTGCCACATCCAGCTAAGTGGATATGTATTTGGAGTGCTGAGGAAGCTCTTCTGGGAGTGATCATGCTCTAAGTGACAGTGTCAGGGCTTCAGGGGAGGCAGTTGCAGGTGATTCCCTCATCTCTAAGACACAAGCTCTTGAGTCAGCAAACGAGCTTTTTGTCTCCTGTAGCCTGAGGACAAGTGACAGAATACACAGATCTTTACCTTGAGTCTTCACAGAGGTCAAGAACAGTGGGGACAGGGACTCCTGCATTCCCAAGGGCTTTCATGATCCTGCCAGGACAAATACAAACTTATCATTGTGGTCTAAAGTGATAAGATTTTCTTCAAATTGCTTTCTTGATTTAAAAGATAGTACATTATCAGGGTGGGAAATGGTTCCGTTGGTAAAATGTCTGTGACACAGTCAGAAAGACCTGTGCTTAGCTCCCCAGCACCCATGTAGAAAGCTGAGCATGGTACCAAGGGCCGCTAATGCCAGACATGGGGTGTGGTCAGGGTGAAGACAAGGAGACTGCTGAACTCCCTGACTAGCACAGCTTCAGGCTCAACAAAAGCTCTTTACGTCAAAACATAAAGGTAGAGAAGCCACGACATAGTGGGCACATGTGTAAGCCCAGCACTCGGGAGGCCAAGGCAGGAGGATTTCTGAGTTCGAGGCCAGCCTGGTCTACAGGAGTGAGTTCTAGGACAGCCAGGGCTTCATAGTGAAACCCTGTCTCAGAAAAACAACAGACGGCTCTGCAGCTATGAGGACACTGTCTGTTCTTGTAGAGGACTCAGGTTCAGTTCCCAGCACCGACTTGGCAGCTCAGGACCTTCCAAAAACTCCAGTTCCAGGAGCTCCAATACCTTCTTCTGGCCTTTGTGTGTACTGTGTGTGTCTAGTACACAGACACGTGGTCAGGCAAAACACCCGTACACAAAAACGTTCATAAAGGGGGAGCATGGCGGAGGCCTCCATATACATGCACACATGTCCAGGCACACCAAACACACATGTACACATACCACACACATACATACAAACACGTAACAATGCAATAAAGTTAGGAATAACATGTTGGGGTGGGCTGTATTCTGTGGGAGGAGGCTAACCTAGCACACACAGGCCCAGGCCTCCATCCCCAGTGTGGCAGATGGAAGGAAGGAAGGAGAGGGGGAGGAAGACTACACTGTGTGCCTGTAACCCAGCATCCAATGCCGGGTGAGACAAACAAGAAAGAGAGGCCAGGACATCACACTTCTTCTCCATCACACACACTGCAGTGCAGTAAGAGGAGGAGGAGAAAGAGCCTCCCTGGAGAGACTCCAGCCCAGGCTTCTAAGGGCTTTCCCCTCCTATTTAAGAGATCTGGAGCTAGAATTCTGTTATGTACATTTAAACTGTCCTGGGGGCACAGGTCTGGACTACCAGCTACCAGGGAAGCTGAGGCCAAAAAGTCAGAGATTCAGGCCTTTAACCTGAGCAAGCTGGAGAGACCATGGCTGAGAGAGTGCACGCTAAGAACATTTGCAACAATCTATTATTGAGGACATGTGTGTGCACCGTGTGGAGGCACAAGTATCATGGCTCATATGTGGAGTCAGAGGACAGCTCTGTGGGCAGGGGACTCTTCTTCCATCTTCCTGTGCACTTCAGGGAGTTAGCTCAGGCCACTAGGCTTATACAGCAAGTGCCTTTGCCCACTGAACCATCCTGCCTCAGAAAAAAAACCAAAACAAAATCCCTCTTTTCTAAAGGGCTGGAAGTTAGCCCAGTCAGTACCATGGCCACTGTACAATCTTCAGCACCCCAAGTTCAATTCCCGGGACCACATTAAAGGCCCAGCACAGTAGCATGCTAGTAATCCCAGAGGCAGGAGGTAGAGACAGGTGGATCCCTGGGACTGGCCAGTCAGTCTAGCCTAGTCAGAGAGCCAGATCCCAGGGCAGGATCATGTCAAAAATCAAATGGGCATCGAGGACCCATACCCAAAGTTGACCTCTAACCTCCACATGGACACACACAAACATGCACACACTTATGCACACCTGGCATTAAAATAATTAATAGAAATTAATTTAAAATAATTTGATGTAAAAAGAGCAGGAGTGACTTCCAATCCCACTGGTGAGGCTCAAGGGAGAGAACCGGGAGTCCACGGTCTTCCTTGGGTGTGTTTGAGGCTAGCACAGACTCTGTGAAACTGTCTCAAAAAGGGGAGGGGTGCAGGATAAACAAAAACTTGGGTACCTGGGAGGCTGAAGCAGGAGGATCATTTGAGTCTGGGAACTAGAGAGCAGTCTAGACAAACCAAAACCATAACAAAAGTAGGTAACATGTTTTCATCAGCTGGAGACTGATAATTACAGCTTTAAAAACTTGAGGGCAGCAGGGCATAGTGGTGCATGCCTTTAGTCCTGGCACTTAGAGGCAGGGGCAGCCTGGTCTATACAGCCAGTCAGTCAGAACTAAATAATGAGACCGTGTTTCAGAAAACAAGCTGTGTTTGCGAGAGGCTGAAGACATGGCTCAGTAGTTAAGAGCACTGGTTGCTTTTGCAGAGGACCTGAAGTTAGTTCCCAGCACCCACAGGGTGGCTCACAACTATCTGTAACTCCAGTTCCAGGGGAGCCAACACCTAACTTCCATGGACATCTGATAAATGTACATACATACATGCGGGCAAAATATTAATACACATAAAATAAGAAGAATGTGTACCGCTCCCGACACCCACACGACAGTTCACAACAGCCTGTAACTCCAGACCAAGGGGACCAAACATCCTCTTTTACCCTCCATGGTCACCCACACTCATGTGCATGTGCGCACACACACACATACATGCACACACGCATACACACACACACACACACACACACACACATATAATTAAATATAAAATCTTATTTTTTAAAGAAGGGTTCAGGGCGGTCCCACAGAAGCTGACTTGACAGTTAGTATGGCGCTTATGTGCTGGGGACATCAGCTAGACAAACACCCTCCGGACCCCCCCAGAAACTTACCTGAACTCCCTTTCTATGGCATGGGCAGAGGGAAGGAGGCTCCCCGGGGGTTTCTTCCTCAGGACCAGCTGACGGTCCGGCAGCCTGATGTAGTATGTTGGGTTTGACTGTCCGTGATCAAACTGAAGGAGCTCCATGGGGCCTGCAAGTTTGACAGGAAGAGCGCTCAGAAGGGAGCAGGTTCCTCCGTGATCTGGACACATGGGTAGCCCTTCTTTCCAGGGGGGTGTGCCTCTGGGATGCATGATGTCCTCCTGAAAGATCCTGAGCAAGAGACACCATCCTCCTCCCGCCAGGTACAACTGGGTCCAGGCATATATACTCAGACCCCCATGTGGTTACAGCCTCAAAGGGCACTTTCTTAACACAGCGGTCACCTTCTCTCTCTGTCTGAGTGTGCATCTCCCTGCTGACCCTGTGAACACAAGCTCATGGCTTCTGCTTCTCAGTCCTAACAGTCGTGGCAGCACCTCTGGCCCCATGGGATGTCCTATGCCTGAGATCAAATGTGCCTGTGTCTGCCCTCACCCGTGCCCCACTGAACCATGATCGGCCCTGGCATGCCAGCCGACAGGAGCCAGGCAGAGCCAAAGCTACCAACACAAGACATACTTTCCCAGTCTCTGGGCTAAGTTCTGTGGCTCCTGGGAGAGGCAGACCTCATTAACCCTCAGTTAAAGAGTAAGATGTGTTCCACTTGACAGGAGAGAGGCCTGGTCGAGAGGAACCTTCAGCTCTGTGAGTGTGCTGCCAAGACACCTATGGCTAGCAAATAGCACAGTGTGGAACTGTAAATGACAGTCTTCTAGAGGACCAAGTTTTGGGACGGGACTGTCACCAGGAAAGATTTCAGAAGCTCCAAGATGCTTGTTTCAGAGGGTAGAGTGCAGAGAACAAGAAAATCTTGGAAGAAAAGTCCCCTTGTCACTTTGTAAATCATGCAGAGATTTCTTTTTCTGGTGCTGGGGACAGAAGAACCGGGGCTTTGCCCATGTCAGGCAAGTGTTATATACTGAGCTGGACTTCCAATCTCTAAAGTCGCCAAACATATAGTCACTGTCTCAAAACAGACTATTGTCTCCAAAAGTCAGAATCGCTCACTGCACATGCTGTCTCTCCAAGATCCCTCCTCCTCAGTGGCAATTCTCAGGCAAAGGCTGGCCCCCCAAAACTCTAAGATGGAGCACTGGGGTGAGGGGAGACAGTGCTCTTATGCTCTGTAATAGCATCTGCATATTACAGCAGGGTTGGCAATGGGCAATCACACTGCAGTCCATGCTGGAGAGAAAGTTCTACAGACGGGAAACCTTCCCTACCGGTGTAGTGGGTCCCCAGCAAGCCCTTCAGGTACTTCTCCAAGGCATCTTGTGGAATCTCCATGGTCTTCCTCACAGGACAAGTGTTTGGAACACCCACGTGCAATGGGAAACCCAGAAGAGCTTCCAGGTCCTTCACTGCCGTCTCAGGATTGTCAACCTTGTTTTAGGAAAAAAAAAAAAACTTGTGCCCATCAGCCTGGCCCTCACCCTGCCTTTTTCCATGAGGGACACATCTGAGCCCAGTGGTTCACAACTCTCTCATGCTGCGACCCTTTACTGCAGTTCCTCATGTTGTGGTGACCCCCGACCATGAAGTTACTTCAGAGCTATAGTTTTGCTACTGTTATGAACATAATATAAATATCGGATATACAGATATCTGCTATACTTCCCAGAGGGGATGTGACCCACAGGTTGAGAACCACTGCCGCCTTAGAGGGACCAGCCCAGAAGTCCGAGGTCAGTTCTCAGACCATGGCCACGGGAGCTTCTCTCAGCTCAGAGGAAGCACGACTTTCCTCTTCCATCTAATCCTGAGCCTCGCCTTCACAGAAGAGTACCACAGACAGGCTGTCAAGAGGCCAGAATGGTGACACACCCTACAGTCTGGGAAGATACAGATGGCCGATCCAGAGTTCCAGGCCAGCCTGGGATACATAGAGTCTCTGTCTGTAACAAACGAACAACAACAACAACAACAAAAAGCCCATGCCATTGCCGGGCGGTGGTGGCGCATGCCTTTAATCCCAGCACTTGGGAGGCAGAGGCAGGTGGATTTCTGAGTTCGAGAGTTCGAGGCTAGCCTGGTCTACAGAGTGAGTTCCAGGCCAGCCTGGGATACATAGAGTCTCTATCTGTAACAAACGAACAAAAAACAAAGCCCATGCCATACTTTACAGAGGGCAGAAGGCTAAGCTGGCTCTGTGGCCTGTGAGTTTAGCAGAGAAAGTGTTTTCGAACAACCCTGCCTCGGGACCCCCACCTCCTGCAGCTGGCATGCATCCCTGCAGGACCTACAGTGATCCATGTAGCCTGGGGCTCCTGGCCCCTCCATCTAGAAAGGGATTGCTTTGTCTGTGACAGTCAAAACCCACTTTCCCCATGCCGCCTCCTTCCCACTGCAGCTATGAGTGGCTCATTACAGATCTCATAGTTAGTCAGAAGCAGAGGGACTATGCCCAGAGAGTCACCAAAGAAAGCTACAGGCACAAACAAGTAAAGATAATATGGACATACTTGGGTTAACTAGGAAGAGGCTCAGGACACAGTCAGGATTACCTTAATGGTGTGAATGCCCAGGCTGGCAGCTGCTTTTAGATTTGGTCCCAGATCATCAAGAAAAACAGCCTCCGAGGGCTGCAGGCTCAGCCGCTGCAGGCACAGCTGGAATATCCTGGGATCTGGCTTACAGATGCCTTCCAGGCAGGACTCCACCACCTAGAGAGAGAGGGTGGCTCTACAGGGGCAGCTCCCGCAAGCACACTGGCACAGGTTTTGAAAGAAAGAAGATGGTGTGGAGTTATTTCCTGTAACAGGGAGAGTTATGTAAAATGATGTTGCCTTCTTAAAATGAGGGATTAGAAAATTTTGGGATACAACCTAGGGGCCCACACTCAGTGTCAACCACAAGGAAAGGAGCTAGACACCTCACAAACGCCCGTCATGCTGTGGGAATGGTGGGTAGGACTCAGGTCGTGAGGTATTATGGGATGGCACTGGTCTTGAATTAGCCTCAGACAAACAGTGGAGTCAGAATCTACATGAGACGTGGGAGTGTAGGTGAGGGTTTGAGTGTGCAGCATAAAGGGGTCTCCACCTCAGCAATACTTGGCCATAGGCACAATTATGGTTTTTTTTTCCAAAAGATTTATTTATATATTTTATGTATACAAGTTCTCCTATTTTTAGAATTATTTATTTATTTTATGTATAGAAGTACACTGTCACTCTCTTCAGACACACCAGAAGAGGGCATTGGACCCATTACAGATGGTTGTGAGCCACCATGTGGTTGCTGGGATTGAACTCAGGACCTTACTCTGTAACTCAGAACTCTTACGCTGTAAGAGTAGTCAGTGCTCTTAACTGCTGAACCATCTCTCCAGCCCAAGAACTCTGTCTTAATGCATACCAGAAGAGAGAATCAGATCCCATTACAGATGGTTATGAGCCACCATGTGGTTGTAGGGAATTGAACTCAGGATCTCTGGAAGAGCAGCTAATGCGTTTAACCTCTGGGCCATCTCTCCAGCACTGAGCTCAATTATGTTTTAAGGGCCATTTTGCTGGATGTGGTAGCGCATGCCTTTAGTCCCAGTATTTGGAAGGCAGGTGGACCTTTGTGAGTTCCAGGCCAGCATGGTATACACAGCAAGTTCCAGGTTGCCAGGGCTATATTATACCCTGTTTTTTAAAAATAAAATAAAATAAAATAAAATAAAATAAAATAAAATAAAATAA
>NW_021604614.1:14710485-14737595 GCF_004785775.1 Grammomys surdaster | reverse complement strand
AAATAAAATAAAATAAAATAAAATAAAATAAAATAAAATAAAATAAAGCCTTTAATCCCAGCATGGGAGAGGCAGAGGCAGGTGGATCTCTGGGAGTTCAAGGTCAGCCAGGTCTACAGAATACATTCTAGGACAGTCAGGGCTACACAGAGAAACTCTGACTTGAGAATAGATAGAAAGATAGGTAGGTAAGTAGATAGATAGATAGATAGATAAACAGATAATAAAAAGACCAAAAATAAAAGGTAATTTTCAACTTATTATACCTACACAGGATTCGGGCAGATATGTGACTAAAATCCCACTTCCTGGGACTGCTAGCAGGCAGCAGTAAAAGCGGAACTCAGAGCATCCAGCACGTCCGTCCCCTCACACTTACCACATCAAACTGTTTCCGGTCCAGGGGCAAAAAGCTTTTCCCATCGGAAAGGAGAAAGTTATTGGTCAGGACTGCAGTCTGGAGGCCCTCTGCTCTGATCTGAGCGATGGCCTGTGTCATCACAGGGAACTGCCTTGCCACTTGCTCACTGGTCAGCAGAGAGAAAAAGGAGCTCACAGGCACAGAAGTCTTTGCCTGTGAACAGGAGAGGAGACAGGAGAATTAGTGTGGACCCTCATGGCCCATAGGCTAAATCGACTCCCAGCCTCCTACTGCTGCCTGGATGTGAGTGAGAGCCCAGGGCCTGAGGCCCATGATGTTAGAGTCCACACTGCTATTTTGAGAGGGGTTCTCAGGATACTGAGCAGATGAGCCCCTAATGCCCGGGGTCAAGTGATCCTCAGCCTCCATAGTAACCAGGACAACAGGTAAACACCACCTTCCCTGGGTATAGGGCAGTCTTTAAAACCTCATTTAGGGCCAAGCAGTGGTGGTGCACACCTTTAATTCCAGAGGTTTGGGAGGCAGAGGCAGGTGGATTTCTGAGTTCAAGGCCAGCCTGGTCTACAGAGAGAGTTCTAGGACAGCCAGGGCTACACAGAGAAACTTTGTTTTAAAAATAAATAAATAAATAAATAAATAAATAAATAAATAACATTTACTTAAGTGTGGGTGTGGCAGCGGCATCTTACACTCGTGAAGGTCAGAGGTCAGGCCCTCCCTCCATCATTTAGATTCTGAAAGGTGAACTTAGGCTGTCAGGCTTGGCAGCAAGTACCTCAACTGGTTGAGCCATCTTGCTAGCCCCACTGCAGAAATTTTAAGCATATTAATTTAGCAGCATAAAAGATACTTTTGCCAGCGTCCCCCACCAGACCTTCCTTCCATGGACGTTATTACTGTGTTTAAATTGTATTTCAGTGGAGCTTTGAAGGTTACACGAGTCACTGTACACGCAAAGCTTAAATAGTGCACAATGCGGAGAAAATATGTATTGATTTAATAAGCTTTGGCTCCAAACCGTTAGGCTGATGGCTCCGGTTTCAGTGTCTGGTGTAGCTTACGGTAAATAGCGAGAGTTATTTATCCATGCACGAACCCAATGCTGAACGCCTAGGCATAGAAGGAGGAACTTAAAAACAAAGACAGGGTCTGAGGTTTTCATTTCAGCTTCTTTAAATCGATGCTATGGCTGAATGAGGGCAAACTTGAGACCAAGAGAAAACCAGGAGAACGCTAGACATGGCGGCACTCGACTGTAACCCAAGCACCTCGGAGGCGGATGCTGGAGGCAGCCGCTCGAGGTCATCTTGGGCTACAGGGTGAGCACAAGGCTGCTGTGGGCTACAAACCTATCTCGACACCCCTCCCCTGATCAAAGAGAAAGGGGGGAAAAAAAGCAGGGAAAGGAACATCGGTCACTCACGATCTCGGAGCACAGTGTCCCGAATTCTCCCAAGAAGCCCTCGGTTGTCATCTCTCCTTTCATGAACCTCATCCAGGGCCCACTGTCGCCACCTCTGATCAAAGCCTTCAGTATAGTTCCAGAAGGGACATGATTCTGCACCTCCCATCCTGTAGGACACAACACACACGGGATAAGGAAGACCATCACACGGCTGGGGTTTGCGGAGCTTGGGAGTGACAGCTCCAGGTCCTGTGGCAGCACTGTGGTGGCTACGTGTGCTCCAGGGAAGTCTGGATTCTCACTCTGAGGAGAGACAAACACAGACGGGGAACAGGGCTACTGACAGTCCAGTCTCACCCTCACTTGAGTTGCCCTCAGAGGTCAGAAGAGGACACCAGCTCCCCTGAAGCTGGAGTTACAGGGGGTTGAGAGCCAAGGGGCAGGGAACTAAACTTGGGTTCTCTGCAGAAGCAGTAGGCGAGCTTAACCATCAGTGTTTCTCCAGCCTGGAACTTCTGTTTTGAAGCACTTTTTCTGAGAAAGTGGAGCCTGTGTCTTGGGACTACTTGGCAGTATGGAAAGGCATAGAGAGAAGCAGTCCAGTTCCCCAGAACAGCCACTGTCAAGGCCAAGTACACACATAGAGGACATCAAGGCCTTAAAAGCAAAGCTTCCTCAGCCTCCAAGCGCTCTGAAGGGTACGGCGTTTCTGCTTGCCCCAGAGCTGGCAAGCATGGAAGGAACTGGCACCCTCATGTACGGTTCTTGGATATAAAAAAGGACAGCCTCTGTGGAAAGCAAAATTTGGCAGTTTCTGTCAAAAAATCTTCAGCGTGTGTTTGATGTGACAACTTCACTTCCAGGAACTTCTTCCAGATACTTTTACAAAGGAAGTGAAGGTTACAAACAAGACTGAGTGTGTATAACTGCATGTAAAGAAAAGGTTTGAAAGGTAAATCTGTATGTAGAGGGCTTGTTGTGTCAGTTATGATTATGGCTCAGGAGCCCCATCCGTCTCCCTGGGTTCTGGGATTTTGTTTCTTCAGCACTAGGACTGACCCCAAAAGGCAAGCGTCCTACCAGAAGCACACCCCCACCTTACACCTTACTGGAACGTAGCCACACCTATATTCTCACAACAATGACAAAGGTGATGACTCAGAAACCTATCTGTGGCAGAGATGATGCAGCTCATAAAACTGACATGGTCCTCAGAGGAAAAGCGTGCTAGACCTTAGAGGAAACTTACACCTCCTGACATGAACGCGTAGGGAAGGCCAGCGGGGATGGGGGTGGGGAGGTGCAGTGACAGAGGGGAGAACTCCAGTGGAGTCCTTGCTTAGCATACACAAGGCCTGCTCAGATCCTACCACCATGAAGAAGAACAGTTGCCAGAATCATTTACCAGGTCACACAAAGAAGACAGAGAGCGGTCTGGATAGGATGTCCACATACTCACGCCCATACACTCACACACATACAGAGGCATTCCTCCGTAGGAATGCCACCCATCCCCTCTAAGACAGGCACTTTCAATAACTGGAGCTCACTCATAGGTCTAAGTGGCTGATCGTCCAGCCCCCCAGGGATCCTTGGGCCTCCACCAACCAGTGTGGGGCTTATGAGCACAGGCCACCTTGTTCAGCCTTCTAACATGGATCCTGTTCCAGCACAGCTCCTCGTGCTTCTGAGACAAGCACTTTCCTACTGAGCTCTCTCCCTGGCCGTGCATCCACTTTCTTCTAGCCTTGAGTGGTCCATAAATGAGGTTGGCACACCTGGGCCTGGGACCCAGGTTCACCCGGACCACACTACATAGCCCAGGCTGCCTTTGAACGCTCAGTGATCCTCCTGCCTCAGATGCCCATGTATTCGAATTATAGATTCGAAGCACCCCATCTGCCTAGAAAAGATTTTCTCAACTAAGACTCCAAAGTCTAAAACTATGAAGAAAGAAACAGATGGCCCCAACGATGGTACTTTAAAAATGCAAATTTCGGTATAGATCATTTCTCAAAAGAAAAGATAAAGAAGCATCAGAAGTATTATAAATAAAATCAAAGGATGGGGGCTGGAGAGATGGCTTGGTAGTTAGGAGTGTTTACTGCTCTTGAATGGACCCAACGTCAGCTTCTGCAGGCACCTGCACACCATAAACTCAGGCAGGTGCACACAAATGCACATAAAGAAAAATAATGAATAAATCTCCAAAGCCATCAAAGATACTTAATCTACCTGACAAAAAGCTCTTGAGCAATTCAACAAGAAACACGAGGGACTCAGAGAAAAAGAAATCTAAGTGACCTACAGACATATAGAAAGAGGCAACCGGAGACCACGAAACATCAGATCTAGACAGTGCTGGGCATAGTGGTACACACTGGTCACTTAGCAGGACTAGGTGGACTGTGCCCTGAGCCACAGCCCTAGCTGGGATTTGCTTCTTTTTTCACTCAGGCTTGCATGAGATAGTTAATTTCTAAGGCTTAGGAATGATAAACCAGGGACTTGTGTTGGGTTAGTGGGTTTTGTTTTGTTTTGTCAATTTGACCCAAGCTACAATCATGTGAGAAGGCAGAACATCACTTGAGAAAAATCCCTCCGGCAGACTGTTCTGTAGGCAAGTATGTGGGGACATTTCTCAGCCAGTGATTGCTGGGGAGAGCCTGGTCTGTGTGAGTGGTGCCATTTGTGGGGTGGGCAAGCCATGGGGAGGGAGCAAGCCAACAAGCAACAGTCCTCCATGGCCTCTGCTTCTGTTCCTGCCCTTCTGTTCAGGTTCCTGCCTTGAACTTCTGCCCTGAGTTCCCTCCATGACAGACTCTGGATACGGTGTGGAACTCCATAGAGATATTTCCTCCCAAGCTGCCATTGGTCATGGTGTTTATCATGGCAACAGGTAGGGGCAAGGACAGGACAGCAAATACAGAGCTTCTTTCTGTACACAGGAACCCAGGTATGTGGTACACAGCTGGGAGGAGGCTGTGTGACCTTTGGGTCCTCCCAGTCTCCTCTCCTCCCCCACTGTCTTCTTGTAGTGCTGAGAATAGACCAAGGGCCTTGTGGGTACTAGACAAGCCTATGCCACTGAGCTACATTCCAGCCCCAATACTGTATTTCCTGGGCCTCGTTGGCCAGCCTGTGCCAAAGCTAGCCACTTTTATATGGCCTGTGAGTCAGAATGGCTTTACCTTCTGAGGAAGTTGAAAACTAACCCAACTGTCTGTCTATACTTTCCCACTCCACTTAGCCTCTAAAAGTTACAAAGAGTAGGGAGCTTACCCGCAGCCACTGTCCCTGGAGAAGGCACGAGAACTCCGCCCATGTCAAAAATGACTGCTCTGTAGCTTCGGCCTTTAGAATGTGTCCATCGGAGGACTCCCTGATTCCTGCCCAGGGGATGTTTCAGGGCAGTGGTCCTCCATGCCCAGTGGAGGGAGGAAGGCTGGAAAAGCCTCCTTACACACATGGTGAGATGGAGGCTGTGTGGGAAGAAGGTTCAGAGAGGCTTGAGACACAGCTTCTGTCCAGGGTTAGGGTTAAGTTAGGGTTAGGGTCAGGATCAGCCTCAGGGTCAGGGTTAGGGTATCCCTGAGCTTGGTGCCACACACAGCTCTCAGCTGATTCCCCAGGAATGCTCAAGCCCCACCCACAGCTGGCATCAATGACTGTTCACCCAGGGGCCTTTGCCCCTCCACTGTTATAACCATGGAAAAGGGGTTTGAGCCCTGAATTTCCTCAATCCCAAATCAGCTGCTTCGGCCCTGCCTGTGCTTCCTCCTGAGAACTCCATCTCTGGCCGCCTTCTCTCTGTACAGACTTCTCTTAAGAGACCCCGAGGGGCCGGGGTGGTGGCGCACGCCTTTAATCCCAGCACTTGGGAGGCAGAGGCAGGCAGATTTCTGAGTTCGAGGCCAGCCTGGTCTACAGAGTGAGTTCCAGGACAGCCAGGGCTACACAGAGAAACTCTGTCTTGAAAAACAAAAACAAAAACAAAAAATCACAGAACAAACAAAAAAAAAAGAGACCCTGAGGGTTCCCTCCTCTTCTTTCCACCTTCCTCCCTCATTGGCCAGAGGAACCCTTTAAAGCCGAAGATGTGACCACATCTTAACTCCATATTATTCCATGGGTTTGGTTTTTGTTGTTGTTGCTGTTTTGGTTTTGTTGTTGTTGTTGTTTGTTTGTTTTTTGGTTTTTTTGGAACATGTTTTGTCCATGTAGCCTTGGCTGTCTTAGAACTCATTCTATAGACAAAGCTGGCCTTGAACTCAGAGACCACCCTGCTTCTGCCTCTGAAGGGCTAGGATTAAAGTCCTCTACCAGCAGCCTGCCTTAACCCCATTTCAAACCTTCATTGGAAACAGCATGTAGTAGTCCAGCTACAGTAGATACTAAGGCAAGATTGTTAAGTTCTGAGCTAGCCTGGGCAACTTAAAGAAACTGTGTGTTAGTAACTGTTTTCATTGCTGTGACCCGTTCCCTGACAAAGTGGCACAATGGAAAGATTTGTTTTGGGGCACATTTCAGAGAGCTTAATCTGTGGTTGTGCACGCAGCTCCATGCACTTGGCCAGAACATCACAACAGAAAAGATGTTTGTACTTCATAGCCAAGCAGGGAGCAGAGAGAGGGAACATAGGAAATCGCCAGGGCAAGAAACTGGGACACACACCAGTGACTTGTTTCCTCTAGCTGGGCCCCACCTCCCAGGATTCACCAGCTCCCAACAAAGATATCTCATTACAAATCTGTCATGGGATCACTCCACTGACTGGGTCCAAAGCCCTCAGAGGAAACTGTCTCTGCATCCCTTCAAGAGGCCTGGTTTCCTAGCTTTGGAGGCCTTCTTAATCAAGTATGAGAAATTAGGCTTTTATTGGGGCTTGCAGGTCCACACCTATAACCTCAGCACTGGGAAGACAGAGGCAGGGGAATCTCTGTGTCTCCAGAGCAGCCAGGGCTATATAGGGAGACTCTATCTCACACACACAAACAAACCCGGAATAGACACAAAAACTCACAAGCAAACAAAACCAAGACCTAAACAAAGGAATCTTTCTTCTCTTTTTCTCTTTTATTCAGATGGGCCTTACTCTGCTGTCCAAGCTGGCCTCAAGTGTTTGGGTCCAGGCAATCCTCCTGCCTTAGTTCTCCCTAGTTAGCTAGTATGGCAGGCACATATGGACTGCTGTACTCAGCTAACAAAAGATTAAATGGTAAATCTTGAAAATGGCACGATGTACTTAGACATCAAAATTTGGCTGAATTTGGTAGTTAAAAAAAAAAAATAACAAACCTCCCAAACCCCAAACTTCAAGGCTGATGACTCTTTCAATTTTACTTCTTTCTATGGGAGGCCAAAGTCTATAAGGGACAACACACTGACGTGGAGGCAGAGATTATCGGCTTATGCTACCACCTCTGGGTTGTGGATCCCTGGCGAATCGGACTCTGGCCTTTGTGCACACTTGGCAAGCACTCTGTCTCCCTTCTCTCCAGGCCTTGGCACCTGCCGTGCCGGCAGGCCAGAGCCTGCTTCATCTGGCTGGTGAATGTCCACTCAGTTTTATACCTCAGCCTTGATTTCTTCCCCAGGGGCAGCCTTGAATGGCAGGCTAGCCCGGGCTAGCCAGCAAGAAAAGGCAGAGAGGGATATAGGGAAGGAAGAGCTAGGGACACACTTGAGTGGTGGACAGCCATGGAAGAGCTGTGACAGCTTGTCCATTCCTGGTTAACAATGCTAGTTTCCTGGAACTGGCATCTTCTATGCCACAAAGTGACTTTGTTTTCTTCTTGTCAATCAGAATGAGGTTAGACTAATGCCTCGATCACATTCCATCAACGTCCACAGGTGTACAGTTTTATATTACAGAGATAGTGTAGTAAAGACCTCAGTGGTCTGGACTGACTGGTTCCCAAATCTGACTCTTCTAACCACTGAGAGTGAGGTCCTGGGTACATTACCTTCTGAGCCTCAGGTTCCTCCTCTGTAAAATGGGGACAATTACAGTACCTATTGCAAGGGGGGTGAGGGTCACCACTGCCTAAGGTAAAGAATGTCAAGCTATCAAATTAGCGTGTGGTACGCCATTTAAGGTTATCTAACACTTGAGTTGGTTGTGTGCCTCAGCAGATGGCATGTGCTTAGCATGCTGAAGGCGCTAGGTCAACCTCAGTGCCATAAACTAATGTCTGACACACGGTCAGATGGTCTACACTGTGTGGGTGGCTTTCATGTAAGCCCATTATTCTCCACGGGGGTGGGCATCACTTGGGCCACAGAAGGGGACATTTGGTGATATCTGGGCATATTTTTTGGTAGTCACTTCCAGCTGACAATACTACTGATGTCTATAATTCACAGACATATATGCATGCACCCCGAAAGAGTTATCAGGACGTGAAATGTGAGCAGAAGCTGGGAAACCCTGGCATTAAAGGGGTATGAGACGTATTACATAGGAAATAACACAAGCACCTCTATGTATCGTGGGTTCCTGTTACAGTACAATTTGTATACACATCCTCTCCTGAACCTCTTACACTCTTGCATCCTGTCATGTTTTTCCTCCATACATGCACAGATTTTACCTGGCTTTCTCTTTCTTTCCTGTCTGTGTGTCTCTGTGTGTGTATACTAGACACTGAACACAGACCCTATACCCCAAGCATTCTACCTCGGAAGTACATTCCCTGTTGTGTGTGCTCACTATAACACCTGCACAGAGGACAATTCTTGAGTTAGTTCTATCCTGCCACCTTGTGAGGCACAAAGTCTTCAGCAGAAGCCCGTAACCCTAGTACTGGAAGAGGCAGGAGGGTCAGAAGTTCAAGGACACCTGTTTCCAATATACAGAGAACACAGCTTTTCTTTTCTCCAATATATAGAGTTCGAGCTATCTTGGGCTACACCAAACCTTGTCTCAAAACAGCCTCAACAATGGCCAGACGGTGGTGGGCAGGCCTGTATCTTACAACTCTGGAGGCAGAGGCAGGAAGATCTCTGAGTTCAAGGCCAGCCGGTCTACAGAATGAGTTCCAGGACAGTCAGGCGTACATGGAGAAACTCTGATTCGGAAAAACAACAACAGCAGCAGCAACAACAAAAACAAGCCAAAACAAAACCAATCAATCACAACGAAATAACAAAACCAAATTTAACCTTGACCTATAGGCTTTCCAGCGTATCCCTGTCTCTACACAGCGTTTCATTTCACAGAACCCTGTGGTTAAGCAACAAGTAGCTCAGGATCGCACGAGTACCGAAGGTTGTCCTGTCTGGGGCTGTTTTCTGTGTCTGCAAAATCGTCATCTGCAGTGTTCGGCTCTCAGTGGAATACCTGTGAAGCCTGTGAAGCCCTGGCGCTCCTAACCAGCCCATCGCCATACCTGCATAAAGTTACAACCCCGAGGTCGAAAACCCAGGAACCCTCAGAGTCTCTGCGAACCCTCAGAGTCTCGGTGAACCCTGCGGGGAAACTAGGCGTGACAAACGGAGGGAGAGGTCAAACGTCAAAAATAAGCCAGAACGCTCTGCACGGACTGCGCACGCTCCTCGGACACTGTCGCGTCCAGATGGTCAGCCAAGGTGCAGAAGAGGCTGCCGAAAGCGCATGCGCGCCCGCGGCCTCGCCCCTTCCCGCCGGCGCGTGCGCGTGCGCGACCCTGCGGGTCAGGGACGGCGGCCGAGAGGCGGAAGTGTAGGTTGTTGTGGCTCGGCCGGCTGCGCGAGAGGGGCTGCCGCTGCTGAGGCGGCGGCCGCGGCTCTGAGGCGGTGGCGGCGCTGCCGACCGCGGGCCGCTCGGCCTCTGGGCTCGGCCCGCAGTCTTCCCTCAGCTCACCGGGGCCCACGTCGACCAGCGCCTGTCCTATGAGTGTGTCACTGGTGGTCATCCGACTGGAGCTCGCGGGTCACTCGCCGGTCCCCGCCGACTTCGACTTCAGCGCCGCCGGTGAGTCCGCGTCCTCGCGCAGGGCCGGCGGGTCGGCAGCCCTCGCTCCACCCGCCCCCGGGCTTGCCAGGTTCTTCGGCTCGACGCCGCCTTCGCTGCGAGAAAGCGCGGCCTGGGGCGGGGGTGGGGTGGGGAGGGATGCTCTGCGCTTTTCCCAAACTGGGAGACAGGCCAGTGGTTCAACGATTTGCCCAAAGTTAGATAGAGTGGCTGGAAACACGGGTTCTAAATCAGCCGGTCCCAAGAATCTGACGTCGTCACCACCAGCCACAGACTTCCTTAGTGGGCCATGCAGCGTCGGCTCTCCCTTGATCGTCACAACATTACCTGATAACATTGAGACTCCCGAGGTGAAGGCAGGAGGACCGGCAACCACAAGACGGTCTGGAAACCTGTCTAAACAAACAGACAGAGAGAAAAGGTGTGTGTAGGAGGGCAGTTGCTTGATGTCTGTCAGAGTTTTGTCGTGCCCTGAATCAGACTTGGTCTCGAATTTGTGCCATACAGATTAAATGTCCTAAGTTGATAGAAAAGAGAAACAGGAACACTTAACTTAGGTTGGAGAGCTGGGCTGGTGCTTGTTCTCGGAAGAATGGCATCACTGGCCACGCTGTGAGTCCAGCCTTTAGAACTGCAGAAGAACAGTGAGTTGTGGTCTTTCTTGTCCTTTTGGACTCAAATGACTGATGTCTTTCAAGGTTACAAGCGGCTTTCAAGAGCTCAAAGTGACCCCTAGATCTGAAAGTCAGCTAAGTTGGCACTAGACACAAACAGGTAACTTCATACAGGCCCAGTCATGGAGACATTTATGCGGCAGAGCCCAGGGTGAGAGTTCCTACTGTGTGCCGGGCTGGACAAGCCTGGGGTCTGCCTCAGAGCTTACTCATGAGTAGAACTCCTAGAGGGACCGAGACAGGCACTGGAAAAGGACCATGGGCACGGTGAAGCACAGTAGAGGAGGAGGAGGAAACCTACTGATTGGAGTGCCGAGAAGTGAGAGTAATGTGGCCTGTCGTAAGGTATTAATCTTTCATGTGTTCTTCAGCTGGAGAGATGTCCAATGAGGAGATCAAAAAGAAGACATTGGCTTCAGCTGCGGCCTGCCTAGAAGGGAAGTCGCCAGGGGAGAAAGCAGCAGTCATACACCAGCACCTCGGCCGTCGGGAAATGACCGATGTGATCATTGAGACCATGAAGGCCAGCACAGGTATGCCCTCAGGAAGCCTGGCTGTGCCCTTGCACTCTGAGCCCCTGGCTGTGTATTTTCTCTGTGGTTGATGAGCCAATGAGGCTCACCTCTGGTGTGTTTATTCATGAGGATGACTTGTTATTGAAATTTTAATCTTTGTGCATTCACCTCCTGAGTGGTGGGATTACGTGTATACACCAGTACATCCAGTTTGTGTGCCGATGGGCACAGCCCCAGGGCTTCATGCATGTAAGGCTAGCACTCCCCCACCTGAGCCGGAGGGCCAGCGTGTATATTTCTTTGTAAGCACCTGTGTTCTTTATGTGATTTTTGAAGCATATTTCATTGTCTTTTTTTTTCTCCTAAATTAGTAATAAATTTGGATGCAGAAGTGCATGCCTTTAGTCCCACCTACTCAGGAGGCAAAGGCAAAAGGGTTATTTAAACCCTCGAGTTTGGAAACAGGTAACCTAAGACCCTGTTTTAAAAAGAGTCGTAATCCGGGAAAAACTAGATGGATTGTGGCCAGGTGGGTTCTTCACTCTGGTGGCAGTGCTCGTCACCACTAAGTCGGCTCCCGTGGAGGAGTACATCCGGGTAAGCCTGCTGCAGGCTCCCTGCCCTACTGGCCTGCACAGCTGAGGAAGTGGATGCTTTCTGCATCTCCCTCCTAGGTGTGGTCAGAACTGGAAGGTTCAGTTTTCAGAGAGCCCTGACTGTCACTCTGAGGAGCAGGCGCCTGCTTGTGTTGGGGTGCTGATGGAGGGAGGGGGAGCTTCTGTTGGGGTTTGAAAGGTTTTTTTATTAAATTATTTATTTACATTCCAAATGTTGCCCCCCCCCCAAGCCCCCAGTGTTCAGAGATTTTTACAAGGGTACGAGGATATGCTTTTAGCTAAAGAGAGCTTTAAATGTTGTTGGGATATTCCCCGACCCAACAGTTGAACAGTACGGTCTGTTGGTTTTTGTGACAGGGTCTCTTACATCTGCAGCTCTCCTGCTCCAGCCTCCTGGTGTTGGGTTTACAGGCAGGAGCCATCACACCCAGCGTGAACATGGTTCTTAACGCGATACAGTACAGTTGCTCTGTCACAGCTCCCCGTGCCACGTGAGAGTCTAACTCTCCTAGGCTCCTTAAGCTAATTTCCCGTTGTTGGTGATCTGCTCATTTTCACTTTTGTAAGATGAGTTGCAAGACACAACAGAAGAAAAGAAGCCCTCAGCAGCCCCCGTCTCTGCACAGAGAAGTAGAGAGCAGAGAGAGTCTGTGAACACAGCCCCAGAGTCTCCATCCAAACAGCTCCCAGACCAGATCTCCTTCTTCAGCGGCAACCCTTCCGTTGAAATCGTCCACGGCATCATGCACCTGTACAAGACAAAGTAAGCACAGCTCTCTTCCTTCTGACTGCTCTGATCCTGCTTGAGGAGGGAGAACACTGTGTGTGTCTGGGACGAGGTCAGGCTAAGGCTTTGACAACCACTGCCCTGGGTACTGTGGACTACACAGTTGTGAGTGCCGTGTGTTTGACAGTGTAGACTGGGCCAAAGCTTTCCTCACTCAAAATGAATGTGTACATGCCCATATGAAAAGCTTGGGAAATGCTCTCTTAAGCAGTAGGCATGGGGATTGAAAACACAAGGAGCCAAAGCACCTGTGCTCTCGTCTTTACCATAACTGCACCAAACCACAGCAGTCACCTGGCGTTAATTGAAGTGCCTGATTTCATGGCTTAGGCTTGACAAGGGCTCACTGATAACCTTGGCTGGTTTGGAATTCGTAGAGATCTGCCTGTAAAGGTGTCCACCTCTAGGCCTGGCTTTTACAATTTTTTCCCCTATTAAAAAAACAAAAACACACACAAAAACAACTTTCTTTTGGAAGCCCAAGGAAAGGAAGCACTTGGACAGATAACCCACCGGCTGGATCTTCAGTTCTCTGGATACGATAATTGGTTTATGTCTCAACAACTCTCTTTGCCCTAACTTGTCTGGATGCCCCTCCAGGGAACTGGGAAACAGCCAGCCATCAGGTAGCCATTTTGGATCCCAGCTGTCACGTCTGTTTTCGTATGTTAAAGACAAATGCCACTGTAGAAGGCTTCTCTCCCTCCCTCGCAGCCGTTCAGATCGAGAGAACTTTTTCTACTCTTCAGTCCTATTGTCAGAAATTAGGATTGTCCAATAGATCTGTGCTCACTCTTCTCTGGAGCTCTTAAGAGAACGTCACAGTAGCACTGTGCCTCCTAGTTACTCAACAATAGATTACTATTCAAAAATTAAAGAGACTGAAACATGGGGCTGGAGACATGGCTCAGAGGTTAAGAGCAGTGGCTGGTCTTACAGAGGACCTGGGTTCAGTTTCCAGCACCCACAAGGTGGCTGACAACCATCTTTAACTCTAGTTCCGTGGGGTCCATGCCTTCTCCTAAGCCACCAGGCCTGCATGTGGTGCACAGACAAACGTGTAGGCAAACACTCATAAAAATAAATATTTTTTGAAAAGAGAATAAAACACTGAGTCTGATAGTATAAATTAACAAGTGTTTAAATCATAATTGAAAGTTCTGGAGAGGTGCTGTGTGAGGTGAAGACAACCAAAATACGTTGTGTGAAATACTCAAAGAGCTAATCAAATACCTTTTTTTAAGATTGAAAACTCAGCTGTGGGTAATGTAGAATGTTTAGGGCTTCCCTTAAAGTGCACTGCAAACTCATGGAAAAGGATTCGGGTACTCATGAGTGTGTGTTTTCAAGTTAACTCACCAGTTATTGAGTTGATTTGTGAAATATTAGCCGTTTTATTTTTCCTATTTTCTCGGACAAAAGAGTTGTTTGGTTATCGTTCTCCAGACTTTTCAAGATGGTCTCATTGTCTTCCTCTTAGTAAGATGACCTCCCTGAAAGAAGACGTGCGGCGCAGTGCCATGCTGTGTGTCCTCACGGTCCCTGCCACCATGACCAGTCATGACCTTATGAAGTTTGTTGCCCCATTCAACGATGTAATTGAGCAAATGAAAATCATCCGGGACTCTACTCCAAATCAGTACATGGTGCTGATCAAGTTCAGTGCACAGGTAAAGCTAAGACGCTCGACAGCTCTCTGCGGAGGACGTGCTGGGGAGACTGTGTGCCAGCGTGTGTGGTTTATGTCTCAGGTTCAGAAATGGCATCTAGGGTGGAGTCGGTGTGTTGTGACCCCCTGGCTATTAGGGTGTTAGAAATACTATTACATTGGCTTGTTTTTAAGATTTATTTATTTTATGTGTATGAATACACTGTCGCTGTCTTCAGACGCACCAGAAGAGGGCATCAGATCCCATTACATATGGTTGTGAGCCATCATGTGGTTGCTGTGAATTGAACTCATCCAGTCCTTATTTTATTTTACTTTACTTTACTTCATTTTATTTTATTTTATTTTATTTTATTTTAAATAAGGTCTTACTGTCTAGCCCTGGCTGGCCTGTTACTTGCTTTGAAGACAGGCTAGCTTGGAATTCACAGAGATATGTCTGCCTTTGTCTCCCAAGTGTTGGAACTACCATACCCAACAAAAGAAACCCAAGATGACTAAACCAGCCATGAGTAGAACCTGGAATCCTCTGATCTTTATTAGAGTTATTACCCATTGTTCCACTAGCCTACACTTCCATAATTTAAAAGACATTTTTTTAATTCTTATTATCTTGGTTCTGAAGATTGGTCCTAATACCTTTCACACGCTCTGCCACTGATGGCACCCCCACCCTCTTTTTATCTTTTTAACTTTGAGACAGGGTCTCACTAAGTTGCCCATGCTGCCCTTGTCTTACGCTGTACCTCAGGTGTACACTGAACTGGTGATCTCATCCTGTCTCCCACGTAGCTTGATGATAGACCGGTGCCACCATACCTCACTCATGATCTCTAGGCATCAGACCGGGTGTGAAATCCAGCTTGTGTTTTCTTATCGAGTGGGAATTAGCCCGAGGGACACCAGAGCCCAGAGGGTGGTTGTCTAGCTGTGTCCCCAGCACACAAGCGCCATACTAAACTGTGAAGTTAGCTTCTGTGGGGCTGCCCTGAAGTCCCTTCCTTCTTTAAAAAGGAAGATTTTTTTTTAGTAAAACAACAGAGATGTTCTTAGACCTGAAAGTGCTTGTGCAGTTTGGAATTAGGAAGGCTTTGTCATTGCCTCTCTTCCTTGTACTGCTGTAAGCATGCTAGTTCTTAAAAGCATGTGTGTTTGGGTATGAACATAAACATGAGGTGAGTTTTACCACTACTTGTGTCACTGAGGGGATGTCCCAGCCTTGGGTTTATGCAAGCTTTTTTTTATATCCTGTGATATTTGTCCATTGACATTTGACTATGTTAGCGAGGTGGTAGTGGCACGAGTCTTTGATCCCACCACTACAAAAGGCTGGCGATACCTGAGTTTGAGGCTACACTGGTCTACAGAATGAGTTCCAGAACAACCATGGCTAAACAGAGCTCTGATTTGTGGAAAATTAACTTCTCTCAGCTCCTTGGTCAACCGTTTCCTCCAGATAAACTGTCCCATCCTGCTAGTTTACAAATGGGTGTTTGACAGATAATTTGTTCTTACCACTCTAAAGGGTTACTAAGGTTTGTGGGAAAAGAAAACTCATGACACAGGCTTCCTTGTTCAGGAATACAGGGTGGACAGCCGTGGTAGGTGTTCGGTAATATACGTTTATGTGTGTGAGCATGTGTGTGTGGTCAGCGAGGACAGCATGCAGGAATCGGCTCTCTACTTCATTTAGGTTACAGGGATTGGGTTCACACTGCTAGGCTTGGGACAAGTGACTTTTCCCTCTGAGCCATCTCACTGGTCCCCATATACAACTTTTACAAATTACATGTCATTTATTTATTTTGTATGAGCATGTATGTTTGGTCACGTGTGGAGATCAGAAGACAACTTTCAGGAGTTGGTTTTCTTGTTCAACCACGTGAGTGTCGGACTGTGAGGCTCAGTAGCTGGCGCCTTCACTTGCTGAACCATCCCACATAATCTTTTTTTACGGCAGTGGTTTACTATGTAGTTCTGGCTGGATTGGAATTAACCACATCTACCAGGCTGGCCTCAAAGGCACAGAGATCTGCTCGACTCTGCCTCCAAAGCATTTGGCTTAAAGATACATACTACCACATCTCCATATATAATATTTAAAGACTTTCTTTTATTTCCGACAAGGTCTCATCTGCGGTTTATGATACCCTGGACTTTCCTATTTATCCCAGGCTAGCCTTGAACTCCCAAGACATATTCTTGACCTCAGTCTCTTGACTTGGGATTATAGGCATGAATGTAAATGTCAAATTTGGGCTTATTACGTTCTTAGACATTTTCCAGCTTAGTTCTGTGCCTTTTCCTTCATGGTGCTTGTTAATCACAGTTGTAAAGTACTTCTGTTCCTAGTGACTTATAAACAATGACTGTCCCCTCACTCACTTCTGTGTCCCAGTCTTAGCTATGAAATGTGGCCTTTTCCTTCTTGGTTATTAATGTCTAGTAGTGTAACTAATCACTAACCTCTCTGCAGCCAGTTCCCTCACCTTTGAAACAAAGAATACGTAATGTTCATGCTTCCAGAGGACACTCACCAAGTGTCTGGCTAGCAGGCAGGACTGTGAGGCAAAAGTTACTGTCACAGGCCCTGTGATGGTATCACTATTTGTACTACCTGGAACTACCAAGTCTAACCATTTAGAGAGCCAGTGGCCGGGCTCTGAAGCACCTCAGAAGACCTCCTCTCAGTCAAGGGTGAGGTATATTTTCGACCTTAATGTCAACTTCTGAATCTGGGTCTACAGGAGAGTTGAACACCTTGGCTTTTGTGTTTTTACTTTTTTTAGGATTTACTTTATGGGGCATGACAACACTTCCTTAACCCAGTACTCAGCAAGCAAAGGCAGAGGAATCTCCATTGGGTCTGAGGCTAGCCCTATCTATTTAGTGAGGGCCAGGACAGCTGGGGCTCTCAAAAACAAAACAAACATGTTTTTATTTTACATGTATATGTGTTTTGCTTGCATGCATGTCTGTGTACCATTTGTGTGCAGTGTCCATGGAGGCCAGAAGAGGGGTCGACATTCGTCTGGAACATGGATTGCAAATAGTTGTGAGCCATGCGTTGTTGAACCAAACCTGGGTCCTCAGAAAGAGCAGCCAGTGCTATTCACTACCAAGCCATCTTTCCAGCTCTAAAAACCATTTTTAATATTCCTAATGGTAGGATACTTTGTAAAGTCAAACTGACAACTGTGTGCTCTTGTCTTTTGTTTAGTTTTGTTCTTTTAAGACAGGGTTTTTCCGTGTAACAGTCCTGGCTGTCCTGGAATTTACTATGTAGATCAGGCTGGCCCCAAAGTCACAGAGATCCTCCTGCATCTGCCTCCCAAATCAAGTGCTAAGATTAAAGGCACGCACCACCACCGATAGAAGACACAGAGAAGTCTTGTCTTGAAAAACCAAAAGATAAGTAAGTAAAAATAGAAGAAACAGGGCTGGAGAGATGGCTCAGTGGTTAAGAGCACCGACTGCACTTCCAGAGGTCCTGAGTTCAAATCCCAGCAACCACATGGTGGCTCACAACCATCTGTAATGGGATCTGATGCCCTCTTCTGGTGTGTCTGATCACAGCAACTGTGTACTCACATTCATAAAATAAATAAATCTTAAAAAAAAAAAAAAAAAAATAGAAGAAACTGTTGAAGCTTAGAGTTGACAAGATGACTGACTCACTTCTATCAAGCCCAGTGCTTGAGGTAGATTCCTCAGGAGTCACACGGTGCAGGGAGACCGCACCAGTTCCACAGAACTTTGACCTCCACACAAATTAGTTTCATTGAAAATGCAGGTGAGTGGCCACACCTATAATTCTATAATGTGGCCTGAAGATTGGAAGGTTAGGAGTTTAAGTCAGCCTGGGCTACAGAGTAATCCCACTCCACAAAAAAGGAGGGCATATCCAAGTGTGTGGCCATCCAAGCCTTCAATCCAGAGGAGCTGGATTCTGGAAGGCGCTTCAAGTCGTTTTCATAGATGGTGTGGAGTGTCTGCCGCATGTACTCATTGTGTGCTACAACAGTTAGGGTCTGAATGTTTTCCCTGGACTCTGGTACATGTCCTAGTCAGAACTGGATGTCAGCGTTAGTTTGTGTCCTGTGCAGTGTGTACTAAGCCTCCACACAGGCAGATGGGAACAGAAAGCCACTGTCTACCTGTGCAGCTGCTCTGCCTGTGCCAGCAGCCATTTCTAACTCTACTTCCCAGTTTCATTCTGTCTCCTCCTCTCCTCTTCCCTCTCTCCCCATCTTCCTCCCTCTCTCCCCATCTTCCTCCCTGTCTTCTTGCCTCTCTCTCCTCTCCCTCTTCCTTCCTCCTTGCTAAGTACAGTTCTACCTCTAAACTCTCATTCCCTGTCTATCTGTTATTTTGATGGAAACAAGGTCTCAGGTCCAGAGATGTAGTTCTGTTGGTGAATTCTCACCTAGCATAGAAGCGAGGCTAGCCCCAACCAGGACACCCTGGGTGGAATTCCTCACACTGCCTAAACCAGACATAGTGCATCCCAGTTCTAGGGAATTGGAGTCTGGAGGACCCGGAATTCAAGGTCATCCTTGGCTACATAGAAAGCTTGAGGCTAGCCTAGTCTACATAAGACCCATCTCAGAAGCAAACAAGGGGAGCAGAGAGGTGCTCAGCGGTTAGAGCATTTCCTGCTCTTGCAGAGTCCCAGGTTTGGTTCCCAGCACTCAGGATGAACAGCTCACAGCTGGTTGTTACTTCACGACCAGGAATCTAATGCTCTCCTCTGGCTTCTGCAGGTGCTGTTCACATATTGTATAGAGTATACTCAAGTACACACTTGTGGACATACATTATAAATCAAATCTTTAAAGTCGGAAGCACGCCCTCACCTCCTAAGCCCAGCTGATCTGTGTGACCAAAGCTAGCCTTGAGCTTATGGTGTCCTTCCCGTCTCCCCTGAGTGCTCCACACACACGCCCCTCTGCACCTGCCATCGTCTTCAGGACTGAGGAAGGGCAGGTGGACTGGAGCTTCCTTCTTGCCTTCTGCCTGCTTCTGCCTTTTCCTTGCTCTTCATGACCTAGCCAAGAAAGGAATGATGGCCGCTACACCCTCAACTTGCCCACTTGGTGACAGTTCAGTCATTTACAACTGTACCCCACTTTCTGACACTTTGACCCGTGGAACATAATATATTAATGCCCATTGGATATTAGTTCACCTGATTGTGGTAGGAAAGGGTTACCGCAGTTGGTCACGCTGGCACACACCTGTAATGCTAACACTTGGGAGGTGGAGGCAGGAAGATCCAGAGATAAAGGCAGCTCAGTAGTGAAGTGCACTGGCTGCTCTTGCAGAAGGCCCAGGTTAGGCCCCCAGGACCGACATTGGACTATTCACCAACACTTAGAACTCCAGCTCCAGGGTTCTAACTCCCTCTTCTGGCCTTGATAGGCACACACACATACAAATGACAATTAGCCTTTTTAAAAGATTGGCTCAGAACAGGGTATAGTTGCGAATGCATTTAATTCCAGTCCATGGTAAGTACAGGCAGGCAGATCTCTGAGTTGTAGGCCATCATGGTCTACATAGCAAGTTCAAGGTCAGTCAAGGGTATATAGTGAAACTTGTCTCAAGGCAATAAAAATTATTATGTGTGCGGTAGCTCACATCTGGAGTCTCAGAACTTTGGCTCAGCTATAAGCTGTCCTCAGTGAGCTTGACATAAGCCTGGTCTACATAGTGAGTTCAGGGCAGCTAGGGTCATGAGATCCTGCCTCCGTTATGTAAATAAATTTGAGAGAAAAGAAAGAAAAGGTGAAAGCATAAAGAAGGAACATTTAGAGTCCAGGTTTCAACACCTGTATATAACTTCCTCCTCATCTTCATGTCCTGGATAGGTGTCCTGTGTGCCGGTACTGTCAAACGCCAGAGCCAGTGGAAGAAAACAAGTGTTTTGAGTGTGGTGTCCAGGAAGTAAGTAACTGGGGAAGAGGGATAATGAGCGGCTCTATTGGTCTGGGATTCTCTTCTTCTGCCCAGTGCATCTTAGTTTCTTGTGACACTAATTCTTTTTTGTCTGTAGTCAGGTGTGTGAGTACACAGATTCTTCATGCTTTTATTTGCTACTGTTTTTTTTTTTTTTAAAGACTGAGATACTCACCAGTCAGTCACTTGTTAGCCTATACTTCGAACTCTGCAAAAGCCAGAGGTGGGAAATGGTTGACCACTAAGGACCCTGGAAGGTTGGGTCCGGAACTGTCTTATTCAGAAGCCTGTGGAGGAAGCTCCTGAGTCTTCTTTCTAAGCTATATGGGCCAGGTCATGTGCCTCCCCTCCCCAATCACCAATTCAGCTCTGCTCTCTTGGCAGAACCTCTGGATCTGTTTAATATGTGGCCACATAGGATGTGGGCGGTACGTAAGTCGACACGCTTACAAGCACTTTGAGGAGACCCAGCACACGTATGCCATGCAGCTCACCAACCATCGTGTCTGGGACTATGCCGGAGGTGAGTGTGCGGCCCTTTCCTGATTTGGATTCTTTCCTATGGAAACTTCTCACAGCTGCAATGGCAAACTCAGAGGGTGCCATACTTTGGGATGACCTGAATCAAGAATTATAGAGACAGTTTAGATGTTTGTTCTTGCCCACTCTCACTCTCTAATGGTCAAATGACTCATTTTTAAAGAACATCTTACATCAGTTCATTTAGATTTCTTTTTTCCTTTTTTTTTTTTTTTTTTTCGTTTTTGGAGACAGGGTTTCTCTGTGTAGCCCTGGCTGTCCTGGAACTCACTCTGTAGACCAGGCTGGCCTCAAACTCAGAAATCCGCCTGCCTCTGCCTCCCAAGTGCTGGGATTAAAGGCGTGCGCCACCACTGCCTGGCAGTTCTAGGACAGCCAGGGCTACACAGAGAAACCCTGTCTTGAAAAAGCACAGAGAACCTTTCATTCCTAAGAAGCTGCCTCTGGCTAACTTCTCCTTTCTTTAGATAATTATGTCCATCGGCTGGTTGCAAGCAAGACAGATGGAAAGATCGTTCAGTACGAGTGTGAGGGCGACACCTGCCAGGAAGAGAAGATAGATGCCTTACAGTTAGAGGTGAGATGCTCTGAGGTGTCACTTAGCAACTGCTATTGCTCTGTGTTTCCATTTTCCCGAGAAAGGTGCTTTGACCTTTTCATGTTGTCATCTGCCCTATGTCATTGCTGGGAAGAATTTCTAAAATGCTTCTTTTCTGAAAGTCTAAGCTGGGCTTGAGAGATGGCTCAGTGGTTAAGAGCACTGACTGCACTTCCAGAGGTCCTGAGTTCAAATCCCAGCAACCACATGGTGGCTCACAACCATCTGTAATATCTGTAATGAGATCTGATGCCCTCTTCTGGTGTGTCTGGAGACAGCTACAGTGTATTCATATATAATAAATAAATAAATCTTTAGAGAAAAGAAAGTGTAAGCTTCCCTGAACCTTACTACTGTTTTACTGTGATGTTCCTGGTTGTCTTAAGTTCAGGCTCATTTGTTGAGGTGATTAAGGTCATCTTCCTCAGCAGCAATAAAGCCGAAAGGTAGCATATTCCTGCAGATGGCTCCACAGAAGCTGGAAATGGGATAGAGCAATTAGAATGGACCCAGCAGCACCTGTCTTCCCTAGCCATTCATGCAGAGCTGTGTGTTTAATGTACATGCTTTGTTAGTTGGGGCTCAGTTATTTAAAGGCATTTGGGGTTTATATATTTGAAGAACCACCACATTTAGCACACTGGGATTTTCTTCTGAGAAGTGAAGCCTGCCTGTTGCAGATGGCTGTGTGTGCAGGGCAGTCCTGTGCTGCCACTTGTTTGCTTGGTGATGGTTTGTTGTCTTTTGTGGACCTGGTTTGCTTTAGTTTTAAGACAGAGTCTTATCAAGTAGTTCCAGATTGACCTCAAACTCATGATCCTCCTGTCTCCACTTCCCTGGTGATGAAAGGACAGGAGCGTGCTTGCATGCCCACACAAAATTCTGTGTTAATGAGAGGGAAGACTCAGACTGAGTCCTGTTTTATGTGAATTAAAAAAAAAAAAAAAAAGTTTAACCAGGAAAACTAACCCAAACCTCTGTCTTTCAGAGGGAATGGACTTTGGAAATGAGTCCATTTGTAGACTCTTTGAGATTTTTTTGTTTTTAATTTACTATGTATGAGTTTACCTGCATGTGTACATGCTTGGTGCCTGAGGAGGCCAGAAGTGGGCCTTGGACCCCCTGGAACTGGGGGAACTGGAGGTATAGATAGCTGTGAGCCACACGTGTGTGCTAGGGATTGAACCTGGGTTCTCTATAAGAGTAGCCTGTATATTTTTCCACTGAGCCATCTCTCCAGCTCCTCATTTGTAGACTTCATAGCTCTGATAGATTCAGAAAGTGGCCTTCAGAACAGCTTGTACTCTGAATAAATTACTATATTGGCAGAAAAAAACAAACCCTTGACATTCTTTAGAATAAGTATCTCTTCCATATGAATGCTGACTAAGGGTGCCGTACACATTTTAGATACTCAAAAATTAGTTTATCAGGATAGAATTGTATATACCTTAGTGGTAAGAAACCTATCCAGCTTTTACCAGCACTGGTTGTTCTGGAACTCACTGGCCTTGAACTTGAGATATGCGTGTTTCCCACATGCTAGGAGTAAAGACCTATGGATGCCCCAACACACCTGACCTTGCCCACAAGTCTTCACACCCACAGCCCCATCTCGCCGTGTGCACACCTAGCATCTTTGTTGTCCTCTAGATAAAGAGGCCCTGTGGCTGGTCCAGCTTTCTCCAAGTGCAGGTGTCTGTTCATGTCTCATGTCTGTCAACAGCCTCTGAATCTCATCTACTCCCAGAAGTCCTAGCCGCCCTACTGGAGCCGTTGGCCACACAGTACTGTGGGTTCATGTCGGCATGGAGCGTGGAGACCCAGAGAAAACATGCAGCCCTCCCTCATCTCCAGATCTCACAGTCTAGTCAGGGGGGTTGGAGGGTAAACCTTCAGATAAGTGTTACTGTAGTTAGCAGTGGAGTGCAGAGGGGACATTTCCCCAGGGTGCTGACATGGGGGAGTTAGACTGTTCTGTGTGGGGAGGGGGTGCTGAATATGGGACCAAGAGTCTCATGTATGCTAAGCTCACACTTGACCACTAAGCTATACCTGTAGCCCGAATTTTACATAAATTCAAAACCTCCATTCTTAAAATTGTTTGGGCCAGAATGAATTTGCATAAATGTGGATTCACACTAAAGAGGTAGAGGTAGGAAGTTCAGGAGCTCAGGTCTTTCCTGGACGTTTGAGGCCAGTCTGGCCCCTAAGAGACCCTTTATCAAAACCATAAACATGTTAGAGACATAGCTCAGTCAGTTGTTTGCCATGCCAGCATGAGAACCTGAGTTCAGTTCCCAGAACCTAAACTTTAAAAAACTAGAAGTAGTGGTACAAGTTTGTAATCCCAACCCTGAAGAGCTGGACGTGGATGCTTGGGACCCATTGGCCTGCCAACCTAACCTACTGGGTGACTTCTAGGCCAGAGAGACCCCGTCTCAAAACTAAAGTAGACAGTACCAAGGAATGACATCTGAGGCTGGTTCTGCCATCCCCCCACTTACACGCCTGAATAGAATACATGGCCTGGAGAGATGGCTCAGTGTGAGCACATGACTGCTCTTCTCTGAGGACCTGAGTTCGATTCCCAGCACCCACATCAGGTGGCTTAGAACTGTTTGTAAGCCCAGCTCTATAGCAGTCTGACATTCTGACTGCTGTGGTCACCTGCATTCATGTGCCTGTGCCCTCCATACGTACAGTTAACATCACCATCATCAAAAGATACATACAGAGCATTTTAAAGACAAAGATAAGTTTGCTTTCCCAGCTAGATTGCGAGTTCTACTCTGTACCTCTGACCCAGTGCTTGTGGACTTTAGTTGAACCCAAGTGTAGCATACTTTCTGGTGAGCCTGACGTGGAAGTGCAGGCCTGAAGTCCCCAGTTGATAAAGTTGGGAGGTTGCCAGTGCTTCACTCACATGTAAGATGGCAGGGCAAGACCATGTCCCTCCCTCCCTCCCTCCCTCCCTCCCTCCCTCCCTCTCTCCCTCCCTCCCTCCCTCCCTCCCTTTCTTCTTCTCCTTATCCTCGTCCTCCTCCTCCTCCTCCTCCTCCTCTTGCCCCTCTCTCTCTCTCTCAGCCGTGTGTCTGTTCTCTCACGTCATGGGTTATTGTGGCTATGAGAGCACCACTGGCTGTGCAGGCCTCAGCTCTGGAAGGAAGGAGTTCTAGTTCTGGAAGCTGTCGGTGTTGCTGAGTGTCATAGTTGGTGATGGCTCTCCCCTCTCATTGTTCTGTTTCTAGTACTCATACTTGCTGACAAGCCAGCTGGAATCGCAGCGGATATACTGGGAAAACAAAATTGTGCGCATCGAGAAGGACACGGCTGAGGAGGTAAATGACTTCATGACTGAAGTGCTATACCAGGGCGGCTGCCAGGCGGAGAGGGCAGAATTCAGGGAAAGGGATGGTGAGGACCTTCCCTCTGATGGCTGGTGATCAATTGGGATCTTAAGGTGTAATGTCTCTCACCTCTTAGAGCGAGGGCTTTGTATAGTCCCAATAAGAATGTAAGAATGGGTAGGCCCGCACTCAGTGACGCCCAGCCTCTGCTGTCTCAGTGTACTCAGTCTAGGCTCCTCCTAGCACTACCCTAACCCCGCAGAAGTCTGTGTGAAGATTTTGCAGCATGGGTCAGCTGCTAGCATGTCAGCTTGGGAATAATGGCTTTGGGAGCTAGGTGTGCTTCTGCAGCTTTGTAAACTGAGGGAAATAAATTAGAAATGGTGGAGCTTCTGTGGTCTCCCTGGAGAATTACTGGTTCCGGGCTGCACTTACCAGATTTTAACTGATTCCCTTAAATGTGACATGCACGGTGGCCTATGCCTGTAACTCTGTATACTCTGGAGGCAGAGGCAAGAGGTTTGGTTTTTTGTTTTGTTTTGTTTTTTTGAGGTTGTTGGTTTTTTTTTTTTTTGAGACACGGTTTCTCTGTGTAGCCCTGGCTGTCCTAGAACTCACTCTGTAGACCAGGCTGGCCTCAAACTCAGAAATCCGCCTGCCTGTCTCCCAAGTGCTGGGATTAAAGGCGTGCGCCACCAACGCTCGGCAAGAGGGTTTTTTAATCCAGAAGTTTGAGGCCTCATAGTATTTTTTTAATTTTATTATTTGAAGATTTTATATTGTGTATATGAGTGTTTGACTATATGCCCATATGTGCAGTGTCTTTTGAAGCCAGAAGAGGGCATTAGTTCCCCTGGAGTGGGAGTTACAAGTGGCTGTGAGCTACAGTGGGTAGTAGGACCTAAACCAAGGTCCCTCCTACGAGGGGGACAGTGCTCTTAACCAGTGAACCATTTCCCATACCCCAAAGTAAGCTTTTTTGTTGGTTTGGCTTTAGATTTCAGCACATAGAATGTGATGTGATTTTGCAGAAACCTGTGCAGAAGACCCGAGTTCTGCATGCTTCATTTCCTATCTTATAGCATGTTCAAGGAACCTTGAGGGTTACAGAGAAGAGGTTACAGAGAGACCATGTGCACGTGTGTCTTGTGTGTGTCTAGTAGAGAAGAGGTTACAGAGAGGCCATGTGCGCGTGTGTCTTGTGTGTGTCTAGTAGCCGCTTCTCGTAGTAGTGAATGAAGTCTTTGCATTTTCTACCTGATCCAGCTAATAACTGAGTCCCCTCCTCCTGTTGGGACTGCAGGTGGGAGGTTCCGCTACAGCTCCTCACTAGCTCTTCCATGTCCATCAGCAGTTTCCTGGGCACACACCAGCTCCTGGTCCTTCTTAATCCTAAAGAAAACTGTTCTCTAGTTTCTCACAATTTTTGTTACTGTCACAATTCCATTGAAATGACTCAGCTCGCAGAGACAGGCAGATTTCTGAGTTCGAGGCCAGCCTGGTCTACAGAGTGAGTTCCAGGACAGCCAGAGTTACACAGAGAAACCCTGTCTCGAAAAACAAAACAAAACAAAACAAAAAATGGCTCAACTCTTAAGTTTGGTTTGCCCTGGTTATAGAGACAGTGGTAGGGGCAGTCCCAAGAACTGTATGAATCTGCCTGACCTCCATTTGCACTTTCAGATTAACAACATGAAGACCAAGTTTAAAGAGACCATCGAGAAGTGTGACAGCCTGGAGCTTAGACTCAGCGACCTCCTGAAGGAGAAGCAGTCTGTGGAGAGGAAGTAAGTATCTCTCGGTTCTTAGCAGTCATGCATGCCAGCAGGTTCTTCTACAGAAGCACCCTTGCTTCCCTGGGAACACCCCCACTTTCAGCATGTACATCATACAGGTTTTTGAGGGTCTGCTTATAGTTGGTGCAAAGTAACAGTGACTTCTCATTCATGTTGTTAGGGGCGAGCAAGATGGCTCAGCTGCCACGCCTGACAATCTGTGTGGAACCCAAACTCACATGATAAAAGGAAAGAGCTGACTTCCACACGTGCACCTTGGCACACGGGTACACATACACACAAATAAATATAAAAAACAAAGAAGGTCCAGTTGCTGTTCCACTTGAGATGGGTGCCGGGTGGAACACCAGACTCCCTGCAGTCCATGTACAGATGCCTTCCATTTCTGCCTGCAGCTTCTGAGCCATCTTGACTGAGAGCTGGCAGTGAGGAAAGACGTATTGTCTAAGGCAGTGTCACAGACTCCCCTTGGGAAGGATCTGTTAGCTAATGATGCTGAGCCTGGAGCAGAACGCCCATGAGCAGCGTGGCAAGAACACTGCTGCTGCCAGAGTGGGCAGGACGGGTGTCACTGCTGCCTGTTCTATCCTGCTATTCAGTGGCAGTGCATTTTCCCAGTGTGCACAGGGCCCAGGGTTGATCCCAAGCATTGAAGAGGGTAAGGTTCCCTCCCTTGTTTCAGTTATACTATAGGGGCAACAAGATTGTTTTTCTGAACATACAGTAAATAGATAGAGGTACTTCTGTTTGTCTGTCTGTCTGTCTGTCTAGGGTGGCCTCTGCCTTCTTAGTGCTGAGATGTAAGCTTTTTTTTTTTTTTTTGGTTTTTTGAGACAGGGTTTCTCTGTGTAGCCCTGGCTGTCCT
>NW_021604614.1:14710131-14710475 GCF_004785775.1 Grammomys surdaster | reverse complement strand
GACAGGGTTTCTCTGTGTAGCCCTGGCTGTCCTGGAACTCACTCTGTTGACCAGGCTGGCCTCGAACTCAGAAATCCGCCTGCCTCTGCCTCCCGAGTGCTGGGATTAAAGGCGTGCGCCACCACCGCCCGGCTATAATGTTTACTTTTAATGGGAAATCATTTACACAAGTCTACTTTCCATCTGTGTGTGCATGAGTGCATGTATGTGCGCCTGTATGGTATGTGTATGGTGTGTGTTTTGTGTGCCTGTGTAATATCTGTGTGTGATGTGTATGGTGTGTGTTTTGTGTGCCTATGTGATATCTGTATGGTATGTGTGTGGTGTGTGTTTTGTGTGCCTGT
>NW_021604614.1:14701164-14710121 GCF_004785775.1 Grammomys surdaster | reverse complement strand
TGTGTGTGGTGTGTGTGGTGTGATATCTGTGTGTGATGTGTGTGGTGTGTGTGGTGTGATATCTGTGTGGTGTGTGTGGTGTGTGTTTTGTGCGCCTGTGTGGTGTGTGTGGTGTGTGTGGTGTGTGTTATCTGTGTGTGATATATGTGTTCACAGGTGGCCAGAGGTCAGAACTGGGTATCTTCCTTTATTGTTTCTCATCTTGGTTGTTTTTTTTTTTTTATTTTTGAAACAGGGTGTTGCTAGGTAGCCCTGGCTGGCCTGATCTTACTATATAGACCAGACTGGTCTGGAACTCAAAGAGATCTGCCTGCCACTTCCTGGGATTAAGGTGCTGGGATTAAGGATGTATGCCACAAAACCAAGCTTCGGTTTGGTGTTTTGAGATGGAGTCTCATGCTGTGGCCTATACTAGCCCTGAGTTCGAATCCTCCTGCTGGCTTAGCTTCTTGAATGCTGAGGCTGGAGCTACCATAACTGGCTTCTTTGACATTCTGACACATAAAAATGGTACCTACCTCCTCTGGTGTCTTGATTTGTAACTCTCTGTGGAGGAGTGAAAATTGAGGGCAGAGCACCCCACTCTTGACCCCTTTCCCTCCTTTAGCAAATTAGTGAGGGCAGAGCACATGTCTCAGAGAATGATTCTTTCCTGTGTGGCTTTCTCATCATGGCTGTGTCTCTGCTGCTGCTGAGCTCAGCACCGGTAGCTTCTGAGGTCCCCAGTGAAGCCAGCTCTGTCTCCCTCTGTTTTGCTCCAGGTGTACTCAGCTGAACACCAGAGTGGCCAAGCTCAGCACGGAGCTACAGGAGGAGCAGGAGCTGAACAAGTGTCTCCGGGCCAACCAGCTACTTCTACAGAACAAGCTGAAGGAGGAGGAAAAGCTGCTGAAGGAAACCTGTGCCCAGAAGGACCTGCAGATCACTGAGGTCCAGGAGCAGCTGCGTGATGTCATGTTCTACCTGGAGACACAGCAGCAGATCAGCCACCTGCCAGCAGAGACGAGGCAGGAGATCCAGGAAGGGCAGATCAACATTGCCATGGCCGCAGCCCCCAACCCACCCCCCTCCAGTGCTGGTGGGAAGCTGCAGTCCAGGAAGGGCCGAAGCAAGAGGGGCAAGTGACCTTCAGAGACTCGTCCCTGAGACTTCCTGGGCACCACAGGGTGTGCTGGGACCTTTGCTGAGCGGGAGGGTGGGCCCTAATAAGTACGTCTGAGGACGAATTGCGGTAGTGTGGCTCCTTCATTTGTTGCGTGTGGTGTGAGGAGACTAAAAGAGGGGCGGCGTTGGCAGCACTTCCCAAGGGGGAGTCACAGCGCAGACACCTCATGGCCATTCTGCCCTCCAACTGGGTAGCCCCCAGGCTTATGCGTTTTTCCATTGTATTTATTCAGTTGGAGCACTTGCAGTTGGGTTCCAGGGTAAATCTGTGACATACGTGATGTGACCTCCCAGGCAACATTCCCTAGCACTAAAGCACAGTGCCTCCCAGAGGCCCCAGCTGCCTTCAGGAGAGGAGCCTGCTGCCCACTGCAGAGGATCTCTCCTGCCATCCCTCCTTCCCTGCCCCTGCGGAGTTGAAGAGCAGCTTGCGCGTCATAGAGAAGGGGCTAGGCTATAAACCAGGCACAGGCTTGTCCTCAGCAGCCTGGCTTGAGGGCAGGTGGAGTAGACCCAGTTTAGAGAAGATGGTGACTGGTGACAGCTTTCTTTATTTCTGATGACTCCATACAGAGTGTGCCTGTCAGATAAGAAAAGCCGTACTGGCTCCTCCTCAGCTCAGGTAACTGAGTGTCCTCCATCTATTGGGAGTCAAAGGGAAGCCTAGTGAAAGGCCTCCGACAAGCTGATATGTGTTGCTGGAGTCAAGCTGATATGTGTTGCTGGAGTCGGTGTACTGACTATTTACAAGCAGGGCCGCATGTTCAGGTCGCAGCTAGAGGGAGCTTGGGCAGATTTCAGTTACTCTTTTATGATAGTTTCAAAGGCTGCTTCTCACTCCAGAAAACGGCTTCAGCAGAGCCTTTTCCAAACAGCCATACAATACTTACTGTGACCAACAGAGGGGCTGTGTGCCTCTCTCTAGAGCCAGGAACATCAGGTAACTTGTAACAAATTAATGGAACAGAATTGAGGGGACACCATGTTTGGATTTAGCTTCTAGAAGAGTCTGGGCAGTTGACGACAGTGTGTAGTACAGTTTAATTTTTTGCTTTATCATCAGCCAAAGGTTTAAAATGTCACACTTTAGGGACTTTTTTTTTCCAACTGACTGGACCTCATCCTTTGACCGGAATGTCTGACATGTCACCACATTGCCTGTGTTGCTGATCACCGTCCAGTTCTGTGGAATGTGCCGTGGCATTTCCCAGAACCCCACCTGTGACTGCGCAATGAGTGTGCTCAGACTCAGACCTCCCTGGCTCTTCCTTAGGGCAGGCCAGCACTCCAGATCTTCAGGCCTGAGCCACACAGACACTTGGAGCTGCGGCAGGAGCAGAGCCACCTCTTACAGATCTCATGTTTTATCTAGAACACGTTTTACACTGTTACAGTCTCGACGGCTCAGCCCCGCTTGTCTTGCACATCTGACCTTGTAGAAGCTGGGGTGGGTGGTAGCATGCTAATTAAGAGAACTGGAAGTACTTTCCAAAGCTGGCTCCCCATTTCATTACAACCCACCCAGCAGCCCTGCCGCCCAGATGAGAGCAGCACTTCACAACACAGGTTGGGGAAAATGCCTGGGAAGGCTGTGGCCAGAGGAAGCAGCCGACGGGCTGAGGTTTCCAAACTACTTGAAGGTCTTTAAAAATGTTCCAGGAAAACAAAAATCAAGATGTGTAAATAAAATGTTATTTTAAAAGGTCAAAGAGTTGTGTTTGAGTCTGATACTATCCAGGATGAAAGCTGTTCGTGTGTTCTTCAGAACAAAGATGAAGCACCAGCCTTTCCCACACTCCCTTGGCCAATGAACTCTTAACTAAAATAGCCAGATAAAGTTTGCATCTATGGGGTTGCTTGGGAGCATGTGTCGAAGAGTGTCAGTAGCCTGCTTTTGTTTGTTTGTTTTTTGAGACAGGGTTTTTCTATGTAACAGCCCTGGCTGTCCTGCAACACTGTTATACCAGGGGAGAGATCCTCCTGCCTCTGCCTCAGTGCTGGAATTAAAGGGCTGCACTGCCATGCCCAGTGAAATGAAACCATTATTAAATGATAAGAAGGAAGACCTTTTTCCTTCAGGAACCCTCAGCTTTCCCCAGTGTCAGAGCCCCATTTCCTTTCCCTGCTGTGTTGTGAACTTGATGTTTCCTCTTAAGCCATTTACAAGGGCAGTTCTCACTTGTGCATTAGGAGAGCTTACTCCTGGAAAAGTGCTTATGATCTCTATGCTGACTGGATACTGCCATAATCATGTTAGACCCTCTGTGTGTGTGTGTGTGTGTGTGTCTGTTTGTGTGTACATGTCCTTACAGAGGCCAGAGAAGGCTGTTCTATGTCCTGCTCTGTTATTCTGCCATGTTTTGAGATGAGGTCTCACTAAGCCTGAACCTAGGCTGGCAGGCAGCAAGCCCCAGTGACACTCCTGTCTCATTGGGTTACAGGGCTCATGGCTATGTCCAGCTTTTTACATGGGTACTGGGAGTTTGAACTTGGGCCATCATGCCTGTACAGCAGATACCCACTGATCCATCACCTCAAACACCACCACCCCTTTTTAATAAAGAGTTTCACTGTAGCAAAGCCATGGCCTTGAGCTCATGGCAGTCCTGCCTCGACCTCCCAAGAGCTCCAATTGCTCTGAAATTGATGTGAATTTTGTCGTCAACTTTGGTTTAGTTTTTTTTTAGACAGGGTCTCTCTCCATAGCTCTGGCTGCCCTGGAACTCACTAGGAGATCCACCTGCCTCTGCCCCCGACCCTCTGTCCTGCCCCCCACCCCATGCTGGGATTACAGGCATGACACACCGCACCTGGCCATCTTCATTCTGTAATGACACTTCAAGACCTTGAGTCTCTGAACATGGTGCGATCTCTCTCAGACTCCCCACAGGCCTCAGGCTTTTATTCCTCAGAGCTGCTAGCCTGGGCTGCAGCACATCTGCGCTGTGAGCCCGGAAGCCGAGGGAATATGACTTCTGCAGCAGCAGCTTAGGATTGTGCATTCCTGACGCATCAAAGGAAGAGACAATCTGTTGTTTCACACAAGATGACTGCAGTCTTCAGGGCCTAACGATGAATGGCTTTGGGTCAAAAATTTCTCACTGGAATTATCTGGAAAAAAAAAACCTGTGGCTTTGGTACTTGGCACAGAGCTACTCTGCTGCACATAGCATCTGTTATGCCAGGCCAACTACCAAGCTCTTTGCATGAACTAAAGCAGCTTTGTTTTCTGTCCGAGAGTTGCTCTAGAGCCCCGATTCTGAGACTCTCAGATCCAGCCCGATTCTGCCTGGAAAAGAGCAAGTTCCATTTCTGTGCCCTCCACACAAAGGTGCTGGAAATCCAGAATAATACCAACCTGACATGATGTGATTGCGGTACAATTCTTATTGCACGGTCAAAACTGGTCTGTCCCTTGCAGCTAAGAGGTCATGTAGGAGTAGCCATTCTGACCTCCCTCCACAGAGGTACCTTCTGCCATGTTTTGCCCAGAAGTAGCAGATTGTACACTATACCTCTTATATGTTAGTGTCCTGATTTACAAAGAAAAGCCCCAAGGCTGGTGGGGTGGGGGGGGAGGGAGGTAGCTGTATGGGTAAAGTGCTTGCCATGCATGTAATGGCCTGAATCTGATCCCTATGTAAAAAGGCAGGCATAACAGTGTGTATTTGTGATCCCAGCACTAGAGGGTAGAGACAGGGTCTCTGGCCATCAATCGGTGCCCAACCAAATTAATGAACCCAGGTCCCAACAAGAGACCTTATCTCAAGGTGGGAGGAGCTGCCCTCTACCTAGGGAATGGCATCTGAGGGTGACCTCCATCCTCCACAAGCAGGTGCATGAAAACACACACACACACAAAATTAAAGTGTGGGGGCTGGCCAGGCAATGATGGCGCACGCCTTTAATCCCAGCACTTGGGAGGCAGAGGCAGGTGGATTTCTGAGTTTGAGGCCAGCCTGGTCTACAGAGTGAGTTCCAGGACAGCCAGGGCTACACAGAGAAACCCTGTCTTGAAAAACAAAACAAACAAACAAACAAACAAACAAAAGTGTGGAGGCTAAAGAGGCAGTGCAGTGGTTACAAGCACAAGCTTGTAACAGAGAACCTGGGTTTGGTTTCCGGCACCCCTATGGTGGCTAAGAGCCATCCAAAACTCCAGTCCCCGGATCCCCAGAGCTCTTTTCTGGCCTTTGTGGGTAGCAGGTACACATAAAATAAAAAAAAATAAAAATTTCAATTTTTTTTTAAAAAAGGTTTTCAAGACAGGGTTTCTCTGTGTAGCATTGGCTGTCCTGAAACTCACTCTGTAGACCAGGCTGGCCTCGAACTCAGAGATCCTCTGCCTTGGCCTCCCGAGTGCTGGGATTAAAGGCGTGTGCCACCCACTGCCTGCAGTCTTTAAAAAATACAAAAGGTCAAGTGTGCATTATTTCCAGTGCTGCCATACAATACTGATAGGAGCCTGCAGAACCCCGCAGCTACAGGGATCTGCCACCAAAGCATCCGCACCTTGGTCTTTCAGACTATTCTGGTTAGCTCTGTAGAATGAGACACCATCACCTCCGGAGAAACTGGCCTGTGTCACCTTACATTAGTTAGGAATGCTGAGAAGGGCCACCGGCTCCCTCCTGAGCCAGAGCGGATCCCAGGGAAAGGCCTAGAAGTGGAGAGTCAGCAGAAGCTGTTAGGAGACGGAGAGAGTTTCTCTTGGTAATGTTCCTTCACAGAACAAACTGACTTATCTCCTTTGGGCAGAGGCTCTGCCTGCTCAGCTAGAGCCACCAGAAGTGCCTTAGAGTCGTCTGTGGTGAGACACGCAAGCTAGGCCCCATTACCTTCTGACTCCTTTCCAGTCAGGCGGAAGCACACAGCCCCAAATAGTCTCCCCAGCCTCCTGTGAGGCCAGAAGCACGGCATACTTCCCTACCTGTCCTTTGTGGTGGTGGTGAGGGGACCTAAAATCCTCTTTTAAGTGCAGGCAGACCTCAGGAAAGCAGCTTCTTGTATTTGTCCCCAAGCTGCTAAGAATTAGCACGAACTGGCTTGGATCCCAGGCAGGGCCGAGTGCAAGACACAGAACTCTCCAGGAAGGCCCAAAGGCCTCTCTCCACCCCCTCCCCCAGCACATTCACCTTCTGTTAAGTAGGAGCTTGCCTGGGCTGGGGGCTGTCAGACTTCTCTCGATCCCGAGGGGCAGGCTCCACACTGAAGCCTAGAACCTTTTTGGAATGTCCACACTGGACCACACTTGCCTCCAACCCTGCACTTTCTCTTTGGCAGGATTCTTGGTCCTATTTGGCTGCAGAAATGCTAAAGTTTGCTCCCTTGTTTATTCCTCTGGAAATTGGCTGCTTCTCCCCCCCAATCCCAACTCTCCCCCTGTACCCCTCCCGGGGCTGCCTCTCTGCCTCTTCGGGTTATAAATTAGAATATTCCAGGACTTTAAGAAATGTTTTCAAACATTGATGTGTGACTATGAGACTGTGTATGCACAGGTTGCACAGGCCACAGCGCCATGTGAAGGTCAAAGGACAACTTTCAGAACTTGGCTCAGAGGCGGGGCTTCTTCCTGCTGCTGAGTTGTGCACTCTAGTCTGGCAGGCCTGCAGAACGCAGCTAAGAGGCTTTCCTGTTTGTGCCTCGCTTCTTTCTATAGGAGGCTGGGGTTCCGGATACACAGCCACTGTATCTGGCTTTTTATGAAGACCCCAGTGCCGTGGCTTTCAAAAAAATAACCTTAATAAGTAAAAGTCATAAAAGAAACCCAGGGCAAGCAAGATGGCTCAGCAGAAAAGGGTGCTCACTGTGCCGAGCCTGGCAACCTGGGACTCACATGGCGGGAAGAGAGAACTGATTCCTGCCAGTTCTTGTCTAACCTCTATACATGTGCCATAACTTGTGTGTGTGTGTGTGTGTGTGTGTGTGTGTGTGTGTGTGTCCATGTGGAACCATGCTTCCTATGAGAAGGTTAGAGAACAGCCTTCAGGAGTGGGTTCGCGGGCATCAAACTCAGGTGATCAGGGATGGTACCAAATAGTTCTACCCACTAAACCATCACATTGGCCCCTAAATAGTATTTTTTTTTTTTTTTTTTTTTTTATTTTTTTTTCGAGACAGGGTTTCTCTGCATAGCCCTGGCTGTCCTGGAACTCACTTGGTAGACCAGGCTGGCCTCGAACTCAGAAATCCGCCTGCCTCTGCCTCCCAAGTGCTGGGATTAAAGGCGTGCGCCACCACCGCCCGGCCCTAAATAGTATTTAATAATAATAATAATCTTGTTAATTAGTATTAAATAATAGTAATATTAATAATATTGAACAGGCACCAAGACCCTCCTTTTCCATCAGCCTTGTTGATTTCTAGAAAACCACGTCCTCACTGATATAACATTTGGGACATTGTTGATTCTAAGGGACTCACAATGGATTACTATTAGTGTATGTGACACAGAAAAGTCTAGAACATTCCTACATGAACCCATCTTCTAACACTGGTCATCCAGTTAGGCAATCCAGACAGGCAGACCCAACCCAGCTTCTTGCCGGAGGGGCCTTGTGCTGGCCAAGTGTCTCAGGTAGGAGCCACTCCTGAGCTGCTGTTTGCCTATTGAACCCCAAGGCCACATCACATCTGTGAAGTTGGCCCTGACTGCTCTGGTCACAGCCCTGTCAGGTCAGTCCAGCCACCCCATTATGAACACTGGGAAAATCAAGGCTCAGTGCAAACGGCAAAGGACTTGGCCAGCCTGGACTCCAATCACCAGGCTGGAAACTGACAAAGCAGTGATCAGCATCGCCGGAATCCTAAGCCTTGACTTGACTCGGGCTGTTGGGTAGCTACTCAGATATTAGAAGACTTCTAAGTGACTAGAGATGGGCTCCTCCCTGCTCCTCGGCGGCCAGTAAAACCAGCATTCTGAATCCTGGTCATAGGAGCAGCTGTGGGGACAGCTCTGGCCTGGGTGGGGGCTGGCTATCCCCAACTATCTGAAAGATTAGCATCTTTGAAGAACAAAGACCAACACCGCATCGCCCTTAAGAGTTAATCCAAATGTGCCTGTCAATCACTTGTGGTTTGAGAGCACCACCCTTCAGGAATGCTTTTCCTTCTATGGACTTTTAATAGTTTAGGGACCTGGCATGGTGGCACACGCCTTTAATCTCAGCACTCCAGGGGCAGAGGTGGAGGCGGAGGCAGAGGCAGAGGCAGGTGCATCTTTGTGGGTTTGAGGCCAGAAGAGTCTACAGAGTAAGTTCCAGAACAGCCAGGGCTATGTAGAGATACCCTGTCTCAAAAACAACAAGGTACATTTAGGAGTCAGCAAGATGGCTCAGCTGGTAAGGGCACTTGACGATCTGACTTTGATCCTTAAAACGACGTAAAGGCCAGAAGAGAGACTTGACCCCACAAAGTCTGGACCTCCACACTCATGCATGTACCACCATCGGAATCATCGTCAATAAGAAAGATGGCTCAGCAGATGAGAGGGCTTGTTGCTCTTTGCAAGCCTGGGTTCAGTTCCCAGCACCCATAGAATAGCTCACAACCACCTGTAACTGCAGACCCAGGGGGATCCAACCATCCACTTCCGGTCTCAGAGCATCAAGCATGCACGTGGTATGCAGACCTACAGACAGGCAAAACACCCATATGCATAAAAATAAATGAAGCGAAAAGTTAAAAACAAAATAGCACAAAGCCTGCCTGAAATCTTTCTGGCCATGGACCACCTTCACCCTCAAGCTTGGGGGGGGGGGGGGGGGGGGGGGGGGGGGGGGGGGGGGCGGGGG
>NW_021604614.1:14690704-14701064 GCF_004785775.1 Grammomys surdaster | reverse complement strand
CCCCCCCCCCCCCCCCCCCGCCACTGTGTGGTCTCTCTGACCGCCATACTTGTGTTTCTTTGTTTGTTCTTGAGAGAGGGTCTTACTTTGTAGCTCTGACTGTCCTGGAGCTCACTCTATAGACCAGGCTGGCTTTGAACTCAGAGGTCCCGACTGCCTCTGCCTCCTGAGTGCTGGGATTAAAGACATGTGCCGCGCACGCCCAGCGCTCACTGTCACTCTTGAGAGAGAGAGAGCTTGGCATTCTGTAATGGACTCTGCTGTGTTTGGTGCCACAATCTGGGAAGCAGAGAGGAAGTCAAACTGAGGAGCACTTGGTGATCAGGCCAGGAGAGATGGCTCTCACCTATGACCCCTGTATTAGGAAGGGTTCAGGAACACAAACGCTCTTGGGAACAACCACAAGTGACACTGTGGGTCATTTTATTTATCTGTTGCATTTCAGTTATTTATTTGTGTGTGCATGTGTATGTTTGTGTGTGTGTGCATGTGTGTGTTTGTGTGTGTGTGCATGTGTGTGGTGTGTGTGTGTGTGCACTCAAACACACATATGCCATCCCATGTAGAAGTCAGAGGACCACTTGTGGAATTGGTTCTCTTTTTCCAACCATATGGGTTCTGGGGGTCAAACTCAGATGAACTTGGCAGCAAACACCTTCTTCTTCTTCTTTTTTTTTTTTTTTTTTTTTTTGGTTTTTGAGACAGGGTTTCTCTGTGTAGCCCTGGCTGTCCTGGAACTCACTCTGTAGTAGGCCAGGCTGGTCTTGAACTCAGAAATCCGCCTGCCTCTGCCTCCCGGCGGCAAACATCTTTAACCCGCTGAGCCATCTTGGTGGCCCTTCACTGTCATGTATAGACAAAGAAGGCAACCTCCTTGTGAATCCTGCAATCTGTTGTCTCCTGGGTTGTCAACTAGGCTCTGGCAGATGCTGGAAGGTCAGGCCTCTGGTTATACGGAATTGTGTCCTTCATTCCCCCCACCGCACCCAAAACCCCCGCTGTGACTTTTTTCTCTTTCTCTCTCGGCTTTGAGATCCAGTCTTGCTTCATAGCCCAGGCTGCTTTCAAACTCCTCATCTTCTTGCCTTGGCTTCCCAAGTCCTAGGATCACACCACCATGCCTTCCCCAACTAGGATTGGAAACCAGTTCTGTGCTCTCAGCTCCCAGCTCCTGGCTTCCAGCTTTAACCGAGCCCTTCCACTGAGCCCCGGTGCACAGGCCTGTCTTTCTGCAGATCTCCGCTGGCACAGATACACACACTCCACCTTTTATTCTCCCCCACAGACTCAGGGACCGATGGCGGCTCCTTGTCAGGATGAGGAGGTAGAAACAAATGCGGACATTGTTCCCAAGTTTCTGAGGCCAAGATTAGTGAGCACAGTGAGGGGCAGGCACTGGGCTGTGAGGGAGGAGGAGACGCCTGAAAGCTGCCAGTGTGCGCAGCCCACCCCCACCCCATTGTTGACAAGACAGGATCTTGATACATGGCCCAAGCTGGCACTAAACTCACTATATAGCCCAGGCTGGCCTGGAACTCAAAATCCTACCTCAACCTTCTGAGTGTTGAGGTTATATGAGTTTTTTTGTTTGTTTGTTCGTTTTTTGGGTTGTTTTTTTTATTCTCTGTTTGCTAATTTTTAATTGACATAATAATATCCCTTTTTGGTTTGTTTGAACTTTGACTTGTAAACCACTCATGGTAATGACCTTGTCACCCAGCCTGGGGGCTGTTTGTCAATTGTCATTTGGTCCCAGCTTTCTGCCAGACCCTAAGCGCTATGCTTACGTCATATCTGGTGTCAGAGAGCATCCCAGCCAACTCTCCCAGGCAGGTGCCACTGTCATTTTGTTGACAAGGAAACTGAGGCACAGGTAAAGCCATTTGTGCTACAGTCACCTGACTGTCAGGGAATAAGTATTCTACCAAGGGCAGTGTCCCCATGGCATGTTGCCCAGAAGTAGGAAGGACAAGGGTCAAAATTTGGACCTGCTGGACCTCCAGAAGGTAAAGAGGAGATGGCTGTTACTTGGGACCCAGAGATCAGAACAGGACTCAGTTTTTACAGGATGTGTAGTCAACCCTGGGAGCATGAAAAAGAACAGGTAGGAAAACAGGAGCTTTAAGACAACGGGGTGTTGCTGGCTGGCAATGTACCTTTAATCCCAGCACTCAGGAAGCAGAGGCAAGTGGATCTCTGAGTTCAAGGCCAGGCTGGTCTACAGAGTGAGTTCCAGGACAGCCAGGGATATACAGAGAAACCCTGTCTAGAAAAACCAAGAAGAAAAGAGAGAGAGAGAGAGAGAGAGAGAGAGAGAGAGAGAGAGAGGGAGAGGGAGAGGGAGAGGGAGAGAGAGAGAGAGAGAGAGAGAGAGAGAGAGAGAGAACAGAATTTCATTATTCAGATAGATCTGGTGACAAAATGTGTAATTTCAACACTCAGGACAATGGCAGGATTTAAGTCTAGCCTGGGCTACAAAATGAGACCATGTCTCAAGAAGTCTCTCACACACACACACACACAGTCACACACACATACACAGACACACACATACACACAGACCAGTTCAGTTGTTTAGGTGGGCAGAGAGCAGGTTAAGCAGGGAGAGTCCCCTCCATGAAGGCCGTGGGTTTCTGGCAAGCACAACCAGAGCAACGTGATGAAGTGAAAGGTCTAAATTCTTTCTCACCTAGCAGGGACTGAAGAGGAAGTGAAGTGGGGAAGATGGCGGCCACTGGAGTCTAGGAACTCTGCCAGAAAACTAGAGTGGGCAGAGGCTCAGAGTGACACACGGTTTGAGCCTATGAATTATTTGGGGACACTTGAACAGGAGGCAATGAGGGAAACCTGTTGAGACAGGAGAGATGGGTGCACAGAATGCTTGTCCAGTATGCACAGAGCCCTGGGTTCCAGCTCCAGCACCTCTGTATTCCAAATATTCAGTAGGTAGAGGCAGGAGGATCAGGAGTTTAGGGTCATCTTTGGCAATATACTGAGTTTGTGGCCAACCTGGGCTACATTGAGACACTGGTTTTGTTTTGTTTTGTTGGTTTTTTCGAGACAGGGTTTCTCTGTGTAGTCCTGGCTATCCTGGAACTCACTCTGTAGACCAGGCTGGCCTCGAACTCAGAAATCCACCTGCCTCTGCCTCCCAAGTGCTGGGATTAAAGGCATAGGCCACCACCACCCGGCTGAGACACTGTCTTAAAACAGAAAGTCAGGTGAAGACCTGTGATTGTGCCCTCCCTCTCCTAAGTGGGTCTTTCCTTTGGTGAACACACCTTTGCCTGGTCCTGAGACTATAGCTTACTCCTACTCGGTCAGTAGTCATGTGACTCTAGCCCGGGCAATCTCTGGACACAGAGGTTCATGAAAGACCGTCCTGCCCAGCGACTGCCACACTGGTCAGAATGGAAATCTAGAGCTACTTTGTCATTGCTTGAGGGGGAACAGCCCAGAGGCACAAGCATGTGCACGCATGCACACACTCGAGCACACACACACATGCATTTATTTCTATTAGTGTATCTGGAACTGGGTTCCCTACTGAGTACACGTTGTACTTGGCTCGAGCTCCCCTCCACCCTCTTCCTCATCCTCCCTGTTACCAACGTCCTTTGTTCCTTACTGCCATTTCTCTGAGACATAATTTCGTTCTTTATGGCTAATTTCATTTTGTAGGCATGTCACATTTTGTTTAAACCCATTCCTCTGTTGAGAGATGCCCAGGGTGGTTCCATATGGTGTTGTGTTAGAGGGACAGTGAATTCTGCTGAGCAGGGATCTGTGACATGTTGACTGTGAATCCTTTGGGTGAATAGTTGGTCGATTTCTTTACTTTGGTGTGTGTTTCAGATAGGGTTTCACTGCTGTGAACAGACACCATGACCATGGCAACTCTTATAAGGACAGCATTTAATTGGGGCTGGTTTACAGGTTCAGAGGTTCAGTCCATTATCACCAAGGCAGGAGCATGGCAGCATCCAGACAGACGTGGGGCTGGAGAGAGGCATCTCTAGTTCCAAAGGTAGCTAGCAGAAGACAGGCTCCCACGTGGTTAGAAGGAAGATCTTCAAGCCCACGCCCACGGTGACACATTTCCTCTAACAAGGCCACACCTCCAAATAGTGCCAGTCCTTGGGCCAAAAATATTCAAACTACCACAGTGTGGGCTTTTTTTGTTTTTTTCTTTTTCCTCCTTCAAGACAGGGTTTCTCTGTGTAGCCCTGGATGACCTGGAATTCACTCTGTAGACCAGGTTAGCCGCGAACTCACAGAGATCTTCCAGTCTCTACCTCCTGAGTTCTTGGTGTGGGCTCTTTAAAAGACATATTTTGCGTTTAATTATGTCTCTGTGTGGGTCTATTCATAGTTGAACTTGGATTTCCTGCTCTGTTATGAGCAGTGAGGATTGGCTGGAGAGGTGACTCCGTGGTTAAGAGTACTAGTTGCTCTTCCAGAGGACCAGGGTTCAATTCCCAGCACCCACGTGGCAGCTCCCACCTGTCTGTAACTCCACCTCCACGGCTTCTTACACAGACATTCGTGCAGGCAAAACATGCCAATGGACATTAAGTATGAACAAGTTTTATATGAATATTAGAGAGATAATATATGTGTCAAAATATATCATTTTATAATTTTTAATATATGTCTGTATTTGTTTATATTTATTTATATTCATTATATATGTCATATTATATATTATATTACAGATTATATACTATATTAATATATGTTCTATATTATATATTCTCTCTCTCTTTTTTTTTTTTTTTGGTTTTTCAAGACAGGGTTTCTCTGTGTAGCCCTGGCTGTCCTGGAACTCACTTTGTAGACCAGGCTGGCCTCCAACTCAGAAATCCGCCTGCCTCTGCCTCCCAAGTGCTGGGATCAAAGGCGTGTGCCACCACCGCCTGGCCTGTATTATGTATTCATAGTATATGTTATATTATGTATATCGTAGAGATAGAAGAGTGTGTTCTTAACCCCTGAGTCACCTCATCTCTCCAGACTCTGTTGGTGTTTTAAGAGAGGATCTCATGTAGCCCAGGCTGGTCTCAAAATAGGTATGTAGCGGAGGACGACCTTGAACTTCTGAACCTGTTGTCTCCGCCTCCAAAATGATAGGATTATAGACCTTGGCCACCCCAATCCCGTGTTTGTTTTAATGACATTCATCCAGTGTGTGTACAAGTTCCACTGTGTGCTGCAGAGGTCAGAGGGCAGCTTTTAGGACTAGTTCCCCCACTGTATGGGTTCTGGGGATCAAAGTCAGGTGTCAAGCTTGCTGACAAGCACCATGACCAGACCAGCCCCCACTCCCGCTCTTTGTGGTAGCCTTTTGTTGTTTTGGGGAACAGAGCCTCCCTAAGTCCTGAAGCTCACTATGTAGATCAGGCTGGCCTCAAATTTAACAAAGATCCACCTGCCTCTCCTTCCTGAGTGCTGGGTTTAAAGTTGTTATGTCAGCATTGCCTGGCTCTGTTTGTATTTTTTAGACATGATCCTGTTCTGTTATGCAAACTGGTCTCCAAATCCTGGGTCTAAGTAATTGTCTGGTCTAGAATCTGGGACCGCAGGCCTGTGCTCTATAGCTCAGCTTGCTATAGAGCTCAAGGATTGTTGTTCTGTGTGGACACCTGGGGACACCAGGGCCATGTTTTTGTGAACCTCTCAGCCACCCTCTCTCACGTTTGGGCCTCACACAGAGCTCGGGCAGAGAGAGTGGCTCATCCCAGGGTTAGTCACTGCTGGGGCTAAGGCTGAGCGCAACTTCCGCGTGGGAGCAGGGGAATGCCTGAATGAAGGAGGCAGGAAAAGCGGAGGCTGGCAACGCATGGAGCCTCCAGGAGCTGGGGGCGAGGAGCTGCGACAGCCAGGCAGGCAGCTTCGGAGGCAGGCCAGCTAAATTTAACTCCCAGTTAAACCCCGGCTTCATTCCAAGTGTATGTTTACCAGAAGTGGAGGGAGAAGATGAATGGAGACTCATTTTCTGACTCAGAGCCCTGTTGCGCCCCCTCTGCCCCGGAAATTTTGTAATATTGTATCTCTTTTTAATTGCCCAGTTTAAGAAAAAAAAAAAAGTTAACTATTTCATAATGAATGTCAAGGTAGTAAGAGAAAGATCTCGTTTTCAAAATTAAAGTCAAATGCAGATAGCATGAAAGTAACCGTTTTCTTTTCTTTACCTTTATCTTATAGGCAGAGTCTTGCTGTGTAGCCAAATGGCTTTGAACTTGAGGCAAACCTCCTGCCTCAGCCTCTGAGTGTTGAGCTCACAGGCGTTCACCACTATGCTGGCTGCATTTTAATGCCTTGAGACGGGGGTCTCTTGTAGCTTAGGCTGGCCTCGAGTTCGATACATAGCCCAGGATGACCTTGAACATTCACTCCCCACGCCTGACTGACGTGGTAAATTCAGATAAGACCCCAGGGCTTTGTGCACGCTTTTGCACGCTAGCCAAACACTTTATCAAGGGAGCCACATCTCCAGCCACGCCTCCGACACATCAGAGTGACTATTTTGGTGGCATTTAACGCTCAGTGTAATCAGTACTTTCATATGCTTTCAGAACATTCTCCCCCAAAGAGAAGACAGGTCTTCCCCTTCCCCTCTCCCAAACTCCGTATGAGGCAGTCTCTCTGTCCCCCAGAGAGCTTCAGGACTCTGCATTTACATGGACTTCTGGGACGTGTGACTTTGTGTTATGTGCCCAGGTCTGAGATTCACCCATGGCAGTATGATATTGTATGATATTCTACCGCATGGTCACATCGCCTCTGGTCTCTGCCTCACCTGCTAATGGGCACTTGGGCTGTTTCTTTCTGTCTTTTGGCATTTGTGAGCCCTGTAAACAAGGCTCTGTAAATACAAAACTTGGAGCAAAGATGACAGTATCTAAGAATTAAATTTAGAGTTACCATATGACAAGAAACAAACAAACCCAACCAAAAAAAAAAAAAAGACAAATAAAACTTAACTCCTTGTCACTTCCGTTACTGCTTGGTGATGTCACCTCCTTTGATCTTACAAACCTGCTTCTTGGCACCTCCTTGAACGCTGGTGTTCTGGCTCTGCTTTTTCTGGCATTGCCCAGAAGGACTAGGTGCAAATGTCTCTGCATCTATGGGTTCGAGAATGTTCCAGCTGGCCCTGGGTGAGAAAACCACTCTCCCCTTCCGAAATCCCAACTTCTTTTCAAAAATACAAGGAAAAAAAATCAGTGATGATCTGAATAGAGTGGAATATGATTCAGGGCTATGAGCCTCACATTCACAGGCTTATTTTATTATTATTATTATTATTATTATTATTATTAATGGTTTTTCAAGACAGGGTTTCTCTGTGTAGCCCATGCTGTCCTGGAACTCACTCTGTAGACCAGACTAGCCTCGAACTCAGAAATCCACCTGCCTCTGCCTCCCAAGTGCTGGGATTAAAGGCGTGTGCTACCACCGCTCGGCTGTTTCTTTTATTTTTGTTCATTTATTATTTTGTATAGTGTCTCGGGCTGGTCCGGAACTTGCCCAGTAACTGAAGATGGTCTTGTTCTCGTTGGTCTTGGTGCATCTACCTCCCAAACGCTGGGGTTGTGAGCACAGACCCAGTTGGTTTTTAAAATATTTATTTTTAATTGTGTGGATGGATGCATACATGTACACCTGAGTCCCCGGCACCTGTGAAGGTCAGAGGCACTGACCCCTGGAGTTAGAGTCTCGGATGGTTGTGAGCCATCCATGTGGGTGCTCCGAGCCTTACATTACTCGGGTCCTTTCAGAACAGTGAGCACCACACTGTTAACTGCTGAGCCCTCGCTCTAGCCCACACCCAGCCTTTTGATGAATCTCTTAGTTGAGTCAAAGTCAGAGGCAGACATTAGAGAATTTCTGGAAGCAGGGACTAGGTAATTGTACTATAATCTCATCAGCCTGAGCCCATCCTGGACTACATAGAGGCCAAGGGGCTAGCCTGAACTACTTAGCAAGACCCTGTCTTGAAAGAAACAAAGCAAGGGTTTGCCAGGTGGTTCCATTTATCTCAGCCTCTTGAGTGCTGAGAGTGAGGACTTCTTTCTTTTGAGTTTTTTTGTGTGTGTGTTTTCGAGAAAGAAGTGGAGGTTGGCATGCCTGTGGGGGTGAGGAAGGGATGTCAAAGGGCAACTTTTGGGAATTTTTTCTCTCTGCCTCGAGGAACCTAGGGATCAAACATCAAGTTTGGTAGCAAGTGTCCTAATAGGCTGAGCCATCTTGGTGACTTTCACTGTTTCCATGGAGATAGAAGTTTTTTTTTTTTTTTCAAAGCCCAGGTTGACCTTGAACTTACTGTATTGTTGAGGAGGACCCTGAGCATACCTTCCTGTTTCCACTTACCAAGTACTAAGTAAGAGTCTAAGATGCAATGTATAAGTGTGTTTGGGGGGTTGGTATGTGCAAGTGAGTGCGGGTGAGCCCTCAGAGGCCAGAAGATGGCATCAGATTCCCTGGAGCCAGAGTTTCAGGCACTGAGTGAGTTGGCCTACAGGGTTGCTGGGCACTGGATTCTGGCCCTCATTTTTGAGCACCGAGTGTTTGTAACCACTGAGCCATGTCTCCACCATCAGGTTGTTTTCGACTTAGTTTAAAAAATATTTTTAATGCCTGCTGATGGTGGTAGGCACACCTTTAATCCAAGTACTTGGGAGGCAGAGGCAGGCAGATCTCTGTTGGTTTGAGGCCAGCTCTGAAACCATAGGCTGCACATAAAATTTCCCTGGGGGGGGTAAATAAAAACAAAAAAGGGTCGCTCCATCCTGGTGGTACACACTTTTTTATGCCGGCCCAGAAGAGGCAGGTGAAGGTGGGTGTCTGTAAATTCAAGGCCAGCCTGGTCTATGTCCAGAATTCCAAGCCGGAGCTGGGGCCACTGAAATTTTCATTAAACATTTCTACTGAAAAAACAGTTCTTTTCCTCTGTCTGTGTTAGCTGGTACCCAGCTTCTGCTCTGGGAACAATGTCACGGCATCAGTATTCTATCCCTTATGCCGAAACGAAATGAGCATCCTCGTACTGGAAGGGAGCTTGTTTAGGATCTGGCCCTCAGATGCTTTGCCAGGTGGTCACTGTGTTCCGGGCTGTGTTAGTGCAGGACCCTCAGGCTCTCAGAGCTACAGGAAGGTGTCACTCTACACAATGCCTTGACTACCAACTTCCTGCAAGCCCCTGCCCTGCTCCACGCGACCCCCCCCCACTTTAATCTTTCGGGATTCCTGGAGTGTCCACAAATAGATTAGCCTCTAAGAATTCAGAGTAACTGTAGTTAGGGGGGAAAAATCCTTGCTGTAATTAGCCATGGTCCTATTTTTGAAATTACATCTGCAAAAACTTGAAGGGAATAAATCGGGGCGGGGGTTGAGGGGGCGCGGATCGGCGCTGATTGGAATCTTCACGCCTTTGACAGTGAAATCAAGAGCATTGAGGGAAGAATGTATCATCACACTGGAAACAGGCGCAGTCGAAGTGAGAACTGAAGAGAAAAATGATTGCAGGAAAAAAAAGAATCACTGGGCACGCGGGTCACGTGACTCACGCTGTTGTAGCCTGCAACAGCAAATCCCTCATAACCTGCCTCCAGATCCTGAGGCCCGATTAATCATTGAAGTGATCAGAATTAACAGGCTGCTATAAGTGCTGCGTGGCGTGCTGAGGGGGTCACAGAAATCGCACATCAAGTGGAGTGGCCACAGGGCTCAGTTACCGACTTTCTTATTGCTGAAATACTCTGTCCCCGCCCCTCCCCTTTCTGTTTGAGAGGTCTCATTATATTCTCCCTGGCTATCCAGCATTTGCCTTCCAAGTGCTGGAATTAAAGGCGTGGGCCACCATGCCTGGCCAATTCTGAAGCCCTGATCCTTCTGCCTCTACCTCCCAAGTACTAGAGTTATAAGTGTGTACTGCGTTGTCGGTTAAAAAAACTAATCATATTTATATAATTTGGACCAGGCACTGGTGGCACATGCCTTTAATCCCAGCACTTGGGAGACAGAGGCAGGTGGATTTCTGAGTTCGAGGCCAGCCTGGTCTACAGAGTGAGTTTCAGGACAGCTAGGGCTATACAGAGAAACCCTGTCTCAAAAAAAAAACAAACCAAAACCCAAAAAACATATTTATATAATTTTAAACACTATGTGTGTGTGTGTGTGTGTGTGTGTGTGTGTGTGTGTATATATATATATAATTTGTATATTTGTATATATTTCCATATATATATATATATATATATATATATATATATATATATATATATGGAAATATATACAAATATACAAATTATATATATATATACACACACACACACACACACACACACACACACACACA
>NW_021604614.1:14654933-14685704 GCF_004785775.1 Grammomys surdaster | reverse complement strand
CAGTGGCCGCAAGCCCGGCGGCGGCCTGCTCTCGTCGCCCGGCGCCGCGCCGGCCTCGGCCGCGTCGACCTCGTCTTCCGTGGTGCCGGCCCCGGCCGCGCCGGTGGCGTCTTCCTCGGCGGCCGCGGGCGGCGGGCGTCCCGGCCTGGGCAGGTGGGTGTCGGCTCCCCAGCCCCCTCCGCGCCCGCCGGGCCGATCCCGCGCTGCTCGTCCCCTCCCCCGCCTCGCCCCGTGACCGGCCGGCGTCGCGATGGGCCGGGGGCCCGCGGAGGGGCGGGAGGCGCCGGCAGATTCTTCGGGCTTCTCAGGCCGTGTCCAGCCTCCCGCACCATCGCGTCCCCTCCCCCCAGACGGCCAAGATGGACGGCCCGGGCGGCCCCCTGCCCCCGGCTTGTGTGCGAGGGGCGATCGCTATCCCCGCCCCACCCCCTTGCTGCGTCCCCTGCCCGCGATGGAAGGGCGGCTGAGCCAGGGTGCAGGTCGCAGGGGGACCCTCTCCTGAAATGAGCTTCTTTGCCGGGTGGGGAGTCGGGAGGGAGGAGGGGAGATTGAGGCCCAGCCGCCCCAGGTAGGGTCAGCCGGGTGTCCTGCATGTCCCCCGCCCCGCAGACCCCGGGAAGGTGGGCGACAGAGGCGAGGTGGGTGGCCAGCGGCCTTGCGCACCCATCCCCCTTTAGATCTGGGGCGGCGGGGTTCCCGCAGCGGGCCGTCCTCCCCCAGCTGGGGAAGGGGTGGGAGTGCCCGGCTCCCTCCAGGCCCGCCTCCCTCCTTCCCCGCAAGGTCCCCTGCGCGCGGGTGGTGGCCGATCCGCATTGCTGTTTCACGTCCGCGGAGCAGAAGGCGCCTTTGAATAGAGGTGGGCGAGGGCTCGACTCGCGAAGTGGGTTGGCGGCGGGCACCGGACACGCAGCGCATTTTCCCTCGCAACCCCCGTCCCAGTTCCTGAAATTTTTAGGGGTGAGGAACCGCAACAGAGGAGTTGGTGCGAGCCCCGAAGGCAGCAACGCGAGTGTTGGCTTGCGCCCTCGTCCCCCTCTCTCCCCTTTCCTGGGCTCGATTTCGTTGGTAGGAGCTGGAGGCTGGGGTGCTGTCCTGTGTGACTGGGCTTGACTCTGGAGGGTGTGTGCGCGCGGGGGTGGGGAGGGGCAGGGGTGCTTGTCAGTTCGTATTTCACGAACTAAGAAAATGCTTAGTGTTAAAACGGAGAGGCAAATGCCAATAGACTCCATTCCATTGTGGCCGGTGTCCTTAACTTGGGAACCGCCACCGCCAGAGCTTACCAAGGGCATGCGAGTCCATTTCCCCTGTGCCCCTGTGTTACAGGCACTACTGTGGCTCCCTCTGGCCTAGGCCTGGCAGGCAGGTCCTTGAGCAGCTTCCTCCTTAAATAGACATCCAGGACAGGGTAGGTGGGCAAGGGGATTTTTCTTGTACGGAGTTTTCTTCTTAGCCGCATTGTCCAGCTGTCCGTTTCCAGAGTGTTCTTCTACAGCAGAAGTTAACCCCTAGGGTGAATCAGAGCCGGGTTTAAAGGAGTTCTTCTGGGAACAGTATGTTTTTTACTTTATTCCCCCACACTCCCAATTTTCCCTAGCATGAGACATTTCAAACCCTGCTTAGCCCGCCTCGTTCAAATTAAACCGTCATTTTATTTCCCCAGCTCTGTGAAGTTAAGGTTTTGTAACATGAGTTTCTTTTTTGTCCTTGACTTTTAGTGCAAAAACGAAAAAAAAATATCTAATGTAACTTTAAGGATGCATCCTGTTTTTCTTTGCTCTTCATGTTTTCTCTGTAGTTATCAGAAACTGACATATATGTCCCTTTGGTTTAAATATAAGTTAGAACTGACATTCCTAAGCTTCACCAGCCATCTGCAGGTTTCAGCCTTAGACTGTAGCTGAGTTGACTCCACGGGAAGATGAGCAGCTATGAGTACCCCAGGCCTTTTCTCGAGACTCTGCAAAAGTGAAAGGCGTTTAGAGTCTTCTTTGGTCTATGTTCTTTTACTTGGAGCATAGGTTTCTTTTTAACAGTTGTTGTCCAATGCCCGGACTCAGAATGTGTAATTTTGTTCTGTACAGAGCCTTGGTTAATGTCATTCTCCTATTATTCTCCTGTGGGTTGGTTGTAAATCCGTTATGACTTCTAGAGTTTTGCTTGGGTTTGTTTGTGTGTCTCCTTTAAAATAAGACTGGCAGCATGGCTGAGTCGAGGAGATGTAGGTAGCATTGGGGGTTGGTGGGGTGGTTCAGTGGGTAAAGGCACATGCTGCCAGGCCTATCAACTAGGAGTCCCACACCTCCACCACCATAGCAGGAAGCAACTGACTCCTGCTGCAAGTTGTCCTCTGACCTCCATACACCTGCCAGAGCATGTTCCCTTCCTCCACAACAAATACACTTAAAAAAGAAAAAGTAGCCTTGATGTTGTCATGTTTGAGATAGCAAAATGTTCTTCACAGCCTAGAAGTTCACTGCTGCCTTAAGCATTGTTTGATTTCTGGATCCTTCCCCCAACCTGGAACTCTAACTCAGGGCCTTGCTTTTGCCAGACAAGGGTTTTGCTATTCAGCCAGCCTGGATCTGACTTGATTTTTGTTTGAACAGAATATTGTGATTTTGAGAACAATTTTTTCTTGTCAATGCTTAGAGGCCACTTTCTTAGAAAAAAACTGTGTGTGATCACTTTTTAAAAATCTTACCACAGTTGCACCCGAATCTACTTATTACTCTTTCTTAACTTTGACCTTTTGTGAGGTCACGCTCATGTGTGATCAGCCTTCCCCTTTAATCTGGTGATTTATTTTTTTTTTTTAAAACAGTAACTTACATACTAAGCTAAGTTTCTCCCTAACCATTGGGAGTTTGGTCTTCATATTTTTGTTTTTGTAGAGGCGGTATGGTGAGCTTATTCACACTAGAAGCTTTTTTGCTTCATCTTAATCTTTCCCTAGAGAAAGTGCCAGGCATGGTTTCACTAGGTCAAGGACTCTAAGGCTGTATGGCTCTCACAAGTCACTTCTCAGAAGACTCAGTGGGGTCTGGAGCCAAGAAGGCAGCTCTTCAGGGCTCTGTGTACTTGTTAGATGCTCTTGGGGGAAGTTGCCTTCAATATCAGGGTCATTCACAGACATGTGCTTTCATGTGTGTGTTTCCTGGTCATTTCTACTTTTAAAGATTTATTTATTTCTATATGTGCAAGCGCTTTACCCGTTTGTATGGTAAGTACACTGCATGCATGCCCAGTGTCCACAGAGACCAGAAGAGGGCCCTGTATTCCCTAGTACTGGAGTTCCAGACAGCTGTGAACACCATGTGGGTGTTGGAATCTCTGGGTCCTCTGCAAGAGCAGCCGTTCTTCACCCCTGAGCCATTTATCCTGTCCCTCTTGATTATTTCTTTTTGAATTTTTCAAAGATTGATTTTTATGTGTATGAGTATTTTGTGTGCATGTTTGTAAGTGCCTGCACGCTTGCCTGATGCCCACAGAGACTAAAAGTGGCCCTGGATCACTTCTGGGATGGTTAGGGGTAGTTGTGAGGCCACCATGTAGGTGCTAGGTTCCTCTGCAAGAGCAACAAATGCCAGGCTTAGTGCCACATGCCTTTCATCCCAGCACTGAGACAAGTGGATCTTTGGAGCTTGAGGCCACCCTGGTCTCTATAGGGAGTAGACTTACAGCAAATGCTCTTAACCACCTCAGCCCTTGTGTTTGAGTTTTACTTGAGCTTTACTGAGACTGTATGTGAAGAGGTTTTGGAGCCAGTAGTGTAAACTACCAGTGCAGATCCATTTCTGAAGGAAATTCTAAAACTTTCAGGCTGTTAAAAAATTGTTAATCCTTTTTCACTTGTGTTACTAGCTGTTAGTTTATGATAACTTATGAAAAACAAAGTTAGCTCATGATGAAGTATTGCGGAAGGATTAGCTGAAAGAGATTGAGGCAGGAGGATCATGAGTTACAGGCCAGCGGAAGGATTAGCTGAAAGAGATTGAGGCAGGAGGATCATGAGTTACAGGCCAGCCTGGGCTACACTTTTACTGTTTGGATGTGGTGGACACCTTTGATTTTAACGTTGGAGAGGCGAAGATAGGCAGCCTGCTGTACAGAGCAGCCAGGGCTACACAGAGAAACCCTGTCTTGAAAAAAAAAATTCAGTTTGTTTATGCATACCTTTTGTCTGTCTGGCGCCTGTGGAGGTCAGAAGAGGAGGTCAGATGCCCTAACACTGGAGTTATGTATGGGTGGTCAAGGGCCACCTTGTGGTGCTGGGAACTGAACACAGGTCCTCTGCAAGAGCAGCCACATGTCCACAACCATGTTATTTTTTGAGTTCAGATCTTTTGTATCCGATTGTTTTTGAACAACAGGGGAAAATGACTTTGAACTTTTGGTCCACCTGCCTAACCCTCCCCTCCCCAACTGTTGGGACTGTAGGTGTGCACCTCGTTTATATAGTACTAAGGGGTGGTCATTCATGGCTTATCTGCATGCCAGGCACACATTGTACCAATGTAGCTACATCTCAGCTCCTAGTTAGTCCCTGTACTGGGAATCATGGGTTAATTCATAGCCCTCCCTTCCTTTTCTCTTCATTGGGTTTAGTGGTGTGAGGGTCAGCATCTACTTTGTAGACCAGGCTGCACAATTTTCTTTTGAGATAAAACTCTCACTTTTATAGCCTTGGGCTTAAAGGCATGTGCCACTCCTGCCCTATAGGCTTAGACATCTTTTTAAATTTACTTTTTAAAATGTAATGTGTATGTGTGTGAGCTTATGTGGTTGTGTATCCCATGTGGGCAGGAGCTCGAGAAAACCAGACAAGGCACTGAATTGGAGATAGAGCAGTTGTGAGCTGCCATGTGGGTACTGTGAACTGAACCTGGGTCTTCTGGGAGACGGGTAAGGACTCTTAACTAAGGAGTCAACTCTCAGACAGGACTTGAAGCTTTTTGTTTTTGTATTCTTTTTTCAGACAAGGTCTTTAAACAGTTCTTCTGACAGTCTTGGAAATCACTATGTAGTCCAGGCTGGTCTCTTAACTCTAAGAGAACTTATCTCTGTTTCCTCGTGCTGGGATTAGAGGCATGTGCCTCCATTGCCCAGCTTGCCTGGAAATCCTTTTTTTTTTTTTAAAGATTTATTTATTTTATTTATGAGTACACTGTAGCTGTCTTCAGACACACCAGAAGAGGGCATCAAATCTCATTACAGATGGTTGGGAGCCACCATGTGGTTGCTGGGATTTGAACTCAGGACCTCTGGAAGAGCAGTCAGTGCTCTTAACCACTGAGCCATCTCTCCAGCACCTTGCCTGGAGAGATGGTTTAGTGGTTAAGAGCACTGGCCACTCTTCCAGTGGACCGGGGTTCAGTTCCCAGCACCTACATGACAGCTTGCAAATGTCTGTAACTCCTGTTCCGGGGGAATCTGACTCCTTCACACATGCAGGCAAGGCACCACTATACATAAAATAGAAAATAAATTACATTTGGAGTGAGTGAGAGAGAGAGTGTGCTTGTGTGTGTGTTTAGGTGTGTGTAGGTGAATCTCACAGTTGTGTGATTGAAGATCCCAGGACAACGTGGAGGAGCTGGTTCTCTGTTCACCCTGTGGGCCAGCCAGATGGAATTCAGGTTGCCTGCCAGACCAGGAGCAAATGCCTTTCTCATTAAGGCATCTTTCCAGCTTTCTAACTCTTAAGAATTTTCTCTGATTTTTCAGCTTTGTTTTTCAGCTTTGTTTTTTTTTTTTTTGTTTTTTTTTTTTAATGGCATCATTCTCTTAAGGCATTGTGTCTTGGAAATTGTTCATTGTGCTTCCATTTAAATGCCAGACACATCTCCATAAGTTCATACCTTCTCAAGTGCTTACAACACTACACAGCATACAATGCTGAGTATCTATCTACCTATAAGGCGATGTTAAGTTCTTGTGATGCACTCATGGCTAAAACAAAGGTATTTGCTCTCCTGGAGTTCAGGGTCCTCTTTTGAGCCCTCTGTGTGGCCCAGACTGTCCTGTCAGCCCTGTCTTGCTGGGAATGCAGGTGTGGGCTGCCACACCCCTTTTGCCTTGCCTGAGAGGCAAGCAGTATGAACACACCTGTGGGCAGCAGTAGATGGGGCTGGGATTAGAGGGAGCAGATTAAGGCCATAGAGAGTCTGAGGAAGGGGATGGATGCAAATTTAAGTGGATTAGAGGAGCCTCCTTGAAGAGGTAACAGTGGCAGGTCAGATCCTTCAGCCTTAAATCTTAGTTGCAATTCATAAGGTTAAAACTGGCTCATTTTGTCATCTTTGAAGGGGTATTGATAGTCATTTGATTATGCCAATCTGAAGTTAGCAAAATGTAGGTCGTTAGAGATGAACTACTAAAGTCTGCTAATAAAAAAGAAAGACATGGTTTTGCTGTCCTTTTGGACTTACATATTTTACCAGATTTATCCAAATATGTGGAAATTAGTTATCTGTGTTTGAAAGAAAAAATGCTGAGGCTGCTTTGAGTTCTGCATGCTGAAGTCTGGCATAGAGACATTTATGGGGTCAGGCATGGTGTTCTTGCTTTGTCTAAAAGTGAACTTGTGTTTTTTGTTTCTCTTATTAAACAGTTGCAGTTTTACACAGGGGATGGGAACTCACCATCCTGATTAATAGCCACATGATGCAGATTTAAAGAACATCTCATTCTTTTTGTTCTAAACAACTTCATCTGTATTGGAACTTCATTCTAGTATAGCGCTGTGTGCATGCGCACACACTGTCTTTAGAGACTTTTCCCTTGAATTGTAACGTTCTATTTTGGCTAGGTAGAAATTGCTTTTAGTATTATGTAGTGTTGAGCGGGTACAAGTCTATTTTTATAGTTATTTGAAGTGATGGTGACAGCTTCAGTGGAGATGTAAATGGAATTTATTAGCAGGCTAACCTGCTGCTGGAATTTTTGAATTGGAAATGCATGGGGGAGGGATGTAGCTCAGTGGTGGAGGGTTTGCCTAGTATTCAAGAGGCTCTAGATTGAATCCCAGGTTCTGGCAGGAAAGAAAAACAAACAGCAGCATTGATTTGAAGTTGCCTTAAAAAAATTAAAAAATACATGGGTGAGTGAGTTTGACGACAGCCTGGTGTACATAGTGAATTCCCAGCCAGCTAGAGCTGCATAGCTAAGACCCTGTCTCAGAAAGGTGGGGTGAGGTGAGTGAGGGGGTAGTGATAAAATTGCTTGGGGTATTTGGAATGTGTGCCAGGGGTCACCACTGTTAAGGGTGCAGATGCCTGTTTAGGAGTGTGACCCTGAATGACAAGCCCAGTGCTCCTCGCTGCTGCTTACTTAGTTGTCAGACACAAAGAGCGTGCTGTCAGGAATCTGCCCATCGATGGGTAGGAAGCGTGGAGTTGGTGGTGGTGGAGTCTAGAACTATAAGGACGTGTTGGAATCCATACCTTAAAACTAGTGTCACATAGGATGGAAATGTGATTTCTTTATTTATTTAGGGACAGGGCCTTCCTTTTCCTAGGCTTGTCTCAAATCAGAGTTCTCCTGCTTTAGTTTCCTGACTGTTGGGATCATAGCAGGAACCATCACACCCAAATGCTCTTAAAGTGGGAAGAGAGCCTCATACTTTTGAATAGAATGTGCTGCACTTCTTCATGAAGTGTGTGTCTTGAAGCACACATTGAGTTCTAAAGGTGTTTGTACCACAAGCTGTCTTTCTGTTTAAAACAATTGAGATCCTGTAATTTGTATGTATGCCATGTCTGTCCAATGTTTGGAAAAATAGACATGTGAAATATGGTATATAATAAGGATGTGTGTGGGACATAGTCTGTGATAAGAGATAAACACTCTCCTGGAGTGCAGAACAGATTTACTTATGAGATAAGTAAGCTGAGTAGTCACTTAGATATAGATGGGTTGTTCTTTGCCTTATAATTGGAAGTTTTAGGTTACTTCCAGAAAAGCAAAATATTGACAAACATGTTGGTGCATGCTTTTAATTCTTGAATTCGAGAGACAGGCAAGTAATCTCTTTGTTTTTGAGGCTAATCTGAGTTCTAGGCCAGCCAAAGCTACACAATGGGAATCTCAATAAATAAATAAAATTTCACTGGGAAGCAAAGTCAAATACTGAAAGTTTTTCTTTTCCTTTATTAAGATAACATTACAGGTTCATTTATAATACAAACAGAGCTTTGGTACAAAGATTTTTTTTTTCCCCCAAGATGAGGTTCCCTGTATAGTCTTAGCTATACTGGAACTCACAGAGATCTGCCCACCTCTGCCTCCCACCTGGCAGGATTTTTATTTTTTTACTTAAAAATATTTTTAGAGCCGGGCAGTGGTGGCACACGCCTTTGATCCCAGCACTTGGGAGGCAGAGGCAGGCGGATATTTGAGTTCGAGACCAGCCTGGTCTACAGAGCGAGTTCCAGGACAGCCCAGGCTATACAGAGAAACCCTGTCTCGAAAAACCAAAATAAATAAAAAAATAAAAATTTTGAGTATTTTATGCTTATGAATGTTTTTACCTCCTTGTATGTATGTGCACCATGTGCATGGTTGTTGCCTTTGGAGGTCAGAAGAAGGCATTAAGTCCTCTGAGAATGGAGTTACATAGCCACCATGTGGATGCTGGGAACTGAATTGTGTGTCTTCTGAAAGAGCACCCAGTGCTTGTTACCACTGAGTCATCTCTCCAGCCTCTTATTTTAATTTTTTAGTGATGTGATAGCTTTGTGTTTCTGGGAGAAATGTGCATGAATGCGGTTTTCCTGGGGCCCAGAAGATGGTGTCAGACCCCGTGGCTGCACGAGTTGATCAGCTTGGGTGCTGGCAGTTAAACTTAGGTCCTCCGAAAGAGCATTAGGTGCTCCTAACTGCTGAGCTATCTCTCCAGCCTTATAGATTAGATTTTGAGTTCAGTAGTTTGTATCTTAATTTTTTTTTCTTGAGATGATAGAATTTTAGAATATGAAAAACGAGAAAAATCTTTCAGAATAGAAAGAACTAAACCTTTCAGCTTTGGGAGGTTAGGTGACGTGCCAAAAGCAACCTTTGTTGATTTTTATTCCATCCCCCCTTCTGTAAATTTAGACAGATAAACAAGATGGTGGGTGGGCTGTGCGTGCACCTCACTAACTCAGTGCTTGCCCAGCTCATGTTAGGCTCTGGGTTAGATCCCTACCCAGCACCACAGAAAACAAAATGTAAGGGAAACACAGTGTTTGAGTTTGACTCACTTTTTTTATTGTTTTTGTTTGTCTGTTTTTTTTTTTTGTTTGTTTGTTTGTTTTGTTGGTTTTTCAAGACAGGGTTTCTCTGTGTAGCCCTGGCTGTCCTGGAACTCACTCTGTAGACCAGGCTGGCCTCGAACTCAGAAATCCACCTGCCTCTGCCTCCCTAGTGCTGGAATTAAAGGTATACATACGCCAGAATGTCTGGCCCTACATCTTTCTCTTTTTGTAACCCAGAGTCCAGTTAGTGCTGTCTGTTGAGATGTGGCTTGATACTGGCCTGCTCTTGAATAGGTCTTGTGCAAGTGATTGTAGCTGCAGTGATCTCGTGAGTGCAAGGACCATGTTGTGTTCAGAAGACAGCATTTAAAACACTCCTACCGCTGGGCAGTGGTGGCGTACACCTTTAATCCCAGCACTTGAGAGGCAGAGGCAGGCGGATTTCTGAGTCCGAGGCCAGCCTGGTCTACAGAGTGAGTTCCAGGACCGCCAGTGCTACACAGAGAAACCCTGTCTCGAAAAAACAAAAAACAAAACAAAACACCAACCAACCATACAAACAAACAAAACAAAAACAGTCCTCCCCATCCCCTGCTTCTTAACTTCTTTCCGCTCCTTATTTCATGATGTTGCTTGAAGCCTGAGGCTAGGTATGTTGATCTAGATGCCCTCCTTAGGCCGAGCACTCAGCACTCACTTATTCTCAGCTCTGACCAGGTATGAGTCTGCAGTAACTACTGGCCACTGCAAAAAGAAAATTTTCTTGCCAAAGTTGAGAGTAGCTCTAATCCTTGGGTATTAGCTGCAGTATTTAGAAGACCGTTGGACTACAGGTCACTTGGCAGAACAACACAGTTAGATTCTTCAGTATGGCTCTGCCCTCCTGAGACAATGGCTCTGATCAGGTTTACGTTGTCACTGTGTGAGTAGTTTTCTGGTGCAGTAGTTGAAGCTAGAGACTTGATTCACCTCCTCTTAACTCAGTTAGCTGCCTGAGGGCTACAGCTTTGTTGTTTAATTGTATCTCTTGGTCCAGAGAAGGTGATTGGCTGTGTTAGGGCTCAGTTTCTGTGTCTAGTAAAAAGTGTTTCTTGTGCTTTAGTAAGAAGCACAAGTAGGGTGGGGGCGTAGGTCTGTGGTGGAGTGCATGTCCTGCCTCCATCCCTGACACCCCAAACAAAAAGTGAGGCACTAAATTCTCTTTACCTTCGGTCTTGTCAGTTCTTTCCTTGGTCTCTACTTAAAGTCATACAGATTTGAAGCTGGAAGGTTCTGGTGGTTTTTAGTACTCAGTTCTATTTACAGGTGAAGAAACTAAGGCCAATGATATTTGCCAAGTCTTGTCTTTGGCTGCATAACTGGCATTAGAATGAGGTCCATCCCCTACACCCCCCCCCCAAAAAAAAAAAAAAACCAAACAAACCTAATTAATCAGCTACTCCAGGACCTCACATGCAAAGCCTGTGCTCTGTCACTGAGCTATACCTGGGTTCCATTTTCCCCCAATACATATTGCTTAACAGGTTTCCTGCTCTTCTTGTTCTAAGTTGTCCTGCATACTCCAGAGTCTTAGGAATCACTACAGCCACATTCTGTGGAGAGACTGTTAGTGGTTCTCATTCTTGCCTGTGTCAAATCCAGACCATTCTCTTTGGTAGTAAGTCCCTCCCTAGGTGGAGCACACAGTATTCACTCAGCATGAGATAATCTGCTGCTCTTGCGTTTGTCTTCTTACATGTCGTCTTCATAGGCTTAGCCCAGTTCAGTTACACAGTCTTATTGAAGGAAAAAAATGCCTGTTGTGTTCTTGCAGTTTCTGGGGGGTTTGGTTCAAGTGGCATCAGTGCCCAGTGCCTTGTCTGGGGCCTTCAGTTTAACAGTGAATGCCAAGATAGGGGCAAAGTTACAACTGAAGTATAAGTGGGTTAATGCCTCCAGCCACCAACAGATAGGTGGCCTTGCTGCTAATGATCAAATTCAATCACCCACACCCACCACCATTGTTCTAAAAATGTGTTTGTGCTTGAACTCAGCCTATTGTCAATGTTGCCACATTCAGGTACAGCGGTGGTCCACACTGACGGGGTTACACATTCAGATACAGCGGTGGTACACACTGAAGATGTCACAGAAAAGATGTTACAGAAGGAAGCAGTTAATGCTGCAAATGGCACAGTTTTTTTTTTAAGGTTTTTAAAAATTTTATTTTCATTTTTTGAGACAGACCTATAAAATCCTGGCTATCTTGTTACATGTTGTATACACCAGGCTGGCCTCAAATTCACAGAGATTCTTCTACTTCTCCCTCCGTAGTGTAAAAAAGATTTAATTATTTTTTTATTTGTGTGTGTGTGTTTGGGGGTACCATTGGTGTCCAGAAGAGGAAGTCGTATCCCCTGGCAGTTGTATGCCACCTAATGTGGGTCCTGGGAATCGAACCCAGGTCCTTTGCAAGAGCAGGTAGTGCTCTTAAACTCCGGGGTCATCTTTGTCACCCCAAGAGCAATATTTAGATAGTGTGCAATGACGTGATTGGTGGTGGAAGAGAGGAACTTAGGAGAGCCGGTCAGATTCTGCTTTTGAGTCAGGGTCTCTAACTCTGGCTGCTTCAGACTCCTGGTAGTTATCCTTTCTCGCCCTCCTACCTGTTGCAATTACACACATGAGCCACCATGCAGATAGACCTAGCTTTTAAATAGTGCTCCTCCTCATGCCTCCAGTGCTGGGGATAGGGACCAGAGGATGTGTCTCACCACAGAACTACACGAGCCTCCACCTAGCAGTGTTCATTTAAAGTGAAGACTTAGGTAGCTAAAATGTGACTGCTGAGGCTTGTTAGCCCCAGCCTAGTGTGTGAGCTTTCTAGTTCTCATTTCTTTGCCAGCACTTTGTGTGCTAGCCCTTAATTTAGTAATGATAGCTCTAGAGTGGTCTTCCAGTGCATTTCTCTGGAGAGATGACTCTGTGGTTAAGAATACTGGGTCCTCTTCCAGAGGACTTGGGTTTAACGCCTAGCACCTACATGGTGGCTGACAACTGTAATTCCAGTTCCAGAGGATCCAGTACCCTCTTCTGACCTACATGGGCACTGCATGCTGCTTGTGCACATATGTATATGATGGTAAAAACACCCATATACATAGAAATAAAACTTTAAAAAATGTATTTCCCTAATGCCCAGTTGCCCAGTAATAGTATGCATCTTTGTGCTTATTTATAAGCCTTTTTTTTTTTTATCATCTCTGGGATCAGCTTTCAGTGTCTTCTAGATTAGAGCAGGGACACAGACGGCCCTATAAAACTTGTGTGGTCTGTAGCTGGTTACTTATTGACTGTAGTAGTGGTGTCACTGTGGAAATGATGTGCTAAAGCTCCTTAGGCTAGAAGACAGCTGAGATGACATCTCTCCTTCCAGTTCCCACACTAGTGCAGACAGCAGGAGGTAATTCAGATGCCTACCTATTCATGGCACTGAGGCAGTTGAGGAGCTAGTGCGTTGTCTTACTGAACTTTGGAACTCTTAGACAGCTTAGGCTACGTAGTGGGGCTTTGCCTTCAACCCCTAAGAAGGGGCTAGCTTATGGCACTTGCACTTGCCTCTAAGTTTGGTCATCTGATTTGAATCTGACCCGATGCTGATAGGAGCGAACCATTCTTGCAGGTTGCCTTCTGATCTCCATACAAGTACATTTCCTCTTGATAAATACATGTAATAAAATCTGTTTTTTTGGGGGTGGGCTGGAGAGATGGACCAGCAGTTAAGAGCACTGGCTGCCCTTCTAGAGGACCCAGGGTTGGCTCCCAGCACCCACACAGTGGTTCACAACTACCTGTGACTCCAGTTCCAGGGGATGTCATATCCTTTGGCTTCTGGGCAGGCAATACACATACAAGGTTCACAGACATACATGCAGACAAAACATCCATTCACATAAATGTGATCAAGATAGTTATTTTGAAAAAGTTCTTTAAATGTTGAAAAATAGGAAAGGAAGAAGACAAAATGAATTCTTCATCTACAGATACTGTTTTATATGTAAAAGATCTTAAGGATCCCACTCCAAAACTCGTTGACACTAATGAATATTTTCAGCAGAGTGACAGGATGTAAAATTAACATAATGATCTGTAGCCTTCCCTACCATATACCAGCAACAAACATGATGAAGAAGTCAGGGAAACTGTCCCATTTACCTTGAAAAAGCAAGGTCAGAGAAACCCTTTCATGGTCTGTTCAGACCTCACCACTGATACTTAGTGCCTGTCTTCTTTTCCGCTGCTTCACTTGGGCTTGCGTTCTTTTCTCTGTTAAGTCGTGTTCTTGAGTGCTCAAGTTAATGTCTAGCATGTATTACATGTTCAGATAATGTTTTTTGCTGGCCATGTTTTCTAGGTTGGCTTTGAATTCACAGTTTAGTTTCACTACCTCCTAGATTTATGTTGTATGTCACCACCAAGCATGTGTTCGTTTTGTACTTTTGTGTCTGTTAGACTCTTTAAAGATGAGTGAAAGTTTGTTTCTCTTTCTAGGTTCTCCAGTGCAGCAGAATAGGAGGGTGGGCACACATAATTTTGTGAACTGTTAGCCCTGCTGTGGACCAGAATAACTTCCTTTTCAGACAGAGTCGTACTATGTAGCTCAGGCTGTTCTGGAACTCACCATGTAGACCAGGCTTACCTCATTCTCAGAAAATCTGCCTGTTTCTGTCTTGTAAGTGCTGGGATTAAAAGCGTGTGCTACCATACCCAGCTGAGTAAGTTGGCTTCTTCCATACCCCTCCCCCTAAGACAGAGTTTCTTTGTGTGGCTCTAGCTGTCTTGAAACCCCATAGACTAGTCTGGTCTCAAACAGAGATACACCTTTCCTCCTCTGCTGGGATTAAGGGTGCACACCACTATTTCCTGTCACTCATATGTAAAAGTCGAGCAATTAAAAGAACTTTCTGTACCCTTCAGCCAGTTGTAGCAGTAGATCAGTTTTTTACTTCATCTCTAATTTCGTCTGTCATGGTGATTTGAAGGACATTAATTTTTTCATGAGGCATAAACCAGTGGATGAAACTGTGGAAGAAGAGACTTGAGGTTACTGTGTAAAGCATTATTGTATACAGGCAGGAGAGACAAATGCTACCTCTAGTCTTCCTGTCTTAAGAAGTTGAAGGAAAACCATGTGCTTCTGTATAGTACAGTATGGTAGCTGATACCCATATAGGGTATTTAACCTAGTTCAGTTAAAACTGAGGCTGACTACCTGTCAGAGTGTAAAGCCTTGGAGAGCCTGCAAATTTTATAAAGTAGAATGGAAGAAGAGAACTCATACCCAGAAGTTGTCTTCTGACCACCATACGTGTGGCGTGGTACCCCTTCACCTCCCCCTCATTACATACTAAATTCAAATGTGTGTTTAAAAAAAGAAGGGCTGCTGATGGCTACAGCTGGTAAAGAAAGATGCTTACTGTCTGAAGCCCTGAGTAGGTTCCGGGACCCACATAGTGGGAGAAGAGAACAGACTCTGCAAGTTATCCTCTGACCTCATGTACACCCCCTACACGTGAACACGTGTGTTTGTTTGGCTTTTCTTTGTTAGATTTATTTTATGCATATGAGTATACCACCATTGGTGTCTTCAGACACACCAGAAGAGGGCACCAGACCCTATTACAGATGGTTGACAGCCAGGGTCTGTCATTGTCCATTGTAGGCCTTTCGCCAGGCTGCATGTCTTCACTACTGCTATTAAAGACGGGTGTCTTCATGCCTAACCTTTTTCTTTTCTTTTTTTTTTTTGAGACAGGGTTTCTCTGTGTAGCCCTGGCTGTCCTAGAACCCACTCTGTAGACCAGACTGGCCTTGAACTCAGAAATCCACCTGTCTCTGCCTCCCAAGTGCTGGGATTAAAGGCGTGTGCTACCATTGCCCGGCCATGCCCAACATTTTACACAGGCTCTGATATCCAAACTTTGATCTTTTGCTTGTAGGGCAAGTACTCTATTAAATGAGCCATTTCCCCGGCCCCCGTCTTTGTTTGTAACAGCTATAGTTTTTTTACAGAAAGGAGAAATTGAATTAGTCAGTACTTGTTATAATTCACATCAACTATATTGTAGACTTTTTTGTTTGTTTGTTTTGTTTTGTTTTGTTTTGTTTTGTTTTTTGAGACAGGGTTTCTCTGTGTAGCCCTGGTTGTCCTGGAACTCACTCTGTAGACCAGGCTGGCCTCGAACTCAGAAATCCACCTGCCTCTGCCTCCCAAGTGCTGGGAATAAAGGAGTGTGCCACCACTGCCCAGCTTTTAAAAAAAGATTTATTTATTTATTTTATGTATACGAGTGTTCTTTTTGCATGTATACATGCATGCCAGAAGACAGCATCAGATCACATTATAGACCGTTGTGAGCTACCATGTGGTTGCTGGGAATTGAACTCAGGACCTCTGGAAGAACAACCAGTGTTCTTAACCGCTGAGCCAACTCTCTAGCCCTAGACTCTTTTTTTTTTTTTTTTTTTTTTTTTAACAATTTAAAATGTCCTGAGCCCTCTACAGATCAGAAACTCTTTAGAAGTCAGGCTGGGCTTGGTTGTGTATTTATGTAATCCTAGCACTTGAGAGGCTGAGGCAGGAGGATCAATCACTAAGACTTTGGGAGGCTTTAGCTACTCTTTGGGCCACATAGTGAGTTTGAAACTTCTTTGGACTAGGTAGTCCATGTAAAACAAAAAGTATGAAAGTGCTTGGATACTGAGGTCAAATGAGCTGAGCCTTGTGAGTTTGAGATGAACCTGGGTTACACAGTAAGCTAGCCCCGTGTCCAAAACCGTGTATATTGAATTTGTGCTACTCTCTAAGCAGTCCAGTAGAAGCACTGTGCATAAATTTCAACTGCTAAGTGCACATCTAGAGGTCGCTTAGAGTGTATGGGCAGTGTTTGTAGACCATAGACAAATGCAGTCCCGTTTACTCCCACTTACTTGCGTGTGTGCAAGTGAGAGAGAGTGTGTCACAGGAATAGAACTCCAGCTGTGAGCCTTGGTGACCCTAGGTTGGTTGGTTTGTTTTTTCCCTCTCTTAGCTGGGGGAAATTCCAGGGAGTAGTCCTGACCAAAGTCTGTCTTGGTTAGTATTTAATAAAGCTTGCTTTAAATTTGGATTAAAAAAAAAAAGTTAGTACTCAGTAGGTAGAGAGGCAGGTGGATCTCTGTGAGTTCCAGGCCAGCGTAATCTACAAAGGGAGGCCAGTATTGGTACAAACCCTGTCTTGGAAACATAAAAACCCTATTCTATAGCTCAAGCAGGTCTTGCTTGAACTATGGTTATGAAGTATGTATCTGACAGTATGTAGGGTTTTACATAGTTGAATGTCATTTAGTAGAACAGAGTTTAAAAGGGCGTTTACACTAGCTTTTATTGTGCAGTTACCTTTATTGACATTTTTAAGGGTGTGTGTGTGTGTGTGTGTTGGGGATAGGGGTTGGGTATTTGTAGGTCAGAGACTGATGTTGGCTGACATTGTCTCTCATTGAGCCTAGAGCTAATCAGTTGGCTGGACTGGTTGGCTAGTGAGTTCTGGGGATCTGCCTTTCTGCTTCCTCAGTATTGGGTATACAGATTGATGCTACTGTGCCTGGCTTTTGGCTTTTATGTGGGTGCTAGGTATTGGAAATCAGGGCCATATGCAAGCTCTTCACCTAGTGAAGACAAACCTCACTCCATAGTTCCTCTTTGATTTGTGTTGGGGTCAAGGAGGGAGACTGAATTAGCATTTAGTGTTTGTTCCAGCTCTAAAGAGTTTCTTTTGGGGAAGGTACTCATCTTTAATCTCAACATTTGGGAGGCAGAGGCAGACAGATCTATCTCTGTCAGTTCAAGGCCAGCCTGGTCTACAGAGTTTCAGGACAGCCAGGGATACACAGAGAAATCCTGTCTGGAGAAAACAAACCAAAAGAGATTCTACTTTGCCAGCAATATATTATATTACGAGCGTCTTTAGTGTATAGTGTATGTGCACATGTGTGCTGACAGAGCACATTCGGTGTCCAGCACTGTAACTCTGATTTACTCCTTTGAGGCAAGGCCCTCAGGAAACCTGGAGCTAGGCTGGCAGTGAACAATCCTCAATGACCTTCTCCTTGAGCGTAGTTATAGGGGTTGCAGGTGCCGAGCTCTGTAGAAATCAGTGTTGTAGATTGAACAGTAAAATTATCTCCCCAACCTCTCAAAAGTTTTGTGAGAATGCCGTTTTTGGCTTAAAAAGGTGGGTTTTTTTTTTTTTTTTTTTTTTTAAGACAGGGTCTTTATTTATAGCTTTGGCTGTCCAGAAACTTGCTATGTAGAACAGGCAGGACTTGGTTTCCCCTGCCTACAGAGTTTCCCTACTTCTGCCCCCTGAATGCTGGGATTAATGGTATATGCCACCATGCCTGGCTTTCTTTAGGTTTTCTAATCTGTGTTGTCCCACAGGTTTATTGTTTATTTCTTGCCTTGTTACAGATGTTTGTTGCGCCCCTTTAGTGAATTTCTGTCAGTTAGCTTTTCATCTTGAAATTTTTTTCCTTTTTGAAAATTACTCATATTTTTGTGTATGTGCATGCGTGTGTGCGAGCGTGCATATGTCTGTGTGTTAAGCTAGGCCTCTCTGATGCCAGAAAGAGGGTGTTGGAGCTCTTGGAGGTGGAGTCGCAGATGGCTGTGAGTCACCAAGTGGGTTCTGGGAACTGAACACAGGGCCTTTTAAAGGGCAGCTTGTGTTACTGCTCAGCTATCTTCTCAGCCCGTGTGTTAAATCAGTCAGTCAATTCATTTATTATTTATTTTATGGCAGGGTTCTCACTATGGAGCACTGGTTGGCTTGGAACTCTGTATATGAACCAGGCTAGCCTTGAACACACGACTCTCTAGCCTCTGCCTTCCTAGCACAGGGGTTAAAGGCATGAACACCCATTTCCCTTACTGCTTTATTATTATAGTGTGTAGGTTGGTGTGAGTGAGGGCAGGAAGGTGCCAAGAAGTGTTTGAAGTGATCAGGACAATTGGGAGTAGATTCTCCTGTCAGTACCTGGGTTCAAACTCAGGTCATCAGGCTACATGACAATTGATTTTACCCACTGGAACATCTCACTGCCTGGGATTTCATTTCTTTTCTTTGCCTAAGGCTGTGCATTCCCCAGGTAAGCACTGTAACACTGAGTTGAAACTCTGCTGTGTCCAGTGACTTCTCTTTGGGTAGTTTTTTGATGCTGCATAGTAAGTAATCACACCATCCCTGCTGGTGGGTCTGTTTATAGTGACTACCTTTAGTCTTAGAGTCAGGGTCTTTGTATCGTGTGTATTCACTGCTGCCTGGTGTCTCTTCCTGCCTCGGCCTCCAAAGCTGAGCATTGTAGCTGGGGGCCAACATGCCTGACTACTTATAGTTTTTATTTTTTAAACTGTGCTTTGGGTCACAGAAGCAGGTTGTGTTTCCTGTTTTTTCTGCTTAGTTGGTGAGATCATGATTTCCTGGGATTTGATATTTTTAATTGAAAAGTGGATATTTTAGACAATACCTTGTAGCAAGTCTGGTTCTGGGTTGGAGCTTGGGACCAGCTGTTAATATTTACAATTGGTCAGCATTACAGGAAGATGAAAAGCTGTGCTATTAGAGCGTTTTACAGGACTAACATACAGTGTAATGTATAGAATGGGACCCCTGCAGTTCTTAGGCTGTCTAATCTTATGGGACCACTGTACATGGCTTATGTGTGGCACATCAGTGTGTACTGATGACTGGATGACTAGCGTGAATTCGGGCCACTTCATTCCTGGCTTGTGGCCCTTAGGTCCTCAGTCTGGAGCACAGTGGTTTTGCAGGACGTTACATTAACTGTCAATTGGATGATATATATATATATATATATATATATATATATATATATATAATAGTTGTGGTATGACAGTGTGGATGTGTGAGTGTAGACGTGTATAGAGGGCAGAGGTCGTCCTTGGGTGCTGCCAACTTTGGTTTTGCACAGTCTCAGTGACGAGCTAGAATGTCCTTAGCACCCACATTTTTTTTTTTTTTTTTTTTTTTAAGATGGGGTTTTTCTACAGATCCATGCCTGGCATTGCATCTAGCTTTCTGTACCCAGTGCTGGGGACTAGCTTAGGTCCTCGTGTTTGCTTGTCATGTCTCTCTGGGCCATGACCTCCTCCACATACAGATTTAACCAAATCTGAACCTTTGAAGGACAGTTCCTGGACTCAGAGTTAGAAATTGGTATTTCAACTTCTCACCTGTTGCCTTCCCACATGTGTCCGTCAAATGCACTAGAATTAAATTTCTTTCAAGCTTAGTGCCTTGACCACAGCTGGATACTTTTTAAAGCAACTTAGATTTATTTTTCTTACTTGTTTTTTGAGTCCCTGTGCCCAGCCCTGAAGTTCCTTTAGTCACTTTAGTTCTCTGCATTTTTTTGCAAATGATGTTCCTTTGGGAAGATATTGTAAGCTCGCTGAGAAATTGTGTAAAATAGCATAACTTTTTTATTATCTATTTATTCATTTACTTATTTATTTTTTGCTGTGAATCAGGGTCGAGACATGCTTTCTCTGTAGTCCTGCTTATCCTGGAATTCTATAGACCACGATGACCTCAGACTCAGAGATTCCCCTGCCAGGTGCTGGAATTAAAGTCTTGCCTTGCAGCACAACTGCCACATCACCATTTTCATCATTACAGTTTATGTATATGGGTGTTTTGCCTGCGTGCATGTCTGTATACTAAGTGCATACTTGTTGCTCTCTGAGGTCAGAGGAGGGTATTGGATTCTGTGTTCCTAGAGTTACATACAGTTGTGAGCTGCCATGTGAGTGCTGGGTATTGAACCCAGGTTCTCTGAAAAAGCAGCCAGTTCTTTCTTTTTTTAAAAAGATTTGTTTGGCCGGGCGGTGGTGGCGCACACCTTTAATCCCAGCACTTGAGAGGCAGAGGCAGGCAGATTTCTGGGTTCGAGGCCAGCCTGGTCTACAGAGTGAGTTCCAGGACAGCCAGGGCTGCACAGAGAAACCCTGTCTCGAAAAACCAAAACCAAACCAAACCAAACGAACAAACAAAAAGCTTTGTTTATCTCACGTATACAGGTATTTTGCCTGCATGCATATCTATGTGCACCACATGCATGCCTGTTAGCCAGTTCTCTAAACCACTTAGCCCAATTTTAATTACTGTTAAGTTAAATATGACACTTAAATTATATCACTGCTATCTGCATTAATTTTAAACACAGTTTCCGTGTTCAGAAAGGAAATTTTATATACCTAATAAGCAGTCGTTTCTCTTTTTTCCCTATATTTGGTTCTGGGAATCCTGTTTTGTCTCTATGATTGTGAATATAAGATCTTGCTTGAGTTGTGTAATACTTGTTTTTCCTGTTAGCTTATTTAGTTTAGCATGCTTCAAGAGTCCTTTGTGTTGTAACATACCAGAACTTCATGGAGTTGTAAAATCTATTTTTATTATTTTTTAAAGTTATGTGTGTGTTTGTATGTGGGTCTGTGGGGTATATGCATGTGAGTGTAGGTGACCTTGGAGGCCAGAAGAGGGCACCTTCCCCTGGGGCTGGAGTTACAGGCAGCTGTGAGCGGGGAACTGAACTGAGATCCTGTGTAAGAGCAGTAAGTACTGAGCTATTTCTACAGCTCTGGAGAGTTTATTTCTTTATGATTAATACAGTATTGCATTGTAAGTGGACCACATGTCCCTGTGTCTGTCACTCACCCATCAGTGTGCATTTGAATGGTTTTTCTGTGGTGAGTGACTGCTGTGGACAAACATGGTGTGGAATTGTCTTCTGACTCTCTGCTTGAGTCAAGTTTTTTGGTATATGCCCAGAAATTGAACTACTGAATCTTGTGGTCATTCTGTTTAAGTTTCTCCCAATTACTCTAGTTTTTATTATTTTTTGATGTATATAATGCCCTTTATTAATTTCATTGATGTACACAGTGTCCTTTGGTTGTTTTTCTTCTTTTTTTTTTTTTTGGTTGTTCTTCACTCCCCAAATTCTCTTACCAGATTCTATTCCTGCTCTACTTACCCTTTTCCCCAACCAGTCCTCTCCTATTTTCATATCTGTTGTTTGGCTTTTGGTGACCGACCACTGACTTTGATGAGAGTTGCTTATGCTGAGTATGGGTTGGGAGTCACTCACTGCAGTAAGGGCACTACAGCAGGAAACACCTGCCTCCTCCAGCAACTGTTAATTCCCAGTAGCCCTCAAAGAGGGCTGGGACCCTAGGATCCCATGTCCTGTCTGTGCAGGGTTGTGAGTGTGCCAGTCTTGTACAGGTAACCCCAACTGCTTAATTAAGTTCTTGAGCACAGTTGCTGTGGCATATGTCCACACTCTGGCCTTAAACTCCCAGTGCCCTCCATTGTCTGATTCTGTCTGAACGTGGCGGGGTGATCCATACGGAAGTCTTGTTTTAGCCTAGCACTCAACAGCTACTCATTCTCTGCACTTGGACTAGTTGTTAGCCTCTGACCAAGGCAGAGAGCAGCGCTAATCTATCGTGATGAATAAAAGTATTTAGAGATAACTCGATACCATGCCCATTTAGAAAAGCAGCACTAGATTATCTCCATAGAGCCTGTAACTCTCCTAGCCGTGGACTTTTGAGTAGCTTTATGGTATCAGGAATACTTTCCAGTGGAACAGGCCTTAGATCAGATAGAAAGTGGTTCTATAACCCCTCCCACCAAATAATGCCATTATTGTATCAGTGTGCACGCCTACCAGTGGGTAGATTGGTGTTGTGGCTTGTGGGGTTCACTTCAGGATTAAGATTCTGTTCAGATTGATATCTTTCTTCCAGGCAGCTTGTGAGCACCTTTAGGAGCTATGAAAGCTAGCTAGCAGGGAAGCTTCTGACTTGTGGTGGTGTACTAGAAGTTGTACTGTCTAGTTCTGGTGGCAACAGAGTGATCGCAAGAGCCTGACCAACAACTCTCTCTGTTTGATTACTGTAGGTGTGTCAGAGAGAGACAGACAGACAGACTGTATGTATGTGTGTGTGCTCGTGTGCACACAGGCCAGAGGACCTTTGTGGAGCCAAGTGTCTCCTTTCACTCACTTTTATGGATTCCAGGGATGCCTTTATTCAGTGAGCTGTCTCAGTGACTTCTGTTTCATGATTTAAGGAGTCACCATGTTAACCAGTGTGGCACACCGGCTTCCCTTCCTACCAGTGGGATGCAAGCGTTCTGATTTTCCCACTGCTTTCGCTTACTTGCTCGCTTGTGGTATTTGTTGGAGACAGTGCTAGAAATAATTCATAGCTTCCTGAATGGTAATACTTCAATCCCTGAGCTACTATAAGCTACCATAATGGGTGTGAAGTATAGTTTCCTAAAAACTAGTGATACTGAGAATATTTTATTTTGTTTGAGGTAGGGTCTCATGGAATGCAGACTGTTCTTAAACTCATTATGTAGCAGGGACGCCCCTCAATTCCTGATTGTCTTACTCCACCTCCTGAATTCTGAGTTTGCAGGGATATGCCACTATATGCAGCTTGAACATCTTTTTAGTTTTAGATTAATTTCATGATTTATTTATGTGTATGGGTGTCTGCAGAGTCCAGTAAAGGAAGTCTGATTCCCAGAACTGGAATTGTGAGCCATCAGATGTGAGTGCTGGATCTGTTCCCGGATTGGCTCTTTGGAAGAGCATCAGGTGTTCTCAATTTACCTTTGAACATCTTTTTTGCTGGTCATTGATTATCTGGGTTTTGTTGGTGGTAGTTTTTTGTTTTTGTTGATTTTGAACTAGGTTGTTGGTTATATTTTTATATAAAATATAAAGTTGGTTATATTTTTATATAAAATATAAGAGTATGTGCACAGCTCCTCCTCAGTATTGAGTGTTGGCTTAAAGAGGCATATTGCATGATGTTGACGCTGGTGCTCAGTTTCTGAGTGCAACAGCACCTTCTTCCTCCGTCTCCCAAGCAGCTGAGACTGTATCATCATACATCCTCACCCTAGGCTGACTCTCCAGTGAGGATGCCTTTGATGTAAGAATTCAAAGTCATAGCCATCCGTAGCAGTCACGCCTTTAATCCCAGCACTCAGGAGGCAGAGGCAGGCAGATCTCTGAGTTTGAGGTTATCCTGTTTGTTCTACAGGGTGAGTTCCAGGACAGCCAGGGCTACACAGAGAAACTCTGTCTCGAAAAACAAAACAGAACAAAGAATTCAAAGTGCTGTTTTTCCTAGAAGTTTCATGATTTTTGATTTCCTTTTTTTCTTTTGAGGAGGTCTCACTAAGTAGCCCTGATTGGCCCAGGACTTACATGTAAACCATGTTGTTCTTAAACTCAGAGATTCACTTACCTCTGTTTCCCAAGTGCTGGGATTAAAGTTGTGCACTCCCTCTCAGGTTTCTCTTTTTAAATATGTGTTTGTGTGTGTGGATGCCCGGAGAGGCTAGAAGTAGGTGTTTGATCCCCTGGGACCAGAGTTAGAGAAGGCTGAGCTGCCGTGCGTGCGTGCGGTTGCTGGACCTGGGTCCTCTGCAAGAACAAATGCTCTTGCCTGCTGTGCAGTCTCTCCAGTGCCTTCCATTTGTTTGTTTGTTTGTGTATTATTTAGTGTGAGGGCAAGCAGGCACATGCATGGAAATGTCGTAGTATGCATATGGAGGTCAGAAGACAGCTTTTTGGAGTGGTTTTCTTTCCACCTTGTGGGTCTGAGGGATTGAACTCAGGTTGTCAGAGTTGACAGCAGGTGCTTTTACCATCTGAGCCCTCCAACCTCCATTTCTTTCTTTCTTTTCTTTTCTTTTTTTTTTTGAGACAGGGTTTCTCTGTGTAACCCTGGCTGTCCTGGAACTCACTCTGTAGACCAGGCTGGCCTCGAACTCAGAAATCCGCCTGTCTCTGCCTCCCAAGTGCTGGGATTAAAGGTGTGCGCCACCACCGCCCCGCTCCATTTATTTCTTAATGAAATCTTTTTTTTTATGTTGAATTGATCACATTTTGGATTTAGCTGACAAGTGTAACCTACCAGTGGTGGTTAGAATCTTTTGTGTGTGGGTTTTTCTGTCCTGATAGAGACGGGTGCTTGATGAGTGTCTGTTGTAGCACTTGGTGTGTCTAAGGGATTTTTGCAGGAAAGTAGACAGACTGGTATGATGACCCTTGAACACCTGCCACTTCAATATTTAGCAAGTCATGCTGGTCTTGCTTCATACACCATCTATTTCCTTCTTCCTGTTACTCTGAAGCAGTGTAGAAGTTATTTATGTGCAGATTTTCTTATGTTAATACAGCCAGCATTTTAAGTTATTTTAATTTTTAAGATTTGTTTTTATTGTTTTGTGTATAGGTGTGTGAGTCTGCACGTGAGTGTGTGCACATGATTCCAGATTCCCAGAGGTATGGATGCCCTGGAGCTGATGTGATGGTTGTGAGTCACCTGATGTGGGTCCAGGGAACTAAACTCTGTCTCCCTCAGGAAGGGCTGGAAGTGCTCTTAATTGCTAGGCTGTTTTTCTAGACCCCAGACCTCACCTCCCCATTTTTGAGATAGTGTAAAAAAAAAATTACTCTGGCTGGTCTGGAACTTTTATTTGTATTTGTGTGTGTGCTAAGGGTGGTGGGGTTGGTGGGCACATATACTTGAGATCAGAGGATGATTTGAGGGAGTAAATTCTCTCCTTCTATGATGTGGGTTCTGGAGATTGAACTGAGGTCAACTGTAAGTACCTTTACCTGTTGAGACATTTTGCTGGTCCATCTTTACTGTGTTTGAGAGTCAATGTTTGTTTCAGGTTGAGCCTGTTTGGTTGGAAAATGAGAAAGTCCACAGGTCCCAAAGTCTGCATGTGTTTAGTGCCAGGTGGGAAGTTCTGCATCAAGCTAAAGATGATGCGGTCAGAATGTGTGGCCACTTAAGGTTCTACATACAGACACCTTCAACTTATATGTGCAAGGTACATATGAAACATTAAACTTGGGTTCCATCTCAAGACACCTCTTTAGTATAAAGTCCAAGGAGATTGGAAATTCAAAATCCAAAACCTTTGTATTCTAAGTACTTGCAATAAGGCATATGTAACATAGTTTTATTAAATAGATGACTGGGTCTAGTGAAGACATGACCAGTGCTAGTGAAGACATGAGAGCTGGGATGTGACTCAGTGAGTAGGTGCTTGCATGGGATTAGGAGGAGCTAGCCTGCATCCCCAGCCTTGCCTGGAACTGGATCCTGCGGTGCTCACCTGTAACCCCAGCACTTGGGTGATAGAAGCAGGAGCATCAAGAGTCCAGGATCACCCTCTGCCACATACCTGAGATACATGAGACTCATGTCTCCACCCTCCTCCGTCTCCACTCCAAAGCTCCCAAAACTAAAAGTAAGTTGGGACCCCTTTGGAGAGGAGTGCCGAATGACTCTTCATTCCCTGTAAAGACCATAGGAAAACATGCATCCACATTACTATCTGTAACAACTGCAAAATTACAGTAGTGAGTTAGCAAGGATACTAATTGTTTGTTGGGCATCACATGAGAAGTGCATTAAAGGGTAGCAGTGAGAAGCACAGGTCTAGGTGACTGGAAGGGGGTTTGGTTTCAGAGCTTTCTTTGCTGCACTTCGGTGACTGCTCTCTGACATGTCTGGCCTTGGGGTCATGATGGTTGGTGGGTGTTAGGTCTTTGACACTTGGCTGCTGTATGACACTGGGAAGTTTTGTTTTCCTTCTGAATTGTTTGCTTCTGAGTAAACTGGGCTGCCCAGCAACTGCGGTGTAGTACTCAAAGCTGTAGCTATAGGCAGCAAAAAAGTGGGGTGCCTTCTGTCGGGGCCTGGGCTGGTTTAGTTTTACTCAGCTTTGTGGAGTTTGTGGAGAAGCCACACCACGTTCAGGGATACTTAGTGGTGTCTCAGCAATCAGGAAAAGAAAACTCTTAGCAAGGTGCAGCTGTTTCATCTTTTCTGTTTCTGGTTTTCAAACAGGGAGTTACTGTGTAGCTCAGGTAACAGTAAAATTGAATTTTAAAAACTTTGTTTTTGCTATTTTTAATTTCTTATGTGTCTGCTTTGGATCATGTACATGTTAGTGTAGGTGTCTGCAGAAGCCCGAGGTATTGGGTGCTCCTGGGGTTGTAGTTACAGGTAGTTGTGAGCTGCTTGGTGTGTGAGTTTGACTCTGAACCAGCATCTTCTCTGAAAGAGCAGCCAGTGTTCCCAGGCACCGAGCCTTCTCTTGACTCCCAGCCCTCACCTTTTGAGACAGTCTCATTGTGTAGCTTGGCTGGCCTGGGACTCACTTAGAAAGGCCATCCTTGTCTTGAACTCAGAGATCCTCCTGCTTCTACTTCCTGGGATTAATGATACCATACCCAGTAAATATCTTTTTCTTTCTGATGTGATAATAAGATTGAATAATTCCCTTTCTCCCTCCAAATTCCCCTCCCTCTTTTATTCTCCTTTTTCAAATTCATGGCCTCTTTTTTATTTTCATTAATTGTTATTTCATGCATGTATGTTCATGAATATTTTCCTAAATGTAACCTGATCAGTCTGTTTCTCATATGTATGTTTTCAGGGCTGACTGTTTGTTATTGATAACCAATTAGTGTACACTTCCCTGGAGAAGACCGTTTCTCTTATTCTCAGCATTCCTAAGTTGCCTGTAGTTCTCTGTGTACCTTGCGGGTTTTCTCCCATCCACCTTGTGTCTGTCAGTGTTGTCTTTACTCATGTTAAGGCAGCCATGTTGGTGAGACTTCATGGTTACAGCTTGTGACATGGCTAGGAGACACAGTCTCATAGCAGACTCCGTGATTCTTTGCTTCTTACAGTCTTTCTGCCTTCTCTTCTCTAATGTTTCCTGAGCCTTAGATGTGGGAATGTTTCCGCTGGGACTGGGCTCCATAATGCTCCATTTTGATTGGTTGTGTTTTTCTGTAACGGTCTCTGTCGAAAAGAGAAGTTTCCTGGATGAGGTGTGAAAGCTACATTTATCTGTGGGTATAAGGACACATTTCTAGAATTGAGTTAGGAGTTCTGCTGTTTTAGTAAAGAACTGTAGGGTCTTTAAGATCCACAACGTCACTAGCACTGAGTAGTTGGCTAGGTTTCCAGTACCAGAGCATGGCTTTTCTCTTTCTGAGTGGATCTTAAGTTCAATTAGAGAGTTGTTAGTTACTGCCAAAGGGTGTCACTACTGCACCCTTAGGGTGATCACATCATGCTGGTCATTGTTGTGATTCATAGGCATCATAGCTGGGTAGGGTTAGAGTTAGACTATTGGTTGCTTGCCTCCTTTGTAAGCTTGCATGGTGGCACTGTGAAACCTAGTCTTTAGGGTGGAAGCATTCAGGTCAATTCCAGCTCAGGTGCCTGTGTGTGGGTCCTGTCTCTAAAGTACATGGTGTCTTTAGCAATAGAGACTTACTATCTTCCACCTCTGGGGGTCATCCAAGGGTAGTAACAATAGGCTGTTTATTTAGGAGTCTTAGACAGCCCTGAGCAACAACTCAGAAGAGTGGTTCTCATATCTGAGTATTGGGTTTTTTTGTTAGGTTGTCTTTGGCTCTTGGAGAAAGTGTCAGCTCAGATGAGAAAAATTCATTAAAACTATGTGTGTAATACCCTCTTTCCTCCTCTTTTATTTACCCCCCTCAAGATCCCCCTTTACCATTTCCCTACTATGCCCATCTCTTGTTCCCCTCCCCCACACCACATCAACGGTTCGTTTTTTGTTTTCCTTTTGTTTGTTTGGTTTTTGTTTTGTTTGTTTTTGAGGCAGAGTCTCTGTGTAGTCCTGGCTGTCCCCAGATTCACTATGCTGGTCAGGCTGGCCTGATGACAGATTCTCCTACCTGTGCATTCTAAGTGGTGGGATTAAGAGTGTACCACTTCCCCTTGGCTTCAGTGGTTCCTTCTTACTTTCCTGGTTTGTGAAGTTACTCCAGAATATGTACTCATATCTGAAAACTTGGATCTAGGCACCTCAGATGAGAGGAGACATGTGACATTTGTCTTTAAGGCTCTGGGTTTCCATACTAAGTATGATTTTTTTTCTCCATTTATTTACTGAGCTAGACCTTAAAGGAGAAGGTGGCTCTTTTCAAGACAGGTTCTCATATAGTCTAGGCTGGGCTCAAGCTCTCCTGTAGCTGAGGCTGGCCTTGAACTGCCTCTGTTTTGTTTTTTTTTGTTTGTTTGTTTTTTGGTAGGGGGGGCGGGGGGTGTTTCTGTATTTTTTTGAGGCAGGGTTTCTTTGTGTAGCCTGGCTGTCCTGGAGCTTGCTCTGTAGACCAGGCTGGCCTTGAATCCACAGAGATAGACTGCCTCTGCCTCCCCAGTGTTGGGATTAATGGCATGGGGTACCACTGCTTCTGTTTTAAGATTTATGCTTTAAGTGTGTATATATGTGTACAATGCTTGGAAGGGCCAGAAGAGGGAGTTAGATTTCCCTGATATTAGAGTTACAGGCAATTTTGAGCCACCCCACATTGTTGCTGGAAATAGAATTGGACCTGTGGAAGAACAGTAAGTATACCTTTAACATTGAGTCATCTTTGTGGTCCAGACCTGCTTCTTTAATGCTAAGATTGCAGGGATGTGTCACTGTACCTGATTTTTGTGTGGTACTGGGGATAGAACCAGGGGCAGCTACACTCTACTACCTTAGCCTGCACGTTAAGTATTAATTGTAAAGTTTGAAGGGTGCCAGGAAGTTCTTGGGTTGTGATTCCTAAGAATAAGAAAGCATAGCCCAGAAACAAAAGCCTGGGTATAGATTCGGTGCACTTAGTTGCAGCCGGACTTTACTGCACATGAGCTGGGTTGGGTGGTTTGGGTCAAGGTTCATGTCTATCAACTGTAAAACAGGTGGTTGGTCAAAGTCCAGTGAATAACATTGTACTTGGTTCATAGCGAGATCTGTGACAAGTTAGAAGTCAGGTTCTTTAGGCTTTTAGATTTTTTTTTTCTTTTCTTTTCAAATGACTCCTGACTGGAATGTACAGGTCAGAGGACAACCTGTGAGAGTTCTCTCCTTCCAGTCCAGAGGATGGAACTCAGCTGGTCAGGCTTGGTGGAAAGTGTCTTTACCTGCTGAGCCATTTTGCCAGGTGCCAAGAACATTTTTACAATGTGTGAAATTTAGGGTTCTAGAATCTCTGAAAAAAATGAGAGGTCATCTAGCCTAAGCCAGCTTTGCTGAGTGAGTGAGGTGGGGAGGACAGTTGGAGAGTGGAGAGACTGGGTAGTGGGCTGCCTCGGAGTTCCTGCTGGTGTGCTGCATGCCGAGAGTTGGCAGCCCTGCTCTAGGCTTTCCGCTGTTTATTGAGGTTTCAAAGTTTGACTCAATTGGAGTGTGTAGTTACTGTATTAAAATGGGATTTCAAGGGTTAGACAGAAGGCCCAGTGGTTATGAACATTGACTGCTTAGAATTTTCTGTAACTCCAGTTCCTGGGGATCCAGTGCCCTCCTCCAGGCCCTGTGGTCACCAGGCACGAACAAGGTCACAGATATATAGGCAGGTGCCCAGCCACACACAACTTTTTTTTTGTTTTTTTGTGTTTTTGTTTTTGTTTTTTTTTTTAAACAACTTTAAAATGTGATTCCAGGTGTGTTGTTCCATAATGTGTGGAACAGAAATGTAGAATTCCTTGTTATTTGTGAGAAACTCAGTCTTGCCCATTAGAAGAAGCCTTAGATTGTGCAGGTTCTAGACAATTTGTAGAAGTTGATTCTCTTGTAGTATGGCTCCGGGGGATTGAATTCAAGTCTTGCTTGTAGTGTCTCGCTTGTAGCTAGTGCCTTTATCTTCTGAGCCTTCTGAAAAGCCCTGTTTTAACTTGTTTTTGGTAGTTTTTTCTGCAGTTATAAACACTTAGCTACTTTTAGAGATGATTGGGGTGTCAGTCAGCCATGTTGATCACAAGCATGTACAATCATTCCTCACTTCTGAGAGTGCTGCTGCTTTGTGTACCATTGTCCTTCAATGCATTTATTGGGGTGGGGAGACAAGGTGTACTCTACAGCCCTGGCTGAGCTCACAGCATCCCACTCACTGCCTCAGCCTCTGAAGGATGGGTGCAGCCATGTACCACTACACCGCGCTAGGCTGTCTTCATTCTTCTGTTATACATTTGTTTTTGTTTATTTTTTAGGGTCAGGTCTCACTCAGTAGCTCCAGCTGTCCTGGAATTCACTGTGTAGAGCAGGCTGCTTGCGTCTGTCTCCCTACAGCTGGGATTAGATGGATGTGGCACTCCGCCTGCCTCACCTATTTGGTTTTGATAATACAACAGTCTTGTCTTTTCTTCCCTCTTTGTGACAGCACACAGCCACTGAGATTTCCTGTCACACTGTATTAGATAACCCCTTCCCAGTCTGCCTGGCCTGTTTTTGTGACAGCACACAGCCACTGAGATTTCCTGTCACACTGTATTAGATAACCCCTTCCCAGTCTGCCTGGCCTGTGTTTGTGACAGTACACAGCCACTGAGATTTCCTGTCACACTGTATTAGATAACCCTTCA
>NW_021604614.1:14626767-14654923 GCF_004785775.1 Grammomys surdaster | reverse complement strand
ACTGTATTAGATAACCCCTTCACAGTCGGCCTGGCCTGTGTTTGTGACAGCACACAGCCACTGAGATTTCCTGTCACACTGTATTAGATAACCCTTCACAGTCGGCCTGGCCTGTGCTTGATTAGAATTATAAGATTATATTTATGTACTCTTTAATTTAAATAAAATAAAAATAGAATTTAATAAAACAATGTTTGATCTTTGCAGAGGTCGGAACAGTAGCAAAGGACTGCCTCAGCCTACGGTGAGTAACGTTAATGTTGTTTGGAAAAATATATAAGTGTGATTTCTAACCCTAGACGCAGTAATAAAGCAAAGTATTAAATCTTGATTTGTAGGTATTTAGTTAATCTATAGATAAGTCAGTTTAATACAAAGTTGTTGATCTATGATGTTTTCCAGCAAGGACTCTGAAATATACAACTTTCTGTTAATAGTATTTGTGGCTTATATAATACAGATACCAAGTCAAGTGTTTTGATGTTCCAGGACCAGAGTTTGCAAAGTTCTTTGGGCTTTTAGTTAGGATTAATGTGCTGTCTATTTTAGCTCATTTCATTTTTTTCTCTTGAAAAATACCTTCTGGTCTGACATTTTCCAACTTTTATCAGTGAAGTTAAAATAGACCCAAAGAGCATCAAGTGCCGTGTGAGAAGCTGCCATTCATTGATTGGTGGTTTTTTGTTTTGTTGTTTTTTTGTTTGTTTGTTTGCTTTTTTCGAGACAGGGTTTCTCTGTGTAGCCCTGGCTGTCCTGGAAGTCACTCTGTAGACCAGGCTGGCCTGGAACTCAGAAATTCACCTGCCTCTGCCTCCCAAGTGCTAGGATTAAAGGCGTGCACCACCACTGCCCAGCTTGGTTTCTTTTTGAGATAGGGTTTTCTCTGTGTAATCCTGTTTCAGAGCTCCTTCTGTAGATCAGATTGGCCTCAAACTCAAAGAAATCCACCTGCCTCTGCTCCTGAAATCTGCCCCCTGATTGCCGAGATTAAAGATGTGAACCACTACTGCCTACCTGTTTGTTTTTTGGGCACTGGGTCTACTGTGTAGTCTTGGCTGGTCTGGAACTTGCTATGTAGACCAGGCTAGTCTCAAACTCATAGAGATCTGGCTGTCACTGAGTTTTGAAACATGGTCTTTATTGCTGAGACTATCTTAATGAGAGTCAGGTGGTCACTTGTGTAGTCTGGCCTGGAATAGTTTTGTTGAGAGAAGCTGGATGTACAAGGTGTACCCTGCTCCCCACTTGTCTTCTGCACCCCTTTAGGGCATGGGTGGTGAGGTCTTTCCTCACTGCCCAGCTATCCTGGTGCTCAGGCTCTCAACTGTGTTAGGGAAACGCTCTGCCATCCAGCTACTCTGTAGCCTAGCTGATGTGCGGCTCTGTTGTGATTTATATGTAGTTTTATGTAGTATGGGGGTAGTGGGTGCACCATGGTGCAAGCGTGACAGTCAGAGGACCTCCATGTGGGGACTGAACTCAGGACATCAGGCTTTACCCACTGAGCCATCTTACCACTCCTTGCCTGAGGTGGTGTGTGTGTGTGTGTGTGTGTGTGTGTGTTGAGACAAGGACTTAATATGTATCCTGGCTGGCCTGAAAACTTACTGTGTAGACTAGGTTAGCCTAGAATTCACATAGATCCATCTGCCTCTGTTTCCAGAATGCTGGTATTAAAGGCATTTAGAGCATGCCTAGCTGTGCCCACAGTTTTACAAGTTTATAATCTTGCAGCCATTACTTAGGACAACACATTTCTCTACCTGGTAGCTAGCTGTGCAAAGCACAGACCCCTGCAAACATTGATTTGCCTTCTCCAGAACTTTTTGCTTTCTCACATGGAGGTCTTAGTTTCCTGTTTTTGTTTGTTTTATGTCATAGTGGTTATTAGTTGGAATTGTTATTTGATTTAATTGTTTAAAACTCTACCTTTTCTCATAAGGAAACAAAACGTGATAGTAACCAACTCTTCCTTTTTGCATTATAATCCAAATATCTTACAGCTAGAGAAGGTTAGCTTTAGTAGATAGGCAAGTACAAAGACCAACTTACAGTAATGTTTATTTTTTACATATTCCAGATTTCTTTTGATGGAATCTATGCAAACGTGAGGATGGTCCATATACTTACGTCCGTTGTTGTAAGTTACCTAATTATTAGGGATAAACTCCTTGGGGTGGGATATCACATGAAGTTAAAATGTAGGTAATTCTCAATCTAATTTTATTAGGCTATATGTAATAAAGATGATTTTAAAAATATATTAGAATGCTATTCAGTTAATTATAGCTCACAGTAAAAATACTCTTGCTAACCCTTTTGCCTGTAAAATAGTGTCGATAGCTCCTGGTCTTTTGTGTAATATTTTGGTTTCTAATGGTAGTGGGGCAGAAGTGTGTAGCTCTAGGATTCAGTGGATATTCACTTTGGAGTCTCCAGTCCTGGACCAATAGAGAATTGGGTATAGTGTTAGTGTGCTGGGACCTGGTCATTGCCAGTCCATCTCCAGTACTGAAGGAGACTGTGCAGAAAGAGAGAGGGGGACACTGATGGTGGGGACCACACTGAAAGGGGGACACTGATGGTGGGGACCACACTCTTCACTTTTTTAAATTGTGTCTTTTAGGGATCGAAGTGTGAAGTACAAGTGAAAAACGGAGGTATATATGAAGGAGTTTTCAAAACATACAGTCCTAAGGTAATTCTTACTAAGTATTAATTAATTCTTTCTATTCCTTCCTGAGAGTGTCTTGTCATAGGCTAAGCTGACTGTGGAGTTGGCAGTTGAGCTCATGAGATGATAAAAATGTTTTTCTGCTCACTGCACTCTCTACCCGTTTTTAAAAATGACTTTTTTTTCTCTCTCTAATAGTAAATTGTTACTATTTAATGACTGGTTTATAAACTGAAATATTGTATGTACTTATGATATGCAGCCATTTTCAGACACTGAGCTAGAAGAGGGGTGTACAGAGCTACGTCTCCACTGTTACTGTTAGTGTGTTTCAGATACACTGTAAGAAGAGCAGCACTTAGATTTGAGGATTTTTGTAGGGTCTAAACAGGCCATGATTATCAGGCTTTCTCAAGATGCTTACTTTTACCATAGGCTTTAAAACGTAAATGGTTTGATGAGCTAAGTACCCTGTAAATACTATTAATCAATGGTTTTAATGTCATTAATGTTTTTATTTTAGTGTGATTTGGTACTTGATGCTGCACATGAGAAAAGTACAGAATCCAATTCGGGGCCAAAACGTGAAGAAATAATGGAGAGCGTTTTGTTCAAATGCTCAGACTTCGTTGTGGTGCAGTTTAAAGATACAGACTCCAGTTATGCACGGAGAGGTAGGCTTGGGTTTCCGAGGTCACCCTAACTAACCCTGGTGGACTAAGCTCACCCAGCAGCCGCTCTTCAGCATCACACAGACTTGGTCCCCTCACTTCAGACAGGATCTTGCTATGTGGCTCAGGCTGGTCTCAAACTCTTGATTTTCCTGCTTTTGCCTTTCTGTGCTGAGATTGTAGGCCTTTGCCTTAAGACCTGGGAATGAGATTTTCCTTTCTTTTCATTTTTTGATTAGTGGTATTTTCTAGAATAGCTTTTTCTTTTAATCTAATAAAAATGGGAGCTTTTATGCATTTTTGTTTAAAACTTCAGTGGAAAATAACTTGGTACTTTTAGAAACATAAATACATAATTGCAGTTTGCATTTTTTTTTTTTTTAAAAAAATATTTACTTATTTTATGTCCATCATTGCTGTCTTCAGACACACCTGAAGAAGGCATCAGATCCCATTACAGATGGTTGTGAGCCACCATGTGGTTGCTGGGAATTGAACTCAGGACCTCTGGAAGAGCAGTTGTTGCTCTTAACCGCTGAGCCATCACTCCATCCTGCAGTTTGCATGTTTTGAAAAACCTTTTTAGATCTATTTATTTTATGTATCTGAACATTTTGTCTGAATGTATTTATGTATACCATGGGCATACCTGGTGTTATCGAGGTTAGAAGAAGATGTGAGATCCCTAAGAACTGGAGTTCCTGATGGTTATGAGTCATTATGTGGCTGCTCCTACCTACTGAGCCATCTCTCCAGCCGCAGCATACATTCTGTGAACATAATGTTAGCCAGTAGTAGCTCACACCTGTAAGCCTTGGGTGCAGAAGCTCATGGTATTCTTGTACCCACCAGGTCCCGTTTGAGTTGTTCTGTATGCTGATTCTGCGCCCCATAGCCTTACATGTGCCCTGCTACTGAGCCCCATTTCCACCTCTGATGGTCTGATGCTGTTGGTTTTGTTGTTTGTTTAGTTGTTCTTAGCCCCTGCTTCCTCCACCCACCCATTCCCCCGCCCACCCCACCCCACCTTCACCTCCCCACCCCACTCCCTGCCCCCATCCCAGAACCCACCCCACCCGCCAAGACCGGGTCTCACTATGTAGTTCTGGCTATTCTGGAATTCAGAGATCTATCTGCCTTTGCTTCTAGAGTGTTTGGATTAAAGGTACGTGTACTATGCCCTGTGTTTGTTTAGTTTTTAAAGACAGGTTCTCTTGTACTCCAGTGATAAAGCTTCTTGTCTCCACTCCCCAGTATTGGGATTGCAGGTGTGTTCCAGCATCTCAGGTCCCGTGCAGTATTAGGGATTAACCCCAGCCCATGCACACTGGGTGAGCACCTAACGGCTGAGCTACATGTCGAGCCTGGTTCTTTATTACTTATGTATCTGTGCATTGATTTTGAGACAGGAACTTGGCTTTTAAGTAGTTCTGTTCCTAGAATTTCCTTTATCTCAGCCTTCTCGGGTCATGGAGTCTGACCATTGCTTGGCTGTTTGTTTTACGGTCCTTGGGATTATGAATCCTTAGTCTTGAACATGCTATTGTTGTTCAGAGTTTAAATAGTGAGTCGGCATCTCTTGAATATGGATGAAAAAAGAGTGAATATTCTGAGATAGTTTTTGTAGTGGATTTTAACATTCTTTTTAAAATCAGTAGTTTCATTTTATTATGATATTATGTCTTCATTTCTCTGGTGGCTTAGGATCTCCTGCTCAGAAAATAGTAGTAGCTTCCTAATGGTCAGGGTACTCATGAGAGGAGGATAGTTTACTGTGTATTAATGGTTTAATTTTTCTTACAAAGACATGAATATTGAAGTAATTTCAGGTATTTTGTAGAAAACCAGTTGTGGAGGGAAGAGGAGACAGGCAGGCAGATCTGAGTTTGAGGCCAAACTGGTCCTCAGAGTGAGTTCCAAGATAGCCAGGGATACACAGAAAAACTAAAAGCAAAAAAAAAACCAACCCACAGTGGTTTAGTTAATTATGCAGTTGTATTTCTCATTGCTGCAAAGATAAGCTCTGCCTGTCTTCAAGAATTAGGATCCTTGAGCCAGAATTCTCTGCCAGGTGCACATGAAGGCCAGGTTACCTTTGGGTGATGTTCTTCAGAAGACATCAGCCTTGTTTTGAGACAAGGTCTCTTGGCAGGACTAGGTGCTCACTGATCAGGCTAGACAGCAAACTTTGGTGAATACCTATCTCTGCCTCCTCAGTCCAGGAGTTGTAAACCCACAGCGATGCGCTATGCTTGGCTTCTGTATGGATTATAGGGATTGAAGTTGGATCTTGGATCTAAATGCTTGCATGGCAAGCACTTTGACTGATCCCTCTCCCAAGCTCCTGAGTCGTCAGGGTGTGTGTGTGTGTGTGTGTGTGTGTGTGTGTCAGTGTGGGTGTGTGTCTGTGGGTGTGTGTCTGTGGGTGTCTGTGGGTGTGTGCGCATGTGCGCGTGCGCCTGTGTGTGGAAACATGTTGGTAGAAGTTGCTATCTTTTGTTTGTTTTTGTTTTTTTGAGACACAAGGCTTTTCTGTGTAGCCCTGGCTTTCCTGGAACTCCTTCCTGACTTTCCTGTATAGACCAGTCTGGCCTTGATATTAGAGATCCACCTGCCTCTGTCTCCTGAGTGCTAGGATCACCATCGTTTTGAGAGTGAAGTGTTGCAATGAGAATGCTGCTTATGTGTAGAAGATTCAGTTATTAATCTGTCATGTCTCATTGATCCAATAAATTAAGGTAATCAATGCTACATTAAAAGGAGTAGTCTATATTAGAGATTTACTGCACGGCCTTTTAGTTTCTTGGAGTAAAAGAAGATAGAGTTGAACCAGTGCTTGCTAGTTATAGTTAGATACTTAGGGATGTTTTTCAAACAATCAGTTCTCCGTTTGGTATATTCTAATCTACAAAAATCAGCTTGTAGAGTGGAAAGTAACTCAGAATTTAAGAGTACTGGCTGCGGGGGCTGGTGAGATGGCTCAGTGGTTAAGAGCACTGACTGCTCTTCCAGAGGTCATGAGTTCAAATCCCAGCAACCACATGGTGGCTCACAACCATCTGCAATGAGATCTGATGCCCTCTTGTGGGGTGTCTGAAGACAGCTACAGTGTACTTATAATAAATAAATAAATAAAGTTTAAAAAAAAAAAAAAAAAAAAAAGAGTACTGGCTGCTACTCCAGAGGACCTGATTTTGATTCCTAACACCCAAAATGGTAGCTCATAACCATCTGCAACTCCAGTTTCAGAGATACAATACCCTCTTCTGGCCTCCGTGGACACTGCACTCACATGATGCACAGACAGAAGCAAGCAACTTTCCCCTCAGCCCCCCCAAACCAGCATGCTTGTGGTTCTGGGCATTCGAGGTCTATGAGGACTGAGCCCTGGGCCTCTAGTCCTGAGGAGTGGCTTAGCTCTGAGTCTCGAAGGCTCATGCTTTCTTTCCTTAACTCATAGTAGTTGGGTTTTCTTTTTTGGTCTCAGAGTTAACCATTATCTTGTAAAGATTTTGCTGATACACAGATATGGTAGACCTTGATGAGAGATTGACTGATCGGTGGTAGTTTGACATTAAAGCTTCCTGAATGCAGAAGGAGATGAATTTCCCCCTGGAGCTTCGAAGCTGTTTTCATTATTTTTCTTTAACACCACTGTCAGAATCTTGAGGTTGTTAGCTAGGCATGGTGACTCCACTTGTTATTCCAGCATTCAGGATACTGAGGCAGGAGACTGCCATGAGTTCAAGCCAGTGAGATCTTATTTAAAAAAAACAAAAACGATAAAAACAAAAACTCAAAACCAACAATGGACAGGGCTGGAGCAATAGCGCAGTGGTTAAGAGCAGCAGCTGCTCTTCCTGAGGAACCGGGGTTGGGTCTCTGTCCCCACAGAAGGGCTTGAAACTGCCTGTAACTTCTAGGAGAGCTGACAACCCTTGAGGACCAACCATGCACAGATAAACATATAGGCAAAACATGTACACACACACACACACACACACACACACACACACCCTGTGATGGTTTGAATATGCTTGGTCCCAGAAGTGGCACTCTTTGGAGGTGTGACCACCTTGGAATGGGTGTGGCCTTTTTGGAGGAAGTATGTCACTGTGGGCGTGGGCTTTAAGGTCCTCGTCTTAGCTGCCTGGAAGCCAGCCTTTTCCTAGCAGCCTTCAGATGAAGATGTAGAACTCTCCGCTCCTTCTGCACCGTGTCTGCCTGGACTCTGCTGTGCTTCCCACCATGATAATGGACTGAACCTCTGAACCTGTAAGCCAGCCCCAATGAAATGTTGCCTTGGTCATGATGTCTCTTCACAGCAATGAAACCCTGACTGAGATACATCCCCCCGCCCCAAATTTTTATTTAAAAAAATAAAAAGCAAAAAATCCCAGCAACACCACTGGGAAAAGTGTTTGAGTGGTATGCGTGAGATCCTAGGGTCAGTCACCAGTGGGGAAGGGGGAAAGTCATGGAACAATCGTGTTGAAGCTGGCAGTACTTTAAGGACTGATTAGATGGCTCAAAAGTAAAAATGTTTGCTGCAAGCCCAGAGTTCAATCCCTGGGTTCCACATGGTCGAAGAGAAGAGAACCAATTCTACAAGTTGTCCTCTGACCCCTGCACACATGCACACTGTCTCCCAACATAAGCTATACATGTAAAATAAAACAATTTAAATTCTTGTTTGAAAGGTAAAAACCAGCTGAGAATTGTGGTCTCTCCTTTAGCCCATGGGAGGCAGAAACAGAGCTAGGCAGATCTTTCCAAGTTCAAGGCCAGCTTGGTCCACATAGTGAGTGAGGATAGCCAAGGTTATATAGTGGAGACTCTAAAAAAAATTCTTTAGTTTTAAATTCTGTAAATCAGTATACGTGCTTATGGAGGGTATTGGATCCTCTAGACCTGGAGTTAAAAGCGGTTGTGAGCCATCCAGTGTGTGCAGGTCTCTCTGTAACTACAGCAGCACTTACTGTCTTACAGCAGCACTTACCGTCTCTAGCCCTCAGGTCAGGGCCTGCTGTGCTTTCTATAAAGTTGTTACTGTCATCACAGTTTTCTAAAGTGGGCATGCTTTTTATCTAGTTGTTACTGGGTAAGAAAACAGATGCATCTTAGTGTGTGGTCACGTGCTAACAGAGCCCAGTTCTGAACCCTAACTCACATCTGTCCTTCGCACTGTACTGTAGTGATGAGCTCCGTGGGGCTCAGCTGCCTGTTAACACTAAGGATATAACCACAGGTAAAGGAAAGGTTAGAGCATGGGGCAGACCTTGTAGCCCTCTTTTTACAGACGCGGTGGCAGGAAGAAGGTCAGACGTTTAAGGCCATATCGGGCTATCTATGGAGTTCTAGGTCAGACTGGTATAAATAACAAGACCCTGTTTCAAAACAACAATAAAACCAACGCAAAACAAAGCCATTGCAGGCAATGTAAAGTACACATATGGCTCAGGTTCCTTTAACCTTTATTTTTTATTTTTTATTTTTTTCTTTTCATGTCTGGCTTTTGTAGGGAAAAAGAAAATATTTTTTCTGAGAGACAGTCTCACTATGTAGATCAGGCAGGACTCACCACTCTCTGCTAGCTAAACCACAAGTAAAGTCAGTATGGCTTTTGAACCCTGAAACATACTTTATTTATGTCAGTTTGTTGTTTTAAAACTTATTACATGGGCTGGAGTGATGGCTCAGCAGTTAAGAGCACCGAATGCTCTTCCAGAGGTCCTGAGTTCAATTCCCAGTAACCACAAGGTGGCTCACAACCATCTGTAATGAGATCTTATGTCCTCTTCTGGTGTGTCTGAACACAGTGACAGTTTACTGGTATACATTAAATAAATAATATTTTTTAAAAAACCTTATTACATGTATATGCATGTGTGTGCGCATACCCTGATGTACAAGCGGAGCTCAGAGGACAACTTGTGGAGGCCTGTTCTCTCCTACTCCCATGTGGTTCCTGAGGTTCCAATTCAAGTGACCAGGTTTGGTGGCACATACCTTTACCTGCTGAACCTTGTGGAGGCTTGATTTCAACATATCTTAACAGTCATTGTTCCAGCACTAGCGATTCAGAGGCAGACAGATCTGAGTATGAGGCCAACCTGGTCTATAGAGTGAGTTACAGGACAGCCAGGGCTACACACTGAAAAACTCTGTTAAACACTGAGCTATCTTCCTCAGCTCCTATTTTTAATTTTTTTTTTTTTTTTTTTTTGAGACAGGGTTTCTCTGCATAGCCCTGGCTGTCCTGGAACTCACTCTGTAGACCAGGCTGGCCTCCAACTCAGAAATCCGCCTGCCTCTGACTCCCAAGTGCTGGGATTAAAGGCATGCGCCACCACCGCCCGGCCTAAAAATAATTTTTATGAAGGCTGTTAATATCACTGGCTACTCTTCCTAAGTTAAATTCCCAGCAACCACATGGTGACTCACAACTATCTGTAATGGGATGTGATGCCCTCTTCTGACATGTATGTGTACATGCAGATAAAGCACTCATATGTATAAAATAAGTAAATTTTTTTAAAAAATAATTTTAATGTGCATGGGTTTTTGCCCTCCACATACACACACACACACACGTGTGTATATGTGTGTGTGTGTGTATATATATATATATACATGTGTATATATATATATACACATGTATATATATATATATACATATATATATATATACACACACATGTGTATATATGTGTATATATATATATCTGTATCGTGTGTGTGCTTGGAGCCCAAGGAGGCCAGGACAGGGCATTGGATACCCTGGAACTAGAGTTGGAGGCAGTTGTTAGCTGCCATGTGTGTACTGTGATTTGAACAGGAGTCCTCTGATAGAGCCGCTAGTGTTCTTAACTAAAGCATCTCTCCAACCCCATATTCATCCGTCTTTACAGATAGATGAAAGGCTTAGAAATATCCCTAAGTTATGGGCCAGTATGGTTTATGGACTGAATAGAGGTATCTTCCCCACACTGAGTCCCTCTAACTCACATTTAGATAGAACAGGTCTTGAGATTTTCTTTCATGAATGTGTAGACAGGTGGCTTTGGAATAGCTTCTGTAGAGGAAGCTGGTCCTCAGCTCCTGAGCGTCCTGCCTCCCTTCTCCCAGGGGTGAGAGTACAGGTGATCATCGTCAATCATTGCTGGAAAGGGCAGCTGGTGTTGCAAAGTTAACTTTTTAAAAAATACAATGTTTTAGGTTTGTTTTTATTTTTAAAGGACTTTTATACTTTTATGTTTATTTATGTGTATTAGCGTTTGCCTGCATGTATGTGTGTCTGTCTGTGTACAGTGTCCACAGTGTCCAGGAAAGGGTGTCGAATCCCATGGAACTGGAGGTAGAGACTGTTAATAGCCATGAAGTGGGTCCTGGAAAGGCAGTGCGTGCCATCTCTCCAGCACTGTGGTCTTTTCTTGCTAGGGTTCTGATGCAAACAGATGGGGGGGGGGCACACTTGCTTTTTCTGTATGTGCAGCCTAGAAGATGCTCAGTCTTAATTGGTTTCTTTATAGCTTTTCTGCTGTATTCAGCAGACTAGCTGCAAGTGTGAGCTTAAGGGATGCTGTCTTCACTCTCATGTCTCCTTTAGAGGAGCTTAGGGTCCACAAAAGCAGATGCTATGTGTCCAGCTCTTAGCTGGGTTCTTGAGATTCACTTTCGGATCCTTATGTGTACGAGGTAAGTACTGTTACCCGTGAGCCGTCCTTTGGCCCTAGAGCACTTTCCTGTGTGTGTACCATCTGTGTGTGCTTGTGGGCCTCTGTGTATGTGTGAGTCAGAAGTAGATGTTGGATAAGGTTTTGTCCCCTACCTCTTTTTTTCTTCTTTTTGTTTTTGAGACAGAATCTCTTATGTCCTAGAACTTATGAAGACTAGGCTGGCCCCGAACTCCGAGATCTGCCTGCCTCTGCCTTCTGAATGCTGGGATTAAAGGCGTATGGTTTCCTCAGTCATGTCCTATCTTATTTTTGGAACAGGGTTTCTTCCTGAAGCTGGTGCTCACTGATTGGCTAGAGTGGGTGGCCAGTGCACCCCAAGGGTTTTTCTGTCTGCATCTCTAGCGCTAAAATGACAGTTGTACAGTACTTCATGGGTCCTAGGGTTCAAACTCAGGTCTTCATGCTTGCTCTGCAAATGTTTTACCACTGTGCCTGCCCTCTGCCTTCATCTTTTCTTCTTTTGCCACCTACTTTTAGACCATGTGCTGGTTGTCTTGGAATGGGACTTGTATGCATCTCTCGATCTGTTTTTTTCCAGTGTGCCTGCCTAATTTGCATTTTTGTTGTTCTGTTTTCCTGATCTTCCCTTTGCGCGGGCCCCCCCCCCCCCCCCCCGCCTCCCCAGAGGTCCTCTTACATGGTAACCATCAGCTGCCACTGCCTGCTCCCCAGTCCCTAGTGATTAGTGGTCTTGTGTTTGTATTGTGCCCTTTGTTTTGATGGCCTCCCTGGGTGTTGGATTTATATGGCTTCTCTCTTGCTTGTCTCTCATGCTGCCGCTTTACTGCTTTGTGCCTTTGTGTGGTCTCAGCCAGCCAGGATAGCAGGTCAGCAGATGGACACAGTAACACAGAGAGTTGGATTGTAACAGCACTGTGTTTCTTCATTCCTGGGTTGGCTGCAGCTGCTGTCCTGTCGAGCTGGAGGTCAGTCTTAATAACAGACAGCAGGCCTTGCATATATACCTCATCTGGCCTTTGACAGGGAAACTTGCTACCCCTTAGCTAAAAATCATTCTTCCTTCTGCATTGGAGCTGTTCAGACTATGTTTTAAAAGAGCTACATGCTGCTGTAGTGTGGTGCGATAGCAGAGCATGGTTTATGTCTAATCTCAGCTCCAGCACTGATGCTTGCTTGCCTCCTGTGTTACATGGATCATCTCATCCAACTTCTTGTTCATGGCCACTCGAATGGAAGGAAGTGGTCTAGACAATCCCTTGCGCTTACTGGACACCACGTGCAGTAAGAAGTAATGAGCAAGTGGTTTATTGGGAATGACCTCTGGAGTAACTGCAACTACCTACCGCTTACCCCTCCTCTGCAAAGGTGATTCTCTTTTCTCTGGCTTTGTGGAAGGAACAACTAAACTCACTTCTCCATTTGTTTCCCCACAGCATTCCCACCCCTCCCCAATCTTTCATTTGGCATTTACTTATTTTAAGTGTTTGTGTGTGTGTGTGTGTGTGTGTGTGTGTGTGTCTGTGTGTGTGTGTCTGTGTAGAAGCCACTGGGTGTTGAACTCAGCTTATTAGCCATGGGCCATTGTCTTGGGCATTTATACCACTTGTTTCTGCACTCTACACTCTTCATGCTACTGATTCCTTCAATTCTGCCTGCAAATACTCAAGTCCCCTTTCCCTACAAAGAGCTCCCCTTCCCCATACACACAGTCCTCTCTGAAGCCACATGGAGCCTCTGTTTTACAGGACCCTGTTTTTGGGCTCTTTCAGACTCTCGTGCCACATTTGAAGCGGTTTAGATTTACCAGTTTCTTCATCTGCTTTCCGGAATAGATCGTATCCTTTGTGACTCATTCCTGGCTTGTTCCTCCCTCCTTTACACTACTCTCTTACATGCTTGTGCTCTCCTGGCCTCATGGCTCGTGTGAACCCCTCCCCGGTGCCTGTGCAACTACTCTTAGGCCAGGTTGTATAAGGGTGATGTTTTTTTCATTAAGTCTGAGGTCTTGAATCTGAGTAATGTATTTTTTTATTTTATTTTTCTTAGAAAAGGCCTCACTCTGTAGCCTAGGCTATTCTTGATTTTTCTGTGAACTCTTTGCAATTCTTTGTCTGAGCCTCCTCAGTAGTAGGATTATAGGCACGGGCACTGTGTCTGTTGTTTGTTTGTTTGGCTTTAATCTTTAAGAAGTTCTCATTATCTACCGGTGTCTTGCTTGGCACATAGCACGTGGGCCCCTGATGTCATCGAATGTGTGGTACTTAGTATTCTAAAACATTTTTAAAGAACCACAATTGTATATGAAGACCAGGAAATTAGGCCTGGGGAGATGACTCAGTGAGTGCATGTTGCACCACCACAAAGACCTCAGTCTGGATCCCTTCACCAGTGTAACAAGCCAGGTGTGGCCCAGCACTGTAGGGTGAGAGAGAAAGATTGCTGGACTTTGCTGGCCTCCAGCCTAGTGGAGAAAACACCAAGTCCCAGATGTAGGTAGGGACTCTGCTTCAGAGGAAGAGGTTGGGTCACTGATGAGGAGGAGTGACATGGTGCTGCCTGTTGGCCAGTGTAGGAGTGTGCACCTCTGTACACGTGCTCACACTCATACACCCCTAAAGTAAATGAAACTAGCCAAAGATGGCTGGAGTGCTCAAAAGCTACAAATGTCTTGCTATGTTCTTGTCACTCTGCTTATGGCTCAGGACAGCACAGGGAAATGTAGGGATCTCTTCGGGGTTTGTTTGAGAACCTTTGTGAAGCTTCCTCACTCTATGGAACTAAAGACAAACTTCTGCATTTAAATACCACTCTAGACAAATACAGACACTTGTGGGAACAGTCACACAAATGGAAAGGATTTGCTAAAGTTACTTTCAGACATTCAGAAAATACAGAAGTTGTCTTGTGTATTTTTCGTGCATATGCCCAGATGTTGTGTGACAGACTTTTGGGGTGACATGACACACATCAACAGACCATGGTAATGACGGTCACAGCACTGTGAGGTTCATGAACTAATGAATTTCTTTGTGGTTCCTAGGAGTGAGAAGTACTTAAAAGGATTAGCGATAACTCAAAAAAGCAGCTCCACCCCAGAAAGCCACCCCAACGTGGGCAGTGACGTGAATACTACAGCCCTGGGGCTTTCTGTGTAGCTCACAAGCAGTCCCGCTTGTCAGTCCCTTACAGCTCTGTACTTGTTTGTCTACTGTTAGTAGGCCTCGGGGGTCTTGCAAGTCCTCACCCCCGTCTCTTCCCCGTGTCTAACTGTCGTAGTAATGTCCTGTCTCTGAAAAGACACCATGATCGTGGCAGTTCTTATAAAAGAAAGTGACATTTAATTGTAGTTTCCGTATCATTTCAGAAGTTTAGTCCGTTCGCTATCATCATGGTGGGGAGCATGGCAGCACTCAGGCAGACACCGGGCCAGAGAAGTAGCTGAGGGGTCTGCATCAAGATCCATTAGCAGCAGGCGAGGACTGACATCAGGCCTGGCGTGTCCCATCCTCACATGACCTTTTGTTTACTGGTCTGGGAGGACCCCCTTTCTCGGGGGCGGGGGTGGGGTGGTGGAATGTTGGCAGGTGTAGACCCTGCTGTGTAGCAGCAGGTCAGAGCATTGAAAACAAGAAAGGGGTTTTCCTGGGCCTGGCAGTGCTTTCCTGTAATACTGACCAGGAGCCAAGGCAGGAGGATGAAGACTGCTGTTTAGTACTAGTAAAAGTAAGGTGGCCTGATTGGTTTATTACATATTTCATTTTAGAAAAGTTTACATTTATCAATTATGTACATGGGCCTGGGTGCTATGGCATCTGTATAGATGTCAGAGGACAGCGTGTGGGAACCAATTCTCTATTATGTGAATGCCCTGCAGCAATAAAAATTGTATCGTGTGGTGGCTGGTACCTTTAACCACTGAGCCATCTTATTGGGGTGTGTGTATCTGTGTCTGGTCCCCCATCCCCACAGGCTCTCCTATAATCCAGGCTATTTGCTGTGTAGCCAGGGATGATCTTGGGCTTCTGATCCTGACTCCACTACCATGGACATTCCCAGGGGTCCATTACCACCACAGCCTGCTCAGTGCTGGAAGGTCCAGCCAAACGGTGTCTGTATGACAGACAGGACTTTGGTAGCTCAGCACTATCCGCTCTCCTTTCTCTGACTGGGTGCAGTGCCCAGCCTTGCAAAAAACAATAATACTAAATAAATGAAAACATTATTGCCGAGCAGTGGTGACACACGCCTTTATTCCCAGCACTTGGGAGGCAGAGGCAGGCGGATTTCTGAGTTTGAGGCCAGCCAGCCTGGTCTACAGAGTGAGTTCCAGGACAGCCAGGGCTCCACGGAGAAATCCTGTCTCAAAATAAAACAACAACAACATTATTAAAGTAGATTTGGTAAATTGAAGATTTCATAATGCTTTTAATTGAAATATTTAATATTGTAGTGTGTGGTCAGTTCTCAGTGATCCTATGATTTCTATAGAGAAGAGCATCATTTTTTATATTGATGTGATGCTAATAGGTCCTGTACTTCCATGTATTAACAAAGAGAAGAGGAAAATATTATCTCCCATAACAACAGGGAGGACATGCCTCGCCAGTGCTGTAGAGTTCAATATTGTAGTGACAGAGAATAGAAAACCCCGACAGACTCAATTCATGTCTCAGTCTGTGTGCGCACAGTAAAGGTAAGGCTTCACATCTAGACAAGCATGTCATTGGCCAGCAGTATCAGTTGGCAGTTCGGAGAGATTAGCTTTCTGTTTCCCATAATTCCAGCACAGTATAGTGTAAGACAGCAGTGAGGTGCAGACATATGCTACAGCATACCTGGCATTTAAATTATTTGAGAGAGAAGAGCCTTATGTGCATGTGCTTGGTTGGTTGACATATTGGGAAGAAGGACCCTTAGTTAAGAATATTTTCCATCAGTTTGGCTCTTGGACATCTCTATGGGGCATTTAAAAAAATTATTTATTTATTTTATGTATATGAGTACACTGTAGCTGTCTTCAGACACACCAGAAGAGGGCATCAGATCCTATTACAGATGGTTGTGAGCCACCATGTGGTTGCTGGGAATTGAACTCAGGACCTCTGAAGAGCAGTCAGTGCTTTTAACTGCTGAGCCATCTCTCCAGCCCCACATGTTTTTAATTGCTGATTGGAGGAGGATCCATCCCTCTCTGTGAAGGTGCGATCTCTGGACAGGTGGCTGGGCTGTGTAAGGCTAGCAGACTGTGAGCCGGAAGCAGAGCGGCAGGCGGCATTCCATCAAGGTGTCTGCTTCAAGCTCTTGCCTTGAATTCCTACCTCGGCTTTCCTTTAGGATGCTCTGTGATCTATGATTGGAACCAAGACACTTTGAAGTAGTAAATTGTATTTTTTAAAGAAAACAGCATTGGTGTTTGCTCTTTCAGATTGATTCTTTCCAGACACTTTAAAATGGTTCCCACATCAAGTCCTATAAAGAGTAATATGGGAGATGAGAAGACGGCTCAGCTGGTAGATAGTACTCAGGCATATAGTACCAAGGCTGAGGGCCTGAGTTCAGTCCCTGAGACTGCACAGTAGATGGAGAGATATGCTCCAGGGTGTGAATGTTCACCTGCACCCACCACCTGCCGTAGAAATTCATAAGCTTAAAGTGTACCTTATTTTTATTTTATTGTGGATAAAATGATTTGGTTGGTGTCGGTTGTTTTGCTTCTGGCCATAAGCTTATAGGATCTATGGGTTTTTGGTTTTTTTTTTTTTTTTTTTTTGGTTTTTCGAGACAGGGTTTCTCTGTGTAGCCCTGGCTGTCCTGGAACTCACTCTGTAGACCAGGCTGGCCTCGAACTCAGAAATCCACCTGCCTCTGCCTCCCAAGTGCTGGGATTAAAGGCGTGCGCCACCATCTATGGTTCTTTGAACTCCCTCAGGTGGCAGCTGCAGAAGGCTCCCTGTTTCCTTAGAGCAAGCACACTGCCCAGGCGGCGCTTCCTTAGGCTGCCTTCCCTGTGTTCGGAGTGCAATGCTGCTGCTGTCCAGCTATGCCTTTTTTTAAAAGAATATTCTTTTTATTTTTGGATGTATTGTGTGTATGTTTGTGTTCCTGTATGAGGCCAGTGTGGGATCTCCCGGAGCTAGACTTAGAGGAGATTGTGAAGCTGTCAGATGTAGACGTGGAGCCGAGCTCATGCCTCTGGAAGTGTGTTAGGTGCTCTTCACCACGAACCGTGTCCCAGCCCCGGCTCTGAACTTTGGAAGCTAGTATTCCAGACCAAGGTCTGATGTCTCCACCAACCCTTCTGGTCGTTTTTTTCCTAGAGTTCTTATCTCTTCATTGTGGGATCACAATAAAAGAGAAAGTGTTGTTCTGGCCAATATTATTATGTTGTAAGCCAAGGCTCAAGTCATTTTCCTCATGGTTAGGTTGTGAATGGAATTTGGCAAGAGACGGACCCACAATTTCTCCCCATGTGTTTTGGTTGGTTTCTTTTTGCTACGATGGACCTGATAGAAGCAGTTTACAGGGGATTCTTTAGCCTGACTCATGGTTTCAGAGCCTACAGGATGTGGTTCGTTGGTTCCATGAGTTTTGAAGAACAGTAGGTTGTGTGGTGGCTGAGTGCCTCACCTCTAGGAGGCAGAAGGAAAGCAAAAGGGACCAACCAGGGCAACATACAAGTCAAGGACTTAAATGAGCCCGTGAGCTACTACCTCTAACTCAGCATCACCTTTGGGCCATGCCATCATACTGTAACTGCATCAAGGGGTTAACTGGCTAGCCTCCAGTCCTCAGGAGAGAACTCTCTCTGGAAATGGACTTGCACACTTGTACAGAGATACTTATACCACAATGGTATTTCTTAATGTAGTCAGTTCATTATCGAGACAAACCCTGGAGCTGTCAGAAGCTATCCCGTTTGAATCTGTACAGCTGTAATCCTGTCTATTTCTGCATAACTAAGTGTCATTTCCCCGGTGTTCTTTGTGTCTGCTACAAAATTTGATTTCATGTGTATCATTTTAAGAAATTAGTCGTTTGAAGCTTGTTGTTTTGAAGTTCTTTCTTTGGGAATATATCTATGCTGTATAGTCTAGGGTAACCTAGGGCTCCAGTTTCTTCCCTGCTGCCGTCAGGTTCTGGGATATGGCTCACTGCCGTGCCCTGCAATTATTAGTTCATCTTTTTTCTTCTCCCTTCTTTTCTGCCCCCCTTCTCTCTTCTTCTTGAAATTACGTATTTGATATAGGGTCTCTATGAATTCCTGGTTAGTTTGAACTTGCTATGTATACCAGACTGGCCTACTTCTGCCTCCTGTCTAAGTGTTGGGATACCATGCTATCAAGAGTTTCTCTTTTTCCCCCTTCTTTCCTTCATTTGTTCTTTTTTTAAATTTTATTTTATTTTTAAAGAACTATTTACTTATTTTATTTATAAGAGTACACTATACCTGCCTTCACCAGAAGAGGGCATCAGATCTCATTACAGATGGTTGTGAGCCACCATGTGGTTGGTGGGAATTGAACTCAGAACCTCTGGAAGAGCAGTCAGTGCTCTTAGCCACTGAGCCATCTCTCCGGCTCCTCTTTTTTTGAGTTTTGATTTCTCTAAACAGCACTTCTCTGTGGCTTTCCTGGAATTCACTCTGTAGACCAAGCTGGCCTTGAACGTTCCCAGCTTTTTAAATTAGTTTTTTTGGCTTTAGCAAAAATTACATCCCCCCCAGTCCCATTCATCTGTTTTTCTTTGGTTCCTTACCCATGAAAGTTTAGCACGTGAAGATTTTTATTCCTGTGCTTTTGTGGTTTGTATGCTTATGGTTTTGTTTATCTGAAACAAGGTCTCATTATCTAGCCCAGGCTAGCCTGGAACATGCTATATATAGACCAGGCTACCCTCAAACTCATAGCAATCTATCTGCCTCTGCCTCTCTGCCTCCCAAGTGCCGGAATTAAAGGTCTGTGTCATCACACCTAGGTATTTACCTTATCTTATTTGACTTGATTTTGAGATAGGGTATGTGTGCAGTCCCTGCTGTCCTGGAACTCACTAAGTAGATCAGACTGGGCTCTTTTTTTTTTAACTTCATATCTGCATATATGATTTATTTGTGTGTCTGCTACATGTGTGGGTTCCTATGGAGGCCAGAAGAGAGCATTGGCTCCTCTGGAGCTGAAGTTACAAGAGGTTGTGGGTGTCTTTGTGGGTGCTGGGATCTGCCTCAGCCTTCTGAAAGAGAAACAGACTCTTCAGTGCTGTGCTTCCCTCTCAAACCCTGAAACTGATTTCGCTTATGGCGGATTTTAACTTAGCTATCGATGTGTGGATATGTCACGTCAAGCATCTGTTAGAGAGACTGTCCTCCTAGCAAAGTAGCTTAGTGCCTTTCCTGAAAGTTAGCTAACACAGAAGTCAGGGTGTGTGAAGCTGTGGAGGAGGCTGAGGGGTTAAGAGCACTTGTTCATCTTGAGAAAGCCCAGGTCTGCTCTCACTACTCAAATCCCCCTTTGTCCTGCTCTAACTCCAGTTCCAGGGGATTTGATGTCCTCCTGTGGGCTCTGCAGGTGCAGCAAGCACGTATGTGGGCAAGACACTCAAACATAGAAAATTAACATCTTTTTAAAATGATAAATGAAGCCAGGCAGTGGTGGCGCACACCTTTAATCCCAGCACTTGGGAAGCAGAGGCAGGTGGATTTCTGAGTTTGAGGCCAGCCTGGTCTACAGAGTGAGTTCCAGGACAGCCAGAGCTACACAGAGAAACCCTGTCTCGAAACACACACACACACACACACACACACACACACACACACAAAAGATAAATGAATTTCTGATTATACTTTGTTGCACCCTGTGCTTGTTCTATTCAGAGCTGTGGTGTCTTTTTACTGTGCCAGTGTAGTAAGTTGATTTAAACTTTTTATGGATGTATTTTACATGTATGAGTTTGCCTGCGTGTGCATACCTTGTGTTCTTGAGGTCAGAAGAGGGCATTGATAATACCTGGAACTAGTTTCAGATGACTGTCTCTATATGGGTGCTGGGACTTGAACCCAGGTCCTCTGAAAGAGAAACAAGTACTAGTCCTAAAAAAAGATACTCAGATTTTTTTTTTAAAAGACAGGGTCTCACTGTGTAGCTCTGGCTGGCCTTGAATTCAAAGACATCCTACCACCACACCTTAAAGGCATGTGGCTCCCACAGCTGGCGACTTTGTATGCTTTAGGGCATTTGCAGTAGACTTCTTCTGTTCCCCTCCAGCATTGATGGCCTTCTTGAGGTTATCGTGTTTCCCCTATTTCTCCTTGGGTTTGCTCTCTACAGAAAGCCCATATATACTCCAGAGAGTGACAGGCAGGCTTTCAAAACAAATCAAACCTTGCCTCTTCAGACTCCTCTCAGCTTTTTTTGCTCACACTACTTTTAGTGCTCACACGAGTCACTCTTCAGCTTGGCATTTTATTATTAGTTTGTTAAATTAGCCTCAATAATTTTCTGGGTTGTAGTTGTTGGAGTTGGCATGGTTTCTGTGGGCTGAGGAGAATGATGTTTTCCTGGAGCTCAAGACAGCTCTTGCTCCTGACTTCTGGGGCCTGAGGAGATAGTTGGAGAAGCAGTGGCCTGCTGCGGGTATAGCTAGCTGTCCTAAGCCATAACAGTTTTCTGTTTACAGAAATAAAGATGTGTCCCTCTTTAGTCCTTATTGCATAATCATTCCTCCAGATGATTTCTTAATCCTTGGAACCAAACCAAAATCTGTGATTTATTATTTTTTTTTATATAGGCATACCGTTGCAGACAAAGATTACACTTTATTTACCATTCAGTTCTGGGAAACATAAGAAATCTAAAAATGTTATTTTTTGGTAGTATGATATTTAAGCATATTTTTGTGATAGCAGATCATTTCTAGTCATCTTGATACACCTTTTAAATGGGCGTATTTAATGTTTTGTTTTATATGTATATGCTTTTGCTTGCATGCCTCTATACACAGCATGTACATGGCTAGTACCCATAGAGGCCAGGAGAGGGTGTTTAGATCCCTATAACTGGAGTTAACAGAAGATTGTGGGCTGCCTCCTCGGTGCTGGGAATCAAACCCACATCCTCTGCAAGAACAGCAAGTGCTCTTAACTGCTGAGCCATTTCTCCAGCCCCCATAATACACTTTAGACAATAAAAACAAACTTTAAAGTGTTAGATTTGAAAAGTAAGCCCAGCACATGTAATTCTTTCTTTACTAAGAAGCATCATAGCATAAGTGTGCATAGCTGTTTGAGGGTTAAATTTTTCCTCAGTGCATTTATGCATGTGTGGGTGACCTTTAAACTACAACTGTACATTCAGTGTATCCACTGTGAAGGAATGCATAGAAGTAGCCTAGCTGCTTCCTAGTTTGGAGTTCTAGGATTGCAAGATCCCTAAAGATCACTCATACACACCTCTTCTAGAGCATGCTGGGGAAACAACCCTTTTGCAGGCACCAGTGAGTTAGCGAGTCCCTGTGGGTGTCAGTGTTCTGGAGACAGACGTGATCCTCTGAAAATGTAACATCCTGTTATATTATGGCAGGAAGTTTGTTACCTTTGACTTTCTGTTTAAACTTGATATTTGGGGTGGCTCTTAGTTTCTGTTTTTTGCTGTGATTCCTGTCCTGCTCCCCAGAAAGTTGGGACACATCGGTGTCACCAGTATTGTTTGCTAGGGGGATGTCTCCATCCGCTAGTGAGTCCAGGTGGCCAGTAAGAGTTTCCATTAGTGCAGTGATCTTTAAAGATGAGCTGGACCTCAGTTTTGTTCCCAGAGAAGCCTGGCTTCCTGTTCCACCCGCCTCAGTGAGAGTCAAGGATAGCCTGGGGCTTGGTTTTATTTTAATACCATAGTTGTTTCTATTTCTCTGCTTTAAAATTTCCAGTTGAAGGACCCGCTGTTGACTGACTATGATGGGGCTCCTCAGAGCCCTGCGTTTTGTGCTTATGTGTTTGATGATTTCTATAGTGTGTAAAACAAACCGTCTCCTGACATCTAGTCAGGTAAATAGTAACTGTGTTTTGTTCAGTGAGCTTAGTCATTCAGAATGGATAGTATTTGCTATTGTTTTTTTTGTTTGTTTGTTTTGTTTTTTTTTTCAGACAAAACAGGTGCTGCTGCACTGTGCTGGCATGTAGAACAGAGCTGTGTGTTTCTGGCATGCACTGTGTTGTGGGCAGGGACTTGATGCATCAGATGTAAGTTTTTAGTGACATGTGTGGCAGAGATTAGGTTTTCAGATAGCCTGTTTGTTTTGTTTCCAGCAGAGAAGTCCCCCACGAGGTACATTACCCTTCACCATCGTGTGTAGCCCCTTCCATAGGACAACAGCCATCATAATCTCTACAGCGCTGTTCTTCTGTTCTTCTGCCTTCCTGTGTTTGTTTTCTTGATTGTTGTTGTTTTATTTTAAGATATATTTGATTATTTTATCTAATTAATTAGTTAATTTAATGTATGTGAGTGCACTGTAGCTGCCTTCAGGAACACCAGAAGAAGGCATTAGATGTCATTATGGATGGTTGTGAGCCACCATGTGGTTGCTGGGAATTGAACTCAGAACCTCTGGAAGAGCAGTCAGTGCTCTTAACTGCTGAGCCATCTCTCCAGCTCCAAAGGTAACCCTGTAAACCCCACCCAAGGACCAGGTAACTTCCTAGAATTCTGGAGATTGTACAGAGCCACATGGAAAAATACAGTAGCCATATGGGTTTGTCCTATCTCAAGGGTCACTCAACTGGGAATTACAAGGAGTGGTCCTGACCAAAGTCACTCCTAGTCAGTATTTAAATAAAGCTTCCTTCAAATTTGGCTCAAAGGCGTGGAACTGGTTTTCCTCTTTTGAATCTCAGTATTAACATTTGGAGGCCCCAGTGAGATTAGAAAGACCTTTCCACCCCAAATTCTGGAGCTAGGATTTTTACTCTGGCTTTCCCCTGTGTTCTCCTCCCCCATTAATGGCCATGCTGGGAAAAATGAAATAACAAGCATTTTTTATGGTAAGTCATAGAAGCCTTTTTAGCAAGCTTCCTGTGACAGTTTTCTGCCTGATTTTTGGATTTTGGATTATGGGGTATTTTATCTGGGAATGGGGAGGACCTGATAAACTCTGTGCACTCTCTCACCTCGACCACACTTCAGGGAAAGGGGAAACATCCCATGACAGTTTGTGTGGCCTTGGCTGTTGTGGAATTAGCTCTGTAGACCAGGTTGGCCTCAAATTCACAGAGATTTCACTTGCCTCTGCCTCCATCTCCTGAGTGCTGGGATTAACATCATGTCCCACCACCTCCTGGCTTTAGTTTTGAGTTATGTATATGTGTGGTATGTGCACATGCTCATGCGAGCCTACGTGGATCATAGGTGTGGGATCCCTACAGCTGGACTTAACAGGTGGTTGTGAGCTGTCCAGCATTGGTGTTGGGATTTGGGTTTGGGTTATCTGAAGAGCAGTATGTGCTACTGTTAACTGCTTGAGGCATCTCTCCAATCCCTTTAAGATTTGTTTGTTTGGGGGACAAGATCTTACTTATCACAGGCTGGCTTGGAGATTTTTATGTAGCTGAGCATGACTTTTAACTTCTGTCCCTCCAGTCCTCACTGGATACATACTGGGGATGGCAGGCATTGTGCCATTATACACAGTGTGCTTTGGTATTTTTAAACAGAAAAGAGGTGTCATTTGTATGGCATTACACTTGCCTGTGTACTCTGTATACTTGTGATGCCGAGGCTTGAAAGTAGGGCCTTGAGCATAACAGCCATGCATTCTGCCTCTCAGCCAGTCCCGGTCTCTGTCTATTCTATTCAAGCTGATCCTCCTTCAGCTTCTGATTAACCAGACATGGTGGCACATGCTTATAATCTGAGCATTGGCATGCTGAGGCAGGAGAATTGCCATATATTACACCTTAGTCTAGGCCACATACTGAGTTTCAGGTCATTTCTAGGCTGTTACAGAATGAGCTCCAATCTCAAGAACAAACTCAGATGGATGGTAGTAACACATGCCATTAATCTCAGCACTTAGGAGACAAGAGGCAATTAGATCTTTGAGTTCAAGGCCACCCTGGTCTACAGATCAAGTTATAGGCTTACACAGGCTACACAGCGAAATCCTACCTCTAGAGAGGGAAAAACACCCCAAAACACATTCCTGGTTGTATGTAAGCACTCAGTTACAGTGCGTGAGTTCTCTTTCTTTATGCATGGAGTAGGAAAAATAAAGCAGACTGAATAAAAATGCCCTCTTAATGCAGCCTGCATTGTAGACAGCAGTGGGAACCTGATTCTGGGAATTCTTTTGGCCTACTCATTCCTCCCGAGCTATCTCCTGAATAGATTGCTGTCTTACCCTGCTCAGGATCAGAACACAAAATTGTAGGTGAAAGTTTGTGGGTTGTTTTTTGTGAGGTTTTTGTTTTGTTTGGTTTGGTTTCCCCCCTCGATCCCCTCTCCCCCAACCCCCACAGTGGTACTTTTGAGAGAAGCCTTTGGTTCATCCCTACACCTGCCTACATTTTTATACAGCTTCCCCAGAACAAGAAAAGGTCCATTAGGCCAGCTGTGGTGTACATCTATGTTCCCTGAGTCTGAAGGTGGATGACCTCAGAGTTGTAGGGCGCCGTACTGGAGTATTTATGTGATAAAGTTCTGTCTTCAAAAAAGGAATATAATTTATGTGACTGTGGGACAGTCTTCTATGCTTTTAACTTTTATCATTTCTTCTTCCTTTTCTTTGTTCCTTTTTCTGTCTGTGTCTCTGGCTTGCTCGCTCTCCTTCTCTGTTTTTAAGGTAGGGTCTTATTGTAAGTATTGTGCAGCAGTGAACCTCCGATTTACGCCTCCCAGTTTGGGGGCTCAGCTCCCAGCTTTAACTTTTAACTTCCCGAATGAGAATGTGAGGGTTTTTTATGCTGAGTTTGTATTTATGTAGATGTCTTATTCACTTAAATTTGTGCTTTGGAAAAACTAGATTTGCTATTATTGTTGGAATCTCTCCTCTTCCTGAAAATATACATGAGTAAATCATCTTCATCTGAGGGCAGGTGCCTACAGAAGCCAGAAGAGGGCGTCAGATCTCCTGGAATTGAAGTTACAGGTGGTTGTGAGTCTCCTGGTATAGGTGCTAAGAACTGAACCCAGATCTTCTGCAGGAGCAGGGCCACCTCTCCAGCGTCATGATGTAGAACTGAGTTTGAGTCAAGCAGGAAGTAATGAGGCTTGCTACTTAGGGCTCTCTGTGGCTTCTTGTTGGTGGGCTGTTGGGAGTTGAGCAGCATCTTGTCCTGCGGAAAGCTTTATCCCAAGTACAGTAGCCTCCTGTTGATCTGAGGGGCTCCCTGTGTGCACACTTTGGTCTTACAGTTGATAGTAGCAGGAGACATCTGCTGGTGAGGCAGGCAGCTCATAAGCATGGTGCATATTCATGTCTATATGCCCATGATTTGGGATGACAGGTGGTTAGGGATAGCTAGCCGTGCAATGCTCTGGTTACAAATTTCCACCCCCATATCTTATGTTGGCAATCCCCTGATCCTTGGGGCTACTAACACATAGCAGTGCCAGATCGACCCCCTTGAGTAGTCACTTTTGTGGGATAATTCTACATCTTTTTTTTTTTTTTTTTTTTTTGGTTTTTACGAGACAGGGTTTCTCTGTGTAGCCCTGGCTGTCCTGGAACTCACTCTGTAGACCAGGCTGGCCTCGAACTCAGAAATCTGCCTGCCTCTGCCTCCCAAGTGCTGGGATTAAATGTGTGCACCACCACCGCCCGGCATAATTCTACATCTTAATGATATTTTATTCTCCTGCTCTTTGTAGCCACTTGTGGTAAGGGTCAGGGTACAAGAGTTTGGGAGCTTGTGGTCTCTGGCAGAGCAGGTCAGAAGCATCACTGTGTTAGGTGTGCGACCGTGAGCATTCCTGTTGCTCTTTAGCTCTTTAACTCCCAGCTGTAGAGCGGAAGATCAGCTGAACATGTAGGTGCCAAACATTTTCATAAGGTAGACTCCTCAAGGGGTATTAGAGGGAGTGGCAGTGGGTGCATGTCAGTGAGCTTAGGTTACTAGAAGTACCCATGAGCCTGCCGGAGACAGGCAGCACTGCAGAATTTGAACAGCTTCTGTTTTGGTTTTCTGAGACAGGGTTTTTGTATGTATGTAGCCCTGGCTGTCCTAGAACTTACTCTGTAGACCAGGCTGGCCTTGAACTTAGAGATCTGCCTGCCTCTGCCTCTGCCTCCTGAGTGCTGGGACTAAAGGTGTGGAACACCATTGCCCCACTTGAATCTGAACTTCTTAAGGTGATGTTGAGGAAATGTTTTGGAAAGAGACAGATTCCTTAGGAATGGTCTTTTTTAATACATGTATTGTCAGGAGATAAGTTTGGATACTGACCCTGCACGGAGACCTAAGCTTAGAAAGTTAAAACCATCCTGCCTAGTCACACATGGCAGGCACTATTCCAGCTCTGGGAAGGTGTGTTCAGGAAGGAGTGCTACAAGTTCAAGGCTAGCCTGGACTACATATTATATTTCAGGCCATCTAGGGCTACATAGTAAGACACTGTCTCAACACAGAAACAAGACAACTAGTGTGTATCTGGCTATAGATACTTAGTGTCGCCTGCCTGTTGTTCTTACAGATGCTTTTACTGACTCTGCTCTCAGCGCTAAAGTGAATGGCGAGCACAAGGAGAAGGACCTGGAGCCCTGGGATGCAGGGGAGCTCACAGCCAGTGAGGAGCTGGAGGCTCTGGAGAATGATGTGGTGAGTGCCCTCAGCGACTCCTCAGTGTGCTCTGCCACCCCAGCTCTCAATGTCAACATGTGTCTGTCATAGGGAACACATGTAGAGCAGCACTGTCTCTGGGCAGTTGGTAAAGAGTAAAAGAAGGAAAGAGTTTCTCCTTGACTGGGGGTCTGAGCACTCATAAATCACGTCCTTGTGATGATCAGTTTACTTCAGGAAATCAACAGTTACAAGATGGCAGCCTGTTTTGTTTTGAATACCAGCAAAATAAGCAGCCTCAAGCAGGTAGTGTTTAATTGTATGTTGACTTCCTTAGAAATGAGGTCAAGCTGGCCTTTTTGTTTGAGCAAGCATTATCATTAAGATAGTTTCAGGTTGGGTGTGGCAGCTGTGACATCAGCACTCGGTGGTAGAAGTAGAAGGGTTAAGAGTTCAAGATCAGATTCCACTAAAGAGAAAGTTTGAGGCTAGCCTGAGCTATGGAAGACCCAGACAAGACAACAAACAAACCCCAAGTCAGCTAGGTGTCATGTTACCTGCCTTTAATACCAGGAGGCAGAGACAGATAGGTCTACATAGCAAGTTTGAGGCTAGCTACACAACCAGATTGTGGACGAAAAATAGCAATCATAAAAGATAAATACTTAGGTTACATTAAAATTAAAGCATTGCCTAAATTTTTTGAACTTAAAATTAGTATCATTCTCTATAGAAACTTGCTTCTGTTTTTTTTCGAGACAGGGTTTCTCTGTGTAGCCCTGGCTGTCCTGGAACTCACTCTGTAGACCAGGCTGGCCTCAAACTCAGAAATCCGCCTGCCTCTGCCTCCCAAGTGCTGGGATTAAAGGCGTGCGCCACCACCACCCGGCAGAAACTTGCTTCTGAAATGCCCATTTATCATCTATTATTTTTTGTTTTCTCTTGGCATCCTATTTACAAATCTAACCTTAGTAAACTTTGATAGAGCATAGAGCTTATTATATTTTCTTTAATTAAAAATTTATTTAATGTGTATGGGCATATTGTATATGTCTGTGCATCTGTACCTGATGTCTGGAGAGGCCAGAAGGGTGTGTCAGATCCGCTAGAACTGGAGTTAAAGACAACCGTAAATTTCCATTTGGGTACTGGGAATTGTACCTGGGTCTTTTGGAAAAGCAGCCAGTGCTAATAACAATTGAGCCATCTCCTCAGTCCTCTTCAGCATAGAGACTTAACGTTATGGAGTGCCATGAATAAAGGTTGACCGAGCAAAGGACCTCTGCTGTGAACAGAGAACCAACTGTACTGTCTAAGGCATAGTGATACAGGAAGTAGTGTCTTCTCCAAG
>NW_021604614.1:14611292-14626757 GCF_004785775.1 Grammomys surdaster | reverse complement strand
ATGGTGATACAGGAAGTAGTGTCTTCTCCAAGAGTGTACTGTCTAAGGCATAGTGATACTGGAAGTAGTGTCTTCTCCAAGAGTGTACTGTCTAAGACATAGTGATACAGGAAGTAGTGTCTTCTCTAAGAGTGTACTGTCTAAGACATAGTGGTACAGGAAGTAGTGTCTTCTCTAAGAGCTCAACCACCTCAAAGAACAAAACTGCCCTGGGAGGTTTGTCAGTATTTACCAAAACCTAATATAATGGTTTTCATGTGTGCATCACTGCACCATTGTGATGGGAAAGAGGTATGTTACTTTATTAGTTAAGGAAATAAGTTCGTTAATGGTTTGAGGGGGAGACTCTGGCAGTTTATCAAGATTTAAAATGTAAGTGTGATTTGTTCTATTAGTCTTACTATGAAGAATTTACTTTGGCTAGGCAGTTGGATCCCGAGTTCAAGGCCAACCTGATCTGCATAGCAAGTTCTAGACCTTCTGGGCTACCCTGTGAGACTCTATCTTTCGCTTTGTTTTTAAGATTTATTTATTTATTTATTTATTTATTCATTTATTTAATGTATATGAGTATACTTTAGCTGTCTTCAGACACCAGAAGACGGCATTGGATCCTATTACAGATGGTTGTGAGCCACCGTGTGGTTGCTGGGAATTGAACTCAAGGCCTTTGGAAGAGCTATCAGTGCTCTTAACCACTGACCCATCTTGCTAGCAAGCTTTTTTGGTTTTTTGAGACAGGGTTTTTCTCTGTAGCCTTGGCTGTCCTAGAACTCACTGTGTAGACCACAGTGGCCACAAACTCAGATCTACCTGCTTCTTCTACCTCCTAAATGCTGGGATTAAAGGTGTCTGCAACCACCAAGGCTTGAGACCTTGTCTTTTTTTTTTTTTTTAATGGAAATATATAAATTTAAAATAGAAAAGCATTTAACTTTAGTCCTAATATATCTATAATACATGGAAATAATTATATGTCATGATATTTTTTGCAACATTATTTCTATTAGTAGGTTCCCATCAGAAAAGGATAATACTGATATTTAATAGAAATATGTACCTACCAAAAGCCAGTATTCAAATAAGAAAGATAACTCATATATTTATTAGCAGAAAAAGCAAGCTGCAGAATAACAAGTATTTAACTGTATTTAACTTTAAAAAATACACAGTTGTGTGCGTGTGTGTGTGTGTGTGTATGTGTGTCTGTGAGTGTGAGAGAGGGAGAGGGAGAGGGAAAGAGACTGACTCTGACTGACTCCTGGTTCTCAGTTACAGGGAGTTGAGATCTGCCATGCAAGTGCTGCAAATCCTTTTGCAAGAGTTCTAAGAGCACATTTTTTTTGTTATTGTTTGTTTGTTTGTTTGTTTGTTTGTTTTGAAACAGGGTTTTTCTCTGTAGACCTGGCTGTCTTGGAACTTGTTCTGTAGACCTGGCTATTTGAACTCAGATCTGCCTGCCTCTCCCTCATGAGTACTGGGGTCAGCAACCTGTGCCACCCATTCTGAGCTCTGTAGTAACAGCCCTTAACCTTGGAACCATTGGCTTAAGCCTGTGAAACTCCTAATAGTGATTATTTCTGTGCCCTGAAACTTGAAATCATTAGTTTTGGTGTATATTTTTCTGTTGAGTTGTGATGGATCACTCAAATTACTGAAGTTATAGTCTTAATTGGAAAATTAAAAAATATCTGTCTGTCTATATATCTAATGAAAGTTAGAGTGTGTGTCGTGGCTTGCATGTGGAGTCCGAGGACAGCTTGTGGGAGTGGTGGGAGTTGCTGCTCTTTCTCCACTGTGTGCTTTAGAAAAGTAATATGTTTTCTTGACTACTGAGCCATCAGCCTGGTGTCTTTAAAAGGAGAGTTGGATGTGAAATTTGCTGGGGCCCAAGAGTCACCTCACAAACTACATAACCACGGATCTCAGTCAGACAGGGGTAGTTTATTGAGTGTTCACCCCAGGACCAATGGTTGAGGGCTGCAGGCCAGACTCTGGAACTGGCTGTGACAGTGAGGCAGGATCCTGTAGGCTTTTCAGCCTAAAATCTACAGACTGAAACTTACAAATTGGTGCCATGGTATTCTATCAATCAGGATTCGGGGGTAGGGGACTGACTTCTTTAGGAACAGGTCTTTGTTGGACATTTATCCTGCTTCCATTGGTTGTAGTATTCAACTGTGGCAGGGACTTGCCTGGCCTAACATTCATGTCTTAGTTTGTCAGTCAGGGTATCAGTTACCCATGTACATACCTCTTTCTGACAAGTAGGATGTCAGTTCCCAAGGTCGTCTTAAGAACTTAAACTTTACTTGATCCCTACTCAAAATGGAAGTCTTATTCTAAAAGGCTTCTTATATTGGTGCAGGTGTTTCTCTTATATTGGGATCCATTCAAGGGGCAGCTTAGAAAAGCAAAAAATAATAGAAGCTTATACAAAGGTGGAGGAAGTGCTGTTTGGCAATTGGTTTGGGTCCAAGCTTATTGTGGCTAACTATACAAAGAGTTCTAACTGACTTCTGTTGTGATTGGTTTCCAAGAACACCAAAGCATGGAAGTTAATGGAATCTGCAATCAACTAGAACATAAGAAAATTTCCTTATGACATTAGTAACAGCACAAAATGACAGACTAGAAAGGTGGTAACAGTTACCTAGGCCTTATCGAGATTGATTGGCACCGAAGATTCTGCCTGTGTTTTTCTCATTTTTTTCAGGTTGAAGAGTATAGCCTATGTTTTGAGAGTGGCAGTTTACTCCCTCCAATGGAGGGGAACAGTACTGACATTGAAAGTTAGGGAAGTGGGACCCATAGCTGTTACTGGGATCTTCTGCAACCTTTCATGGCAAACAGCTTTAAAACTTAGCCTTCTTCCCATGGGCTTTAAGCTGCCCTTCCTCACCTTTCTAGGGGAGGGGTATGATTTTGTTCTGGCATGGAAAGCTAGTAGAAAAAGTTTTGACTCTGCTTGTGTGGAAGGCTGTTAGGACAGGTAAAGAGAGAACTTTGACCCAGAGTTGACCCTGTACAACTCATGTAATCCCCACTGATTTAAAGGGATGATACTTGTAAGAGAAAAGCTTTTCCTAAAGAGTTTTTGTTTGTTTGTTTGTTTTTATATAGGGCTTTTTCCCCCTCTCCTTTTCCTTTTCCTTTCTTTTCTTTTCCTTTAGCCCAGGCTGACACTTGAACTGAAAACATCCTCCTGTCTCAGTCTCCTAAGTGCTGGTATGACAGGTGTGAGCTGTGGCTAGCTTGTCTTTAATGGTTGCTAAAGTAAAGTTTGCTCTTTTGTAGGGAAGAAGTGAGAGTTAGAGCCAAGCAGTAGAGCTTGCTGGATCTCACTATAAACATTCATTGCAGCTGAACTGAAAAGTTGCCCTTCGTTTCCCTTGCAGTCTAACGGATGGGACCCCAATGATATGTTCCGATACAACGAAGAGAATTACGGTGTAGTCTCCACGTACGATAGCAGTTTATCTTCGTATACGTGAGTTCACAGAGTTCTCTTTTATCTTAGTGTATCTGTCTTTGATTTTCATCAGCTTAAATTATGTTCTTATCACATTGTTTGTATTAACTATTCAGACTGACAGACTCACATTAAAACAGGGAATAAATGTTGTTTCCTTACCTATACTTTGTTTTCTGGCCAAAATACATTTTGTTTTTGTTTTTAAATTATAAAAATGTTACAGGTTTTGTTTTTTTTTTTAAACAGGGATAAGGGTTAGAGTAAACCAGTTCTTGACATAGTAAATCTTCTATAATGGGTTAATATTAATAACAGCAACAACAAAAAAAACATGTTTTGATTTATGATAGCAAAGTCCCTAACTTTGTCACTGTCCTTGACCCCATACTGTAGAGTTTGTTAATGGCCGAAGATGAAATGATTACCTATGTCTTCTTGTCTTTGTGTTTAGGGTTCCCTTAGAAAGGGACAACTCTGAAGAATTTCTAAAACGGGAGGCAAGGGCAAACCAGTTAGCAGAAGAAATCGAATCCAGTGCTCAGTACAAAGCTCGTGTGGCCCTTGAGAATGACGACCGAAGTGAGGAAGAAAAATACACAGCAGTCCAGAGAAACTGCAGTGACCGGGATGGGCATGGCACCAACACTAGGTATTCAAACAGAACTACAGTGCACTGTCTTGGGCACATGATTCAAAGCCTATATGAGAAGATGTAATGATGTAATCTGACTGTTTCCTCTTTCGTGAAGATAAGGAGAAAGTGGTGGTTGATTTCGCTTCACATTCTGTTGGAGAGCTGGGCAGTGGTTGTGTGCGCCTTTAATCCCAGCACTTGGGAAGCAGAGTTCAGTGCCAACCTAGGACACCCCTCCCTCCCAACACACACAAATTTCTGTTAGAGAAAAGATTATGATCATTTAATAGTATCTTTTGGGATTAGCTCTCTGGAGTCAAGGGTTGGACCCATGTGAGGACCCAGCCCAGACCCTGAGGAGCTCCTTAAAACAAGGTCGGAGTGGGACCCAATGACCTAGTGACCTGGTGGCAGTGCACTTCTGGCTTGCATGATGCAGATCTATTGAGAGCATCAGAATATCACAGTGGGGAAGAATTAGCATTGCCTGTGTAGTTCAAGAGAGCCTCCCCGGGAAGTGGCATTTTTAATGTGGTAATGGGGCCTGTCTGCTGCAGGGAGTGTGGGGAATTATTTCACCTCTGTAGAACATGCTCCTGTAAGAGAATCTGGCCTCTTGAGGTAAAAAGGCTAAAATTCAGGGTCAATATTTTCGATGCTCTGGTGGCAGGTGGCAGAAGCACTTGTGTGCCATGCTTGAAGAGTAACCTGTAGGGAGCAGTGAGGATCAAAGACACTGAATCAGAGAGCCTGTCCATGTGACGCAGCATTATAGCAGAACGTGGCAGACCACCAGACAGACTCGAGGGAGGCTAGAAAAACCAGGGAGAGATGAACTTTACTTGAAAATTCAACTGTTCATGATGCTTGTTGTGAGAATAGATGAGCTAAAGACAGTGTGGAGTGACTTTGACAAAAGGGGAAATGATGGCACAGTGGTTGCGTGCATTTGCAGGGCTGTGGGACTGTCATTTATTCAAAACAGTAGAAAACCTGCTGCATTATGGGTAAAGCTGATTCTCCCATCAGGATCCCACAGCTGAGTCTTAGGATTTCCCTAATCATCACAGAGTGTTAGGATGACAGTGAGCACACCTTATGCTGGTGGCCGAGACATGCAGGGCTGTGAGCAGCCTGGGGACTGAGGCTGATGTGACAGACAGTCTTCTACTTAATGTACCTTTCAGTGTGTTTTGTTAGCTCAGTACCTTTTACAATAAATGATTTAGAGGATCTCTCATTTCCAGGGAAAATAAATATATTCCTCCTGGACAAAGAAATAGAGAAGTCATATCCTGGGGAAGTGGGAGACAGAGCTCACCACGGATGGGCCAGCCTGGACCAGGCTCCATGCCATCAAGAGCTGCTGCTCACACTTCAGATTTCAACCCGAACGCTGGCTCAGACCAAAGAGTAGTTAATGGAGGCAAGTATTTTGACCGTACTTGTTAATGTTTTTGATCACATACAGAGCTAGACATTTAAGAGTTTACGTACGTGATAGGAATGTGCATGCCATTTGTGAGTATTGTGGAGTAGTTTTTATTATCTATAACGTAGTTTGTTTTGTGGCTCCAGACAGTATAACGCTGTATCCGTCCTTGGCACGTGTAGGGTGGCAGCATGTCCTGAGCTGTTCCATCCTCTCATACTCATTTGGCCTAAGGCACTCCATAGACAGAGATAGGAAACTCCTGAAACACTGGGTGATGACACTGTGGGCATAGTTGATGAGGAAGACACTGAGTTAGTGCAGATTCGTTTTCATTATCTGTGGTGGATTCCATTCTGCTTACTTCAAGGAAGAACTTGGGGTCGTTTGTAATATCAGAAATGAGCAAGAGTCATGTGACGAAAGTCATCAGAGAATTGTGCTTACAAATACAGCACAGACAACCTTTGATTTCTGAGGGTAGGTGTTAGAGCGTTTCAGCTTGGATCTTTAAGTAGGAAGGTACTTTCTGTAGTGCCCCGAGTCAGTTGACTACAGATTATAGGTATGTGTAGAAATCAGGAAGCTGGAACAACAGAAATTCATTTGGAAATATGGTAGCTGACAGGGAAAGAGAGTGGACAGGCGATGTTAGGGCTTGAAGGTTAGAGCAGTGCCAGCTGGATAAAGTAGGTGCTCACGCCTGAGCAGAGGAGGCGCAGTCAGGCTCCATAGGTAGTTTGAGCCAGCCTGGGTCATGTGAGACCTCATGGAAAAGAAGGGAGAGGGAGAAGAATGTCAGTGTGAGAAAGCAGAACACTAGGTTTCCAGTTTCGTTTGTTTTTGCTGAATCTTTTCTCCAGAATTCCTCTCCAAGGAAACACTCTTGAGTAGTTTCCCTACTTAGTAATGATGGTGAAATTTCTTTGCTCACTGAGTGAAGATTTTCACTTGTCTATGAACAGAATTTTCAAGTTAAAAACATGAAGGGGGACTGAGAAATGTCTGATACTCCAGTGTGTGGAGCCCCCTAGCCTACTGGAGAGGAACCATAGACTGTTGACTAAGCCCCAGGGAAGTGGTGTATGCTGGGGCTGGGGTCAGGTTTGTGCCCTGCAGCTTACAGGTCCCTGTTGGTGCACAGACAATAGGTAGGCAGGGTCCATTCCAGTGTGTCGGAATGAGATTCATTTTACAGAAGTGTAGGGTGCTGTTATCCGACATTCTAGAAATCAACAGGAGTAAGGTTTCATTTGTACCTCAACAGGACGTGTGTGCCTCATGTCCTTTGAAACAGACAGTTTGGTTCAGAGTAGACTTGAAGAAGCTCAGGTAAGAATAGGAAAAGAGCTTTGACAGTGGCTTTCATAGCTGCTGTTTCTGTTTATTGTTCAGAGCTAAGACCAGTGAAAGGGTTGTCTTCCCGAGCAGGAGTCACTGTGCTTACTGAGGGGATTATCTGTGTGTACAACATGCTCTTCACAAGTGATGGCTGACAACAGCTGAAGAAGTAGGCATACTAGGCAGAGTCTTAACTGTCTTCTTCAGTAGTATGTGTAGATCCTAATTAACCCTTTGGGAACGTGGATTCATTTAAACAGACTTAAATTTAAGGAGGTTAAAGTAAAATGTGAATTTGTGTCAGTTAAGTTGTGCTAAAACTTATCACAAATCAAATGACTGTCCTCAAAGGGTTAAAATGTACAAGAAATCATTTTTGTCATTTTACTTTTTTTTTCTGTTTACTTTTTCCCTCATTTTTTTCTTTAGTTTTTATACTTTCCTTCATATCATTTGTTCTGTCAGGTGTTCCCTGGCCATCGCCTTGCCCATCTCCTTCCTCTCGCCCACCTTCTCGCTACCAGTCAGGTCCCAACTCTCTTCCACCTCGGGCAGCCACCCCTACACGGCCGCCCTCCAGGCCCCCCTCGAGGCCATCCAGACCCCCGTCTCACCCCTCTGCTCATGGCTCTCCAGCTCCTGTCTCTACTATGCCTAAACGCATGTCTTCAGAAGGTACAATACCACGATTTGTTCATGGTTTTGTTTGTCTTTGTTTAGCTCCTTTCTGAGGTGATGAGTACAAAATAGTTTCCTCTTCATTATTTAATAACCTATAATTTTGTGTTTTAACTTTAGTTTATTAAAAGTATTTCTATTAACCTTTTGTTTACTAGAGTAAAATTGACTAAGTGCCGTGTAAAGCTCTGCACTGTCTTGTGCAAAGATGGGGTCTGACCTGTGTAGCAATTGTGCTCCTGTGCAGCCCAGGACAGGGACAGGAACGAACTGGGCACGTTCTGCTCCTGGAGGGGGGGAAGGGGGGGTTATGGGGGCCGCTACATTCAACTTCCTGGTCATAGTCCCTTCTTGTTGGCCAAAGGCAGGAGTACTATTTTGGGGTCCTTTGTGGTCCATGACATCCCTTGTGTAGTGGCCTTAGACACCTGCCCTCAGGTAACAGTAGTTTTTAGAGTGCCTGAGGAATTATTAATTTAATTGAATAATTATTTTCAATTAGTTTTACAATATCACTGTAGTGAAAGGCTGCTTTAATCTGTAGGGAGACCTTTATTTAAAGTTTATCAATTACAAAACAGGTATGGGTTTGAGGCTTTTCTGTCTTTTTGGCTCTTGTCAAATTGTATTTGATGCTGAATTCACCATTGTTGCATGTCATAATTTGATTGGTGGCACATGTCTGTAATCCCAGTGCCCAGTACACAGGTGGGAGGATTGCTGAACGTTGAGGTCAGTTTGGGTCGTATAATAAGTTCTAAGCCTGCCAGGACTCTGTCCCAGCCACCCTGACACCCTTCCCATAAAAAGGTAGCATTCTGGTTTAATGCAGTTTATAAGTTAAAACATCTTTTGTTCTAAATGACAATGCCCTTTGTTCAGGAGATTTATGTTTATATTCTAATCACCTTGTCTTGGTAAAGTCACAGTGAATATAGCTGATCAAGACTGATAAAAGTTTCTAAAGAAGCTGTTTGGGAATAAACTATATTGGCTACTGATAAATTTTTGCCCAGGCAGAAGGGAACTTCATGGCAGAAGATTGCAGTGTCACAAAGGCAAATTTCACTGACTTTTAATGCATGCCTCTCACAGTGGCTCCTAGCAGCAACATGGAGCTGTTGCAGACCATTAGGGTAAAGGTACTTATTCTCTGAGGGTATTTCAGATAGGACTGAGCACAAGTGAACTGTAAACATTGCATCGTAGTGAGACGAAAGGGCTGCTTTTGGACTGCCCAGAAAGCATGCTCTACAGTTTGAGAGTGCAGGTTCCTCCAGGTGAAAGCCCTAAAAGTAGGCTGGCTTTGTGGGTGAAAGTCCTTGCCATGCAAGCCTACTGACCTGGGTATGGTCTCTGGAACTCATGTACAGGTGGAAAAAGAGAACTGACGCCACAAAGTTGACTTCACACCTTGCACATACATGCCATGGCACATACGAATCCACCCCATACCACACACACAGAACAGTAATTAATACATTTTAAAAATTCAAAAGAAAAAAAAAAAGGAAAATCCTAACGTGAATTAGCATTTTCTGAGCGCGCATGTCTGGCGATGTTCCTGCTGAGGACACAGCAGAGAGCGTGTGTTAGGAGCCAGCCGCTCATGGCCTCTGAGAGGGGTAGTTCTGGACTTATGCTTTTACTCTGGCTTGTTGTGCTGCAGGCTGTATTCACAGCAGCTCCTGATGGGTGCCAGAGTCAGTGACGGTGAGTGTCATCAGCTCACATAGTGTAGCTTTCTACAGAGAATCCTTGCTCTGTTCTTACATGGCAGCCACTTACTGTGCGGAGCCATGATGTGGAAAATGGCTGACTGTGGCAAGAGATGGAGAGGCAAACTGAGACTTCTGTTTAAAAATCCTTTTTTCCCTGGAGCCCTAAAGGATGTAGCTCATAGATAGATTGATAGCCTAACAAGTATGGAGTTCCCAGTTTGGTTCCTATCACTGTTAAACAAACAAACAAACAAAAAACAAAAACTATTTTTTGTCTCATTTTGGAAGTAACAAAATCTGGTAGAAAGGTAAACTGATAATATTCAATCATGCACCTGTGATTCCTACTAAAAGTTTATTATAACTTATTTTTAAATGCAGAATGTAGTTATCCACTGTTATGCCATGTTGTTTGATTTCTCACCGTCAAGTTTATTTCTCCCTTGCTTTAAAAATAAAAGGAAATAAGGCCAGAAAGATGGGTCAGCTGTTGGAGAGCCTATTGCTTTTCCACAGGGACTCATGTGCACATACCCTCACACAGACACATACACACAATATAGTTAAAAGTAAGAAAAAATCATAAAAGGAGGAAATAAAACGTACTTACATAATTGACATCCCACAAAATAATTCTTAGTGTGGCCAAAAATCGATCCAGAGTCATTCATTTTTTAACCAGTGAAAAATCTGTTAAGGAAGTAAGAGTATATGTCTGTATCTAGCAAAACAGCAATAAGGTGATGCTGCAGGTTGGTGTGACAACTTTCATGTCTTCCTCAGGCCCTCCAAGGATGTCTCCAAAGGCACAGCGGCACCCTCGGAATCACAGAGTCTCCGCTGGGAGAGGCTCCATATCTAGTGGCCTAGAATTTGTATCCCACAATCCCCCAAGTGAAGCAGCTGCTCCTCCAGTGGCAAGGACTAGTCCTGCAGGGGGAACGTGGTCCTCAGTGGTTAGTGGGGGTAGGTATGGCACTGTGTCAGAGCTGACTGTCCATGTACAGTAGGGCCGAGCTGAAGACCTGAGATACAAATTAAATGTGGTGGCATAAGCAGGTATTGCCAGTTACCACAGGTACTCAAGACACTAGTTGAAGGAACTGTCTCATCATTCTGGAGCTCTGTCTCTGTATACATTTTGTAAACCTGTTTAGGTTTCTTATTGCAGCATGTCTCCATGGCATCTGTGTATGGAGTAAACAGATACTCATCTGGTGTTCCTCAAGGAGTAGTCTACACCAGGAGAAGTTCAGCTTTTATTACAAGTGCCTGAGAAGCACTCTGACCATCAGCAGCTGTAGTCAAGATCCTACTTGGAGCAGATTTAAAATTAGGGCAGACTGCTGTCTCTGGCTGCTGAGTTGATCTTGTCCGTCTTTAGTGCTTCCTCCTGGGAGTGCAGAGCTGGAGCTTTTGCCTGTTCGTTTGGCCTTACCAGAAAGAGGTCTTTAAGCTTAAAAAACAGACAGACAAAAAATGCAGTACTGTTAAATTGCTGTATCTGCTGTACCTTCATATAGTGTGCTTACCGTAACTATCTGCTGTGCGGTTGTAGTAACTGCCCTGTAAATTCCATTGTGCTGTTTTTCTTGGCCTTTTTAACTGAAGAGTTAAAAAACAAGAAAATAGAAGATGAGAAAAGAATCTTGAGGTGTTTTAACCTTATTATATATAAGCAACTTTATTATAAATTCAAGAATAGAGACAGTTGAGGAATACAGTGAAAATCGTATTCCAGGGTTAGTTTTTCCATGAAGAGTTAGTGTTCTGAAGGTTCCCTTCTCTATAATGTTTGTGACTTCAAAAAGAAAAGTCACTAAAGTGATGCTAATTGAACCATTTTCATTAACCTCTTTAGTCTGAAGTCTGCAAATAGGTTTTTAATGGACTACAAAGCATTAAGCAGTTATGTAGAAGGTGTTCATTCTGTGTTACACACCCCTTGAGGCTAAGTGCGTCCTAATTTCCTTCAGCACTGGCCGTGGATCTTTATGTTGTAAGGAAAAACACATAGGCTTGGCAGCAAGCTACCATCAGTTATTCCGTGTATTGATGGAAGGGGGAGAGGAGAAAGGCATGGTAGAGAGCTCTCACCTTAAATAAATGTTACGCTTTGGATTTTTTTTTTTTAAGTATGATTTGGCTGCCATTGAACTCAGGTGTTGAACTTGACTAAAAATACTTCAACGATAACTCGTTTAATTAGGAGGGAAACAACGGTGGTACTTAGATATTGGTGATTACTGCCATAAGATATTTCTGAGAATTTAATGAGTATCTTTTTGCTTCTAGTTCCAAGGTTATCTCCCAAAACTCACAGACCCAGGTCTCCCAGGCAGAACAGCATTGGAAACTCTCCCAGTGGGCCTGTGCTTGCTTCTCCCCAAGCTGGCATCATCCCTGCTGAAGCTGTTTCCATGCCTGTTCCCGCTGCGTCTCCTACTCCTGCCAGCCCTGCGTCCAACAGAGCTCTGACTCCATCTATTGAGGGTATGCGCCCAACACCTCTCCTGTTGTAGCCCGTGTACGGCCAAGAGCTACGTTCCAAATGCACAGAGATGCTCTTGTGGATGCAAGCTTCTGTCTGTGGTATATTAACTAATGTCTGGCATCAGAGGCTCTGACCTGTCCTAGTGTGACATGTCTGTTGTATGAGCATGCTTACTGAGTTTTGATATGATGACTAACAGGGAATAAATTCTGTTTAATGAAACCATTTTTTCCCTAAACCAGAAAGTTGTGTTTGACGTTTACTCACACTGTTGTCCTAGCTTCTGTCTAATACTAGTTTTGTGCTTTTTTAAACTTGTTTTTTAGCAAAAGATTCCAGGCTTCAAGATCAGAGACAGAACTCTCCTGCAGGAAATAAAGAAAATATTAAAGCAAGTGAAACATCACCTAGCTTTTCAAAAGCTGAAAACAAAGGTTAGAGTTTGTTAAAGTTTTTAGATACAATTGTACAAATAGAAAAATGTCTAGCCAGACGGATACTTGAAATTGCTAGTCTTCAAGTGATAGATCTGTTCTCATGCCTTACTTATCTCCTCCCCTCACCCCCAGTGTTGGATTCAAGATGCAAGAGGCATGCACCAACCTGGCCTCTGTTCTCGTTTCTGACTTCCCATACTTAGAATTTTAAGTTGAAGGTTAGAAGTAAATTGGAATCTAACAGGTTTTGGTCTTGCAGGTATGTCACCAGTTGTTTCTGAACACAGAAAACAGATTGATGATTTAAAGAAGTTTAAGAATGATTTTAGGGTAAGTTCTCTATTGACTGGTTGGAATTAAAAAAGAAATAGCAAACAGTGATTTTTATATGACCAGCTCACAAAAGTATGCTATTAAAATATACACACACATATACGCACATACACACACACTCACGTACACTCAGGCTCTAGTTTTAAGTCATTTGTGCAGCAAGCTAAACTTCTTTTCAGTTGTTTTTCATGCATATGAGTGTTTCATTATGTATGTGAGCCATGGGTCAGCTTGGTGTCCTTTGAGACCAGAAGAGGGCACTGGATTTCCTGGAACTGAAGTTGCAGTTGGTCATGAGCTACTATGTAGGTTCTGGGTGCTGAAACCAGGTCCTCTGGAAGATCAACCAGTGCTTAATGTCTCTCTCCAGCCCACAGGGTGTGTGTGTGCGTGCGCGCAAGCGCGCATATGTGCGTGCACACATCTGGTTTTATCGGTCTGTCTGTCAGTATATATATACATGGAAGTTCAAATGCTCTCTAAAGCCAGAAGTTGTCATCCCTTGGAGATGGTGTTAAGGCAACAGTGAGCCACCTGATGAGGGTGCTGGAAATTGAATTTAGATTCTCTAGAAGAGCAGTAACACTGTTAACCACTGAGCCATCTCTCCAGCTCCCTGTACTGTTGGTTTTTATTTTATTATTTTTAATTGTGTGTATATGTATCTGTGTTAGAATAGACACATGAATGGAGGTACCCACAGGGGCCAGTGGTGTGATATTTACCTAGAGCTAATTAGAGCTGCCTAGTCTAGGTGCTGGGAGCCATACTCTCATCCTCTGGGAGAGAACAGTGCATGCTCGTAACCACTGTGCCGCCCATCCTTCCACTAAGTTACATTTAAGTACCAGCTCAGGGAGTCTTGAAATTTAGTTATCTAGAAGAAAAAGTCATTCATATATATATATATATATATGAGTGTGTATGTGCTTTAAATGTCTGCATTAAATCTTAAAACTCACAAGTGAGAGAAAACATGCAATAAATGTCTTTTCTGAATTAATTTTTTTTTTTTTTTTCAAGACAGGGTTTCTCTGTGTAGCCCTGGCTGTCCTGGAACTCACTCTGTAGACCAGGCTGGCCTCGAACTCAGAAATCCGCCTGCCTCTGCCTCCCAAGTGCTGGAATTAAAGGCGTGCGCCACCACTGCCCGGCTGAATTAATTTTCTTAATTTTATACTCTCCTGTTTATATATACACACACACACACACACACACACACACACACACATATATAAAAAATGATACAATTTTTTTTGGATGAATAAAGCTTTGAGTATACATGCCACATTCTTGTCAGTCATTGCTCTCTGGATAGACACCTACCTCTAAGTAGCTATTGTGAGTAGCCCTGCAAGAAATGGCGATTAGGAAGACTTATCTGTGACACTTAGGTTTGGAGTCCTTTGAGAGTTAATGACTGGGTCAGATTTTTCATTTTTTAGGTTTTGGGTTTTTTTCAAGATTTATTTTACATTTTTTATTTATATGTATGTATGTATGTAATGTGTGTGTGTGTGTGTGTGTGTGTGTGTGTGTGTGTGTGTGTTTGCACATGTATAGGTGCTCTGGTGCTAAAGTTTCAGACAGCTGGTAAGCCTGAGTCCATGTGCGTGCTGGGAATTGAACCAGGGTTTCCTGGAAGAACAGCCAGTGCTCTTAACTACTGAGCCATCTCTCCAGCCCACTTTTTTTATTCCATAGAGACTGGACAGCTTTACAGTCCCACCAGCATTGTTCTCTGGTGAGAGAAAACAGGGTTCTCTTTTTTCCACATCCTCACCACTATTTGCTGTTTGTTTCTAATGACTGCCATTCTGACTGAGTTAAGATAGAATCTGAGTGTGTGTGTGTGTGTGTGTTTGTGTGTGTGTGTGTGTGTTAATTTAAACTGTAGGGGTATGTGTGTAGGAGTATGTGTGTGTGGGTAAGTGCACATGAATGAGGACGCCTGTCGAGGTTTGGGGGCTTTGGCCCTCTCTGGAATTGTGTGCACAGGTTGTGTGCTGCGTGGTACAGGTGCTGGAATTTGAACTTGTATCATCTCCAAGAAGACTTCACACTTATCACCACTTAAAACTCCAGTTTCCTCAGTGGAGTTTTAATTCAGATTTCTCTCATGGCTAGTGATCCAGAACATTTTTTATACATTCATTGATTATTGATATGTCTTTTCAGAACAGTTTGTGTCTCATTAGCCTATTTAAATGATTTTGTTATTTGAGGTACATACAAGTAAGTACACACATGTGCATGCACATATGTTGTAGTATACAGCTCTGCTTTGTTAAAAAATAATGTTCAGTGGCTCTGGGTTATTCTTCTGGCTTTTATACAACAATGAATAATACCAACAGAAACATCGAGGCTTGGTTTCTTGTGAACATGTGTTGTTATTTCTCTAGGACTGGAAGTTCTGCATCCTGTGGTAGTGTGTTGAGTTTTTGCAGGAACTGCCAGTCATTTTACCATGGTTCTCACATGGTCCCCATTGGACACTCCCTCCACCATCAGCCAACAAGTGCTTTTTATTTTCAATTTGGGTTTGTTTTTTGAGACAGAAATTTCCTGTGTAACTCCAGCTGCTTCATGTGCTCAGTCATCCTGCTCCTGCCTTTGAAGTGCCAATGTCACAGGGGTGCATCACCTGGCCGTGTGTGGGGACAGCCATTCCCCTGAAGGTGCTGCAGTCCTTGTTGTTGGTTGTGGTCCACAGTGTGGTCTGCATTTGTAGAGCTCTTGTGGCCAGGGATGTTGATTACCACCCTTCCTGTTTATTGTTTTTGTTGTTGTTTAGATTGCAGTTTGTTCATATTCTTAACTGTAAAACTTGAGGGTGGGCACTGGTGAGAGAGCTCTGTAGGCTGTGGGTGGGCAGTGGTGAGAGAGCTCTGTAGGCTGTGGGTGGGCAGTGGTGAGA
>NW_021604614.1:14601100-14611282 GCF_004785775.1 Grammomys surdaster | reverse complement strand
AGCTCTGTAGGCTGTGGGTGGGCAGTGGTGAGAGAGCTCTGTAGGCTGTGGGTGGGCACTGGTGAGAGAGCTCTATAGGCTGTGGGTGGGCACTGGTGAGGTAGCTCTGTAGGCTGTGGGTGGGCACTGGTGAGATAGCTCTGTAGGTTGTGGCCCTTTCCACCAAGTCTGGCAATACAAGTTGAGTTCCCTAGACTCATTCTGGGTGAAGGAACTGACTTCCAGAAGTTCCCTTCTGACTTCCTATAACCCCTTTCCCCTACATGCAACAATTAATCTCTTTTCTTTTCTTTTCTTTTCTTTTCTTTTCTTTTCTTTTCTTTTCTCTTCTTTTCTTTTCTTTTCTTTTCTTTTCAAATGGTTTTTTTGAGCAGGGTTTCTCTGTGTAGCCCTGGCTGTCCTGGAACTCACTCTGTAGACCAGGTTGGCCTCAAACTCACAGATACTCCTGCCTTTGCCTCTTGAGTGCCTAGATTAAAGGTGTGTGTGCTGCCACCACAGCTCAGCTGCTAACTCATCTCTTTTAAGCTGGGTTTTTATTAATGATTTACAGTAGGCTTTGTTCGTGTTCTTTTTTATATTTTTTTATTTTTATTTTTTAGACAATGTCTCTCTGTGTAGCCCATGCTGACCTCAGTCTTTAGTGTGCTCTCGCTCCCCTCCCTCCCCGCCCCCCCCCCTCTCTCTCCCCCCCGCCCCCACTAGTATTCTTGTGTCCTGTAGATCCGGGTCTGGTGCTGTTTGTCTTATACTTCTGGGATGTTAGGTTTGGAACCCAAGGTAGCACAGAGCTCCATCCTTGGTCCTGAATTCCTCAGAGGCTCTGTATTTGTGAATTTTGTTTTCTCCCATTTCATAGGTTGTCTTTTCACTTTTTCTTCCTTGAAACACGGCTTTATTTAGTTACATGTAGTTTTTTTTTCTGATATCAGTTGCCACTTAGCTTGTGAGTTTGGTGTCTCATCTTGCAAATTACTGTTTAAATCTACTGGAGATGACAACACTTATCTGCTTTCTTAATACTCACTAGGGGGCCGGGCAGTGGTGGCGCACACCTTTAATCCCAGCACTTGGGAGGCAGAGGCAGGCGGATTTCTGAGTTCGAGGCCAGCCTGGTCTACAGAGTGAGTTCCAGGACAGCCCGGGCTACGCAGAGAAACCCTGTCTTAAACTCCCTAACCCCTGCTCCCAGGGTCCTCTTTATTTGTTATTTATTTACTACTCCAGGCTCTGAAATATTGGTTTCAACTCTCTCTGGCCCTCCCTTAGTGATGAATCCTTCTCCCTGTCCTGTCTATTTTTTTCCAGCCTTGATTTGGGCTTATTGTTCCTTTTCTGAGATCTTCAGGTATAGCATTGTTACTTATTTGAGATCTTATCAATTTTTTTTAATTTAACTTTATTTAGTTATTTTAATTTTTGTTTAAAAATGTTCTAATGCTTAACTGTTAAAATTTAGGTAGCAATGGCATTAAGAGTCTGTCTCTAGGAGACATCATACCTTTTCTTTATTTTTTTGAGTTCCTGGCCAATGAGTAAATGCTAGGAAGCAAAGCAGGGGTTCCAGTGCAGTGTTTGGCTTTTAGTTGCTCTAAGTGCAAAGTCAAGAGTAGTTTACATTCAGTGCTTCCTGTGTATCTGACCCATGCCCTGTTTCTGTCCCCACCCCTTCTGTCACAGTGACGCTTCTGTCCCCACCCCTCCTGTCACAGTGATGCTTTGAAGCAGGTTCTGTCACTGCCTGCAGTGTGCACATCAGGAAACTGAGGCAGTTTAGTTAAATCATGTATCCAGTGTCACACGGCTAGGAAGTGACGAGCCATGTCTATCTAGGGCACTAAAGTGTCCGGCCACCCTTATGGCATGTAGATTTGGTTTTAAACTGCCCTTCTTTCTCTTGAGAGTAGTCTCCATTCTACAGTGTAATTGAGTGCTGGGAATTTGAGATGGAGGATTTCTAGGTCTGGTGTGCTAATGCTTAGTAGATTATGTAGATACAGATTCTGCTTGAAGCACTGTGTGTGCACATTATATTGCCTAGTGTCCAAAGCAAAGTAGAGAATGGTAGAACCCACTTCAGTTGCAGATGGCAGCATAGAACTGTGGGGCCTGCTCTTGCTAGTGGCCAAAGTCCACGCTTGATACTGGAGTTTACTGCACATTACCAAAGTGGTGGTGACTGGGTCTTGACAATTCTTTTCTTTGAGTTACAAAAAAGCTTGCATTTGGGTGGGGTTTAGCTCTGTGCATTTACTGTGGACTAGTTGAGTCTAGTCCCACCGAGCACACATACCCTTTCCCCTACAGAATTTTAATTGTACTTTGTTTTCTCCATGGGTTTACCATATATAAGATGTCCATAAAAGTACCTACATCAGGCTGGGGAGATGGAGAGCACTGGCTGTTCTTCCACAGGTCCTGAGTTCAATTCCCAGCAACCAATGGTGGCTCACAACCATCTCTCATGGGTTCCGATGCCCTCTTCTGGTGTGTCTGATAACAGCTACAGTGTACTCGTATAAATAAAATAAATAAATATTTAAAAACAACAAAAAAGCCGGGCGTTGATGGCGCACGCCTTTAATCCCAGCACTTGGGAGGCAGAGGCAGGTGGATTTCTGAGTTCGAGGCCAGCCTGGTCTACAGAGTGAGTTCCAGGACAGCCAGGGCTATACAGAGAAACCCTGTCTCAAAAACAAAACAAAACAAAACAAAACAAAAAAAAAAAAAGGCTGCCCCCTAGTTAATGGAGAATAGCCAAGAACTATGAGCAAAGCCATTCCTGCATATTAAAAAAAAAAAAAAGTGCCTACATCAAAATTTGGGCCATTGTGTGGATTGAGCACATAGCAAGCAGTTGGATCTGTAGGCAGTTTGACCATTATAAGAATAGAAATGGACTTTATTACTAGCGAGTGGGTGTGTGTGTGCGCGTGTGTGTGCAGCGATTAGAGGACTTTGAATTGGTTCTCTCCTCCATGTTTACATGGGCTCTGGTCCTTGAGCTTACATCTTCAGGCTTGAACAGTCTCTTCAGCCTCTTTCCTTTGCGTGTTTATGAGGATTCATTTTTATTTTGTGTCTGGTGTGTTGTCTGAATTGTTTGTAAGTGCACTACATTTGTGCCTGGTATCCATGGAGCCAAAGAGGACACCAGGTCCCTTGAAACTAAAATTTTAGAGATTGTGACCAAGCAGATGCTAGGAACTGAACCTGGGTCTTCTGCAAGAACAGAACATGCGAATATCTACTGAGCCATCACTCCAGCCCTAATTTTTCATTGTCATATGGACAGTAGTGTATTGTCCTAGGTTTCATAAGCACATTTATATAAATGTATATGATACACTCTGAGCTTCTTCCATCTCCTGTTTCCCCTTTCTCATACTGCTGGGATTTTAAGATTCATTTTGGTTTAGGTTAGATGTTAGCCTCCTCAGGAGCTGTTCCTTCATGGAGGCTGCTTTTTCTTTCTGCCTCACATGGTAGCTTTCCATCCCGTGTGTCCAAGGGATTGGAACTGTTGCATCTTGTTCACTGTCAGCCACACAGCCCTGGTGTGGGAGGCCTGTAGTAAATACTTAACTCCTTTTTCTGTCTCCTGACACAGAGTCTCTGTAGCACAGGACGGCCTGACACAGAGTCTCTGTAGCCCAGAACGGCCTGAAACGCCCAGCAGTCCTATTTCTTCCTCTTAAGATTCTGAAATTAGCCCAGACTAGCTCTGACCAATCCTCCTGCCTCTGCCTCTCTAGTTCAGAGATTGCAGGCATAAGCCATCATCAGTCTTTTGTGTTGTGCTGTGGAGGAGGCAGGGGTGAGAGATTGAGACAGGGTCTCTCTACGTAGTCCTGCTCTCCTGGAACTCACTATGAGAAGACCAAGGTGGACTACAACTCACAGACCTGCCTCTGCTTCCTGAGAGCTGAAATTAAAGGCTTGTGCCACCGCGCTCAGCCTGGCTAATAACTAGCTCTTAGTCTTGTATGCTGGTTGCTAACGTTGTGTTGTGTATCATTCCGTTATTTGTGCCTTAAAAAGACATATTCTGAGCCAGGCATGGTAGCCTTTAGTTCCTTCCGTCACTCAGGAGGCAGAGTAAGGCAGATCACAGTGACTTCGGGGCCAGCCTGGTCTACATAGAAAGTTCCAGAAAAGCTAGGGTTACACACAGACCATGTCTCAACAAAAAGACAAATCAACCAAAAAGGCCGTATTCTGAAAATATGAGCAGAAAACCTGTTCAGGGCATTTTCATTGCTGCCGTCACACACTACTTTGCTTGTACTTATGGGAAATTAATCTCTTCTGTTTAGTTACAGCCAAGTTCTACATCTGAGTCTATGGAGCAACTACTAAGCAAAAATAGAGAAGGAGAAAAGTCACGGGATTTAATCAAAGATAAACCGGAAGCAAGTGCTAAGGATGGCTTCATTGACAGCAGCAGCAGCAGCAGCAACTGCACCAGTGGCAGCAGCAAGACCAATAGCCCGAGCGTCTCCCCTTCTGTGCTTAGTAATGCAGAGCACAAGAGGGGGCCTGAGGTCACGTCCCAAGGGGTGCAGACTTCCAGTCCAGCCTGCAAACAAGAGAAGGATGACAGAGAAGAGAAGAAAGACACAACTGAGTGAGTAACCTGGGCTTTAGCACATCCTCTCTCCAAGTAACCTGCTTTTAAGGGATTTTCTCTTTCACAGAGTAACTGTTACATGTAAATCTTAGCTGAATCTAGTCATTGAATTCTTGGCATTCTTCCCATTTTGTTTTGTATGCAGCTGTTGGGGGTGAGAAGAGCTACTTGTGTAGAAATAACATTTAAATTTGAAGGCCCTGTCCTGGAACTCTGGCTCTGCCCAGCCCCGCAGTCTGCAAGGGCTGTTTGCTGCCCCATGAGGAAGTGTTGAGTTGATAAACACATCTTTATAATAAACTTTATTTCTGTGCATCTGGCATATTAAAGCACTTCAATAGACGAGAGGGTTAGCCTCAGACCTAATCACCACTCTTTTTTTTGTGTTCTGGATAACAAAGAAAACCTAGTTGTACTTGAACTTTTAGAGTGATAGGTTGTTGAGTGACTGTTTATTCTTGATTCTCAGAAAAATAATTTTACTAGAGCCATGGTCTTTCCCAAGGCATGTGATTAAAACATCTTGACACATTTAAAATTGCTGCAAGCTGCCTATGCTGCAGATGGTGGCAGGGCTTTGTTAGCACAGCGCTTGGGCAGCTGAGGCTGTGATCCTGAGTTTGAGGCCAGCCTAGATCCATCGCAAAGCCCAGTCTTAGAATTAGAAATACTGTGGACTCATATTAAGTGTTGGGTTTTTTTTTTAATGTGTTTTTTCTACATGTCCATCTGTACACCATATCCTTGCTGTGCCTTCAGAGGCCAGAAGAGGGCGTCAGATGCTTGTACTGTAGTTAGAGATAGATAGGTTAAGCCCCAGTCCTATGGAGGACAGCTGCTCAGCTATGGCTTAACCCCACTAGGCACCTTTTAAGGGTGTTTTCTACGGGCTACTGCATTTTCAGTTGAAATATTCCTTGATGGCTTTTGAGGGATGTGGTTTCTTTTGTTTTAATTTGTTCTTGTGTGATTAGTTTCTTTGTCAAATTGAGCAGCAGAGGTGTGTGTTTCAGTGAAGGAGACTGAAACACGGAAAATTATTCAAGTCTGATATATGTCCTCTGAAATCTGACAAGTGTGCCAGGCAGTATTGAGAAAGCTGTGGGTTCCATGATGTTTCACTGGCCTGCCTGTTTTCTTTCTCATTTAGGCAAGTTAGGAAGTCAACATTGAATCCCAATGCAAAAGAGTTCAACCCTCGTTCTTTCTCTCAGGTGAGTTATGGCAAGTTTCTGAAGATACTTCCTTGTGGTCTTCATGGTTTTCTCCTGTGCCACCATCTGACTGAGTCCAGCTGTAGGACACTGAAACAGCCTGTCTCCCCGAGCTTGCCAGTCGCACTGTGCATGTGAGAAGTGCGGCTATAAAGAACAACTCACAATGTAAACTTTCTGATGAGTGAGGCTGCAGGCCAAGGATGCCCATTCCACTAACTACACAAAAGAGAGGCCATTTTCTGCCCTTTGGAAGCATGTCCTCAGGGAGTGTGGGAGAGCATGCCTGTAATCTTAGCAAACAGGAGGCTGGGGCAAAAGGGTCCTGAGTTTGGTCAGTGTGAGACCCTGTCCAAAAACACAAAAGTGAAAAGAAAAAGAAAATGGTGGATAGACCTTTTCTGGTTCCTTGTAAAATTACTACAACTTTTATATTTTTTCATTGATAAATATCTTAGCTTGATTAGATATAGATACAATGCTGATATTAAATTTGTACTTATGCCAGCCCTCTAACACTGAGAAATGTCTGCAGCCTAAATTTTCCTCTTTTTTAATCCCTGGAAACTGAATCAGCTACTTACATGCTATACTCTGGGTGTTTTGTTTGCTTGCTTTGTTTATCTTTTGAATAAAAAGTGCAAGAAACAAATCGGCAGAACGATTAGGGAAACTGTTGTGAAGATTGTTTTCATAGTTGCGTTTCATCTTGACATCGTTGACATTAAATTCTGTTTTTGTAGCCAAAGCCTTCTACTACCCCAACGTCGCCTCGGCCTCAAGCACAACCTAGCCCGTCCATGGTGGGTCATCAGCAGCCAGCCCCAGTGTACACTCAACCCGTGTGTTTTGCACCCAATATGATGTATCCCGTCCCAGTGAGCCCGGGCGTGCAAGTAAGTTCCATGGGTTAAGATTTGCTGGACACTGTAGCTTGCATTTAGAATGGGTATCCTAGGCTGGCACTAGGTAGGCACCCGATGGTGGGCAATGGGCAGAGTTGGACTGTGTCATTAGCACGTGAAGCTGAGGTTTACTATAGGCCAGAGGTGTTCCTGTATTTGTGGGTATTAATTTGAATAGCTCATAGGGAATCAGGAAAACACAGGCCAGATCATGTTAAAAGACAGTGGTAGAATATATTGTTACCATATGAATCTAATGATGTGTTTTCAATTCCCTCAAGCCTTTATACCCAATACCTATGACGCCCATGCCAGTGAGCCAAGCCAAGACATATAGAGCAGGTAAAGGTGAGAGTGACCCTGCCTGCTTGTGCATGAGTGTGCGCCAGTGTGCTTGTGTCTGCATGCTGCATGAGTGTGCACTAGTGTGCTTGTGTCTGCATGCTGCATGAGTGTGCACCAGTATGCTTGTGTCTGCATGCTGCATGAGTGTGCACCAGTGTGCAGTGAGTAATTGGCTTCAGCTTGAATTCACAGGGCATGTGTTCACTTCTGATGGCCAATGTGAGTATTCAGGTGACTCTTGACCGCCTAGTAATCATGTGGGGGGAGGGGGCGGAAATATATATATAAATAAACTTCGAAGCTGGGCGGTGGTGGCGCACGCCTTTAATCCCAGCACTTGGGAGGCAGAGGCAGGTGGATTTCTGAGTTCGAGGCCAGCCTGGTCTACAGAGTGAGTTCCAGGACAGCCAGGGCTACACAGAGAAACCATGTCTCGAAAAACCAGAAATAAATAAATGAATGAATAAATAAATAAATAAATAAACTTTGTATGTGGTGTGTGAGTGTATGTGTGTGTGCACACAGTATGCAAGATGCATTTTGAGGCTGGAGAATTGGATCATTGGTTAAGAGTGCTTGGTCTTGCAGAGGACCCAGGCTTGATAGCCAGCACCAATATGGTGCCTCACAACTTATCTGTAACTAACTCCAGCCCCAAGGGATCTAATGCCCCCTTCTGGCCTCCATGCACACCAGGTATACATATAGTGCATTGACATACATGCAGGCAAAACACTCGTACACATACAAATATTTATATCTTTATTTTTGTTTTCTATATCTGAACTTTTGCCAGCATGTTTGTACAGCATGTTTGCCAGCATGGACACATGGAAGCTAGAAAAGGGCAGTAGACCCTCTGGAACTGTGTCACAGACAGTGGCGAGCTGCCATGTCCATGCTGGGAACCAGAACTCTGACTCTGTCAGAACATCAAGTGCCTTGACTGATAAGCCATCTCTCTAGCCTCTGTTTAGTAGTTTCTGCCAAAAGAAATACATTTTAGAAATTTCAACCTGAAGTTTAATTGAAATTTTAACATAAATTTTTTTGTTTGTGGTTTATTTGGAATTATTTTTAGACATAATCTCACTGTGTAACCCTGACTGTTCATAGACCAGGTTAACCTCAAACTCATAGCGATCCTCGGCCTCCATAATCGTAATGTCTAGAATTAAAGGCATGTGTGCCACCCACCGCACTGGCTTCTCTTTATCGCTGAAAAGATTCTCCTGTAGCCAACCTATGTAGCTAAGGCCTTAGAGGCCTGAAGAGAGAGGGTGTTGGCTGTCCTGGAGCTGAATCCTAGGTGCTGTGAGCTGCTGTGTGATGCTGTGACTAGTACCCTGTTCCTGTGCAAAAGCACCAGTGTTGACCCAAGTGTTCTCCCTGCTCGCAGCTTTAATTACTGCTTTTGCTTTACAACTTTTTTTCTTCAAGTCTTTTGTAATCCCCTTGAGTGTGGTGTTCTTGTTGTTGTTTGTTTGTTTTTAATTCTTTCCAGCATATCAATCCTGATGATTGCATCATTGGGTAGTGTTAATTTAAAGGAGTCTTACACGCTTTCCAATCCTGGAAAGTGTTATTACTACATAATAGTAATTTCTAGGACAAAATTGAGGGGTGTGTGTGTGTGTGTCTGTGTGTGTGTCTGTGTGTGTGTCTGTGTTATTTAGTTTGTTTTTCTGGTATTGATGGTATTTCTGAGGACTGAACCCAGGGCCTCATGTGTGGTAATTGATAGAAGGAGGGAGGGAGGGAAGAAGGGAAGAAGGGAAGAAAGGAAGAAAGGAAGGAGGGAAGAAGGAGGGGAGAAGAGTCTTTAAGTGGCCCCAGGTAGCCTTACCCTCTGCCTATGCTCCAGGAAGCCTGGAGCTCATGTCACAGTCACCAACTGAAGCATTCTTTCAGTTTGTGCTGGGTTGTGAATGGTGTCTGTTCTCAGTGCAGACGTGTCACGTCATCTCTCATTGTGATAAGCAGTAACTGTTCATTGCACGCATTATAATTCCAATACTTGGGAAACTGAGGCAGAAGGATCAGGAGTTAAGTCAGGAGCACAAGGTCATCTTGAGCTACATGACACCCTTTATCCACCTCCCCCCATTTTTGCATACCACATGCCTTTTCTAGCTACTTCCTGCCTTTGTTGTTGCCATGGGTGACCATGTTGTAGTCCCAAATTCAGTCTTTCACTAGCCCTGTGATGTGTCGATACTTCTTTCATCCACCTTTGCTCTCCAGCTGAAACTTTGTGTGTTGCAAAGCTTTACTTCATTAGAATTGTGGATTGCCCTGAGGTAGAGTTTGCAGGAGCTAAAAAGAAAGCCCAGGCATGTTTAACAATGCCTTTTTAGCAGCGGTGGTGGCACACACCTTTAATCCCAGCACTTGGGAGGCAGAGGCAGGCGGATTTCTGAGTTCGAGGCCAGCCTGGTCTACAGAGTGAGTTCCAGGACAGCCAGGGCTACACAGAGAAACCCTGTCTCAAAAAACCAAAAAAAATAAAAAATAGTGTGTTGTATGTTTGGGCATTATCAGCTTAAGGGATTTCATACTTGTTTTAGCTGGAATTTTACAGTATTAACTTTCTTTACACACCATAAAGTTAGAAGCTAACCTAAAGGAGATTGTCTTCCTTCGAAGAGGTGAAAATAAGAACACACTTGCTCTGTGCATAAATGAAGGACCTCGTGCGTTTCCACAGGTTCTGCATCTTACACTGCTGTTAACAAGAATGTCAACAGTCTGTGTCTTTTAAGGTGTAACTTAGAAAGTCCGGGGAAAGTAGCCATCCATGCTATCCCAGTGTTCCTGTATCCCCGTACCGCTGTGCTGCTACTGAACACATGGAGGTGCTAGAAAAAGATACTTCTAGTATTTTTCAAATATACAAAGTCAGTTGCTGGCTTCTGAAAGTCTACAAACCACGTAAAAGACACCTTTTCTTGCATGGCAGTGAATCTGCACTGTCTCTGCTGGTGCATGTTCCTGGGGATGGACTTAGTATATAGGTGTACACTGTCTGCTGGTCCATGTGATGCTGGGGATGGACTTAGTATATAGGTGTGCACTGTCTGCTGGTCCA
>NW_021604614.1:14574109-14601090 GCF_004785775.1 Grammomys surdaster | reverse complement strand
AGGTGTGCACTGTCTGCTGGTCCATGTGGTGCTGGGGATGGACTTAGGGTACCAAATAAAGGTATAGCAAAAGTAGTAAAGAGATTTTACTGTTTAACTAATCAGCTTTTTATTTGATAAAAGTAATATTTAAGTTTATGGGGTTTTTCCCATCCAATCAAATTTCCTTTCCTTTTTCTAACATAGGGACTGTCAATATTATTTTGAGAAAATTTTCATTATATTGCTTTGTTTTGTTTTCAAGTTTACTTTCTAAATAGATAAAATAGCGTTTCAATTAAATGTTTAGCCAACCTTTTTAAATATTTAAAATAATAAACACATAGACAATAATAGTTGCTTTAGCTCTTTTGACTGAGTAAACAAGCCACGTTTCATGTTCTTTGTGCTGTACCCCTCATGAGGCATGCAGTTCCTCCTGCAGTTAGCATAACATGAGAACAGACATGGTGGCTACAGCTGATGTGTGGTTGTGGGAGGAAGTGCACAGGTGACACAGGGCGTTTGTCAGCATTACTTGCCTCAGGTCTTCTTGCCTCTCTCTTTCCTGCGTGTTGAGATTAAAGATATGCTCAGCTCTTAGCTGGCCTCAGGAGAAGGAACCTTTATAGGAATATGGAAGACACACAGTGAATTTTCTTTTCTTTTTGTGCAGTGTGGGGTGGTGGTGTTAGTTAGAAATCAGCTACTTGGTGTGCTCGGTGCTGTAATGAGACCGGATGAAGCAGAGGAGGGCTGGGCTGGGCTGGGGCTCGCTGGCGCTGGCGGGCCCTGTTTAGCATCTGAGAGGCCCTAAGCTTAAAGGCTCAAACTGGATGGGAGTGAAGCAGGCGTGGAGTGAGGGGTGTTGGAGTTGTGTTGGCGTTTTTGTCATCTGATTTCCTTTGGAAAGGAACCTTTTGTGACAACACGTTATAGTTTGGAGTATCAGATGGTCCCTGTGGTCTCCTCTTTCACCCATCCGAATACCGTATCTTTTGTGATGAACACCGGGTGAAGGGGAAGTCACTCCCCGGCGAAGCTCTGAAGGCTGAGTCACTTTCCTGAAGCTGAGTGAGAGAGCAGCTCAGAGCGGCTGCAGAGGGGTGGGAGCTGGAAAGACAGCTTTGGAAGGCAGGGTCAGAGTCGAGTCACACAGGGCCTTGTAGACCACACCGGTGCATGCATTGTTCCTGGGAGGTTTCATTTCCTTTTAATATGTTTCTTTTTCTTTCCTGCAGTACCAAATATGCCCCAACAGCGACAAGACCAGCATCATCAAAGCACGATGATGCACCCTGCCTCCGCTGCAGGGCCGCCCATCGTAGCCACCCCGCCCGCCTACTCCACTCAGTACGTTGCCTACAGTCCTCAGCAGTTCCCCAGTCAGCCTTTGGTCCAGCACATGCCGCATTATCAGTCTCAGGTACGGCCAGTGCGGCCTAACTCATTTCACTCCTTAGAAAAGCAGCATCTCATTCTGCTGTTTGTATTTATGGGCTTTTTGGCTTTGTTTTAAAGGTATTAGATAGTTAAGGAGTTGGGGCCTTTTACATGTGTTTCTTCTTTTATGTGTATGATTATTTTTGCATGTTTTAAACCGCATGCCATGCCTGGTGCACTCGGAGCCAGTTGGAGAGGGCACGTGCTCTTGCAGACGCCCCGGGGCTCATTGTCCCCATACCTATTTCAGAAGACCCTTTGGTCTCCATGGGCATTTGCACACATACAAAGCACAAATACTAGGCCCATACACATAAAGAAAATAAATCTTAAATTAAAAAGAAAAAAATTGAAAAGGAAGCATCCAAGAAATAGAACTCTGAAATGTTTCTGGGAACCATGAAGCTAGGAATCAGAAGTGACTAGGACAGAGCAATGGCTCAGAGCTGAGTGACAGGGCCCAGGCTTGGTTCCTAGCACCCACATGGCTGTTCACAACTTCCTGTAATTCCAGGGGATTCTGATGCCTTATCCAGGCTCCTTCAAGCACTACATACACAACACACACACAGTCTCTCTCTCTCTCTCTCTCTCTCTCTCTCTCTCAAGCACTACATACACAACACACACACACACACTGTCTCTCTCTCTCTCTCACACACACACACACACCACACACACTGAATCTTTTTTTTTTTTTTCTAAATGTGAACTAGAATCGATGACATCCCTTTGGTCTAATGTTCTTTTGTCTGAACACAGCATCCTCATGTGTACAGCCCTGTCATACAAGGCAGTGCCAGGATGATGGCCCCACCAGCACATGCTCAGCCTGGCTTAGTGTCGTCTTCAGCTGCTCAGTTCGGGGCTCATGAGCAGACGCATGCGATGTATGGTAGGAAACATTTCATTGTCCTTTCTGTGTGTATGGCCGTGGTTGTTGTAAAGCTCTGTAACGATACTCTGTTTAAGAACAGCCTGAGGGAGGTGTAGTGGTGTGACTGGCTCCTGGCTGCAAGTGGTGGTGGGGAAACTAAAGTTATTTGAGCCAAGGGGTGAGAGACAAGCCTGGGCAACATAGAAACCCTACCTCAAAAAAACAAGGAGGAGTAAAAATAACCTGACTCTTTGTAACAGTGAGTGTTGAGAATCTTAAAACAAAAGGAAACTTAGGGCTGACTTACTGGTAATTTGTTTCTACTTTGTACCTGCAATTCCTGTCTTGATATGTTTCTCCTTCTTTAAAACATGATGAAATGAGCTGGGCTTGGTGGTACACACCTTCTATCCCAGCACTCGGGGTTGGGGGCAGAAGCAGGCAGATCTCTGTGAGTTCGAGGCCAGCCTTGTCTACAAAGCAAGTTTAGGGCAGTCAGAGCTATATAATAAGATCCTGTTTCAGGAAAAAATAATTAAAAACAAAACAAACAAACAAACAGACTGACATGTAATGAGAGAGCATCTTTGGGGGAAAGGTGTACTACTTCTGCTTATCCTGCCTAAGCCATGCAGGGGTCCTACTGTCTTTCCTACTTCCCACATCTTACCATGGAGAGTCGTCAGATCACCTTATAGTCTGCTTGTATGCATTTTACAGTCACCTTAAATTTCTCCCAACTTTAAATGACAGCGTTGTACCAAACTTAACACATATTTTTCCTAGTGACATTTGCATTCTTTGGAACATTAGATAAGTTTGGGTCATTCATCATTTGAGAAGTGCACACCGTGGGACTGAGAGTGTGAGTGCACACAGCCATGCAGACACTGTGTCTCAGCTTCTTAGTGTGATGCCTGAAATGAGCATTTGTAGGACAGTTACGATTCTGTGTTCTGGTAGACACTTGATCATTCTTGATGGTTTAACATGCAGGCTATGAGTAACATTGGCCACCCTGAGCATCCTCCCTGTGTGTGTGATCACACACCTGTCACCAGGGTTGATTTGTAGTTAGGATACATGCTATGGAAAACATTTGCCTTTATAAAACTCTGAAGTCTGCTTGTTCCTCATTAACAGTCAGGAGGTCTTCATCACCATCGCTACCATTGTCATCGGTGTGCACTAGGCATTTGAAATAAGGGCTGTACTTTAGAAAACATTTCTTTCAAGCAGTCAGTCCGTTGGCCTAGTGTGGTGAGAGTGCCCGTAAATCTCAGCCCTGGGGACACCATGAAAAAGGAGGATCAAGTATTGAGACCAGTCTGCGTGGCATAGCCAGACTGTCTCAAATAAAAGTCCTCCTATAATTCGATTTATAAAGTGACATCCTGGCCTGGTTTATATTTTCATCATGATTTGTCTGTCCTCCAGAGTGTGTTGAGGTGCTCTCCCTGGGATTAGATGAGACCTTGTATGGAAGGGCCCGGGTGGTGTCTCTTGCTGGCTTTCCTGCACTCTGCATGCATTTCTACAGTTTTCTGGCTTGTTAAAGGCTTAGTTGAAGTTCTTAAATTGTTTGGACATTGCTGCGTACTGCATGATTCAGAAGGAGAAGAGACATCTCTTTCCTGCTGTTTTCTGGCATATTCCCATTGGATTAAGAGGAAACTTTGGAGCTGAAGTTTCTAGTACTTTTAGGAACAGCCTCTGTGACCACCAGTGCAGTGCTATGCAGAAGCTGCCTCCCCGGGGCTGCTGATCTGGGTTTGCCTTTGTCATGCAGGTCCTATATAAAAAGCACACTAGGAAATGAATGGTTTGGGGGTTTTCCCACAGTCACAATCATTTTTTAATATGTTGGTACAAGTTTGTTGTTATCCTGTCAGTTGTTTGAGTTATTTTGGCTATTCCATAGATGGATGTGTAGTATGTGTGACAAACACACACACTATCTGAGCACTGTTGTGTGAAAGGGCTCATTTTGTTTTCGTTTCCTTTGAAAAGCATGTATTTTCTATAGCCCAAGAAATCAGATACTTGAAGATGTTGATTTATAATGTAGTGATGCTTTGTCCTCAGTTCTGCTGCTGATTTGCCTTTTTGTTGTTATTTACTGGTGTAGTCACGGCAGAGGCCCTCCTTGTGTTTAGGAGGACAACATTGTGTCACCTTGTTGCCTCTGCCCTCTGAAGTGGTCACTGTAACTCCTGTTTTCCTCATCTCCAGTCTCATCTGAGTTGGTATTTTCAGCGATGGCTTCACTTTCAGAAACAGTGATAGAGCTGTCTGACTGACAAGTCAGCAAGAAGAACTGAATGTGTGAACTTACTCCTCCCCACTCCAGTCCTCCAAAAGAAGACAGGGTCTCTATATAGCCCTGGCTGTCCTTGAACTCGCTACATAGGCCAGGCTGGCCTTGAATTCAGAAATCCATCTGCTTCTGCCTCCCAAGTACTGGGATTAGAGGTGTGAACGGCCACACCAGCTAAATGTTTTTAACATGTATAGTTTAATGCAGATAAGTTTTTTTTAAGTATAATAAGCATAAAGAAATAGACTTTCCCATAATCCTTCTGCCTGACATCTACTTGTTAATAGTCATATATTCTCCCAGGTGCTTCAATTATGCCCTTTTAGACAGACATATTTTAGTATGAATAGTGTAATACTTATGTTTATATTTCTATATCATGAGCCTTGGGATTTAATACCCAAGGGCCTGTGGTGACCTTCGTGTTGCTGTGAAACGACCTGTATCATGAATTTGCTGTTGTATCTGGGTGCCTTGCTCATGTCCAGGCTGTTTGATGGGTGCCTTGTTGGTCTTTTTATCAGTTAATGGTTCTCTGTCGGATAATAATCTTATTCTTTCTATTTAAGCAAGTCAGCGTGCGGACTTGCTACCTCAGTACAGAAGGAAAGCCTTCCGGTTCAGTCCTGTTCGCTTGTAAATCTCTGCAGCAATGCTTATTTACAGTGCTGGTCACGCCCTGTCAAAAAGAATCTTGCGTGAATACAAAAGATCACTGAATATGTCGGCCTTTCCAGAAAACATCAGGAATGCACACCTCAAGAGGCTAATTTACCTTTCTATTTCCCAAATTCAGCATGTCCCAAATTACCCTACAACAAGGAGACAAGCCCTTCTTTCTACTTTGCCAGTGAGTTGGGTTTTTTATACTAATTTTAATTACACAGTAAACACTATTTAAGGGATACATGTTAAAGTAGCTCACTTGTTGAGAACATTTTCTTTGTACCAGACAGACTCATTCACAGTGTGCATGTCTGGGCTGGGGAGGTGGCTCACTGGTGGAGCACTTGCTCTGGCATGCACCAGGCCCTGAGTTCATTCCCTAGTACAAACAAGGTAAAGGACTGTGGCTCTGTGTAGAATTCAGAGTTTTGACAGAAGAACTATGTCTTAGCTTAAGAAAATTGGAGTTAAAGACTGAGTTCTTTCAGGAAGCAGTTTTGAATGTAATGCAAGAGTGTAGCTGTGTGGGAAATACCTTGTGTTTTCCTCATTCAGGGGAACTTTTTCTGAACAATTGATAGTATTTTATACTAAGCCACAAGCTTGTGTGAAGCTTTCAGCACTAGTTTGTTGTGTCCTGGGACTACAGAGAAGTGTCCTTACTGAGATTCCTGTAGCACAGGGCAGATGAAGGAGTCAGAGAGACAGTTCTGCCTTATTTATGTTTGCGTGATTAGAGGCTTAAAGGACGGGAAGCAGATGCAGTCTTGGTGTCCAGAGCTTCCTTCAGCATGAGAAGGCCTCGGGAAGCACAGGCCTTGAAGCCTGGAACAATATGTGGTCTAGGCTGCCTTCTTCCCTAAGTGGACTTGGGAGATGGATGTTACCTATTTTCAGGGCAGTGTTTTAAAATGAAGCAGATGATGGGCTTTAGTCTGCTAATTACTAAGAGACCTTTTAGAAATGTATGCCACTGACGTCACTTTGTATGAAATACGAGTTCTAGCAGACATTAAGATTTAGGGACTAAATTTTGGAATAACTACTCATCAGCAGATACAGAGTTTTAGAAACATTTTACCTTAAATTTCATTAATTGTGCCAAGCCAAAATTAGTTGCTACTTTTTGGTGCTCGGGATAAGTTAACAAATAGAGTCCTTTCAGATGCTCTTGGAAAAGAAGTCTTGTTGAGGATGTACATGAGGACTTTAAGGACAGTTTGAAATCTCCGATGCAGTTACCCTTACCGTCCTGCTGGCTACAGTCACAGTCATCTTCCTGGCAGATGGCTGAACGGTCTCAAATCATCATTCCTCAGCACTAACAGCCTGAGCATAGCTTCCTCATGAAAAGTCAACACTAAAGCCAGCAGCGGCTGTGGGGATTTTAGTCATCACAGGGTTCTGCCCTAGTCTACTGCCATTTTGCCTTGGCTTAGTTTGCTGTCTTTTATCCCCTCTGCCCCCTAAAATTTGCTCCTTGAGTTCTGTCCCCTTTGTGGAATTATTGTTGAAGTTGCAGGATCCTGTTGTACTTATTCTCGTGTTTCCAAGTACTGTTGAGCACCAGTGACATGTGCATCCAAGGTCACAATGATGGAGCCTAGTTACAGATTCAACATCTGGCTGGCCCTGTGGACTGAATTCGCTCCTGTTAACATCTTGACTTAAGGGACTGTTTCTGGAATCTAGTTAATGTTAAAAAGATTTGGCATATTTAGAATTTTAAATATTTAAGTCAAGAAGCGCTTTGTCTTCTTCACCTCACCTGGCTCTCGGGAGACTGCTGGAGTCTTGTAAGTAGTAGTACAGCTGGCAGATAGCGATTTCAGAGCTTCTGAGAGGATTCATGGTCTTTCTAGCTTCCCGGGTAGTTAAATTAACCAGTAGAGGAGAAACCATTTAATCCTGCCCTTAGCTGAAAGCCTTGGCCATTCTCCCAGAATTCTGTTCTTGGTTACCTCCCCATGTCTGCTTTTTTGTTGTTGTTGTTTTTATAATATCTCTCTCCCCACTTTTTATCACCCTTAGCCTTGCTGCTGGTGGATTAGTGTCAGATTCCCGGCTCGGATGTTGCACGTCATATTCAAGGGGAAAGGGTTGTGGGAAGTGCTTGTTGTGAGCCAGAAAGTGAGCAGGTGAAAACATGTCGATGGATGCTCCTGAAGGTGTTTAGTTCAAATGCATACCCGTGGCCTGGAGAGACAGCCCAGCAGTTCAGAGCACTAGTTATTCTTGCAGAGGACTTGGGTTTGGTTCCTAGCACTCATGTGGCTGCTCACAGCCATCCGTAACTACAGTTCCATGGGATCCAGTACTCTCTTCTGGTCTCTGAGCATTGCACACATGTATGTTGCACAGGCAAAACACTCTTATAAAACTAAATATAACAAAAATAAATCTTTTTAAAAGAGGTATAATAGGGCCAGCAAGATGGCTCAGTGATTAAAAAAAAAATGCACTTTCTGTGAGAACCTGGCTTCTAGAGTGTCACTTCCAGAATTCACATAAAGGTAGAAAGAAACAACCTCCTCTGATGACTTGTACATGAGAGCCATGTCACCTTCTTCCACTCTGTCCCCGTCCTATAAATGTCTTTACATATAAAAATAAAATTCAGAATTAGATGTTTTGAATTAGAAGTCATTTTCAGCTGCCTGTCAAGCTTGAGGGTAGCTTGGGTTCCACCAAGCCCTTCCTCTGATTGATTATTAAGTCTTAAGAACATGGCTAATGTGTAGGTCAGTGTTAGACTGTGGACTTGTTATGCAGGAGGCTCTGGCTCTGTCCTCAGCATAAACTCTGAGTCAGTGCGTAGTAAAGCTGTTGGGTCCTGAGCCTGGCTGGGTATAGTATCCTGGAGCAATCCACTTGGAAGATGGAGTCAGGGGGATGGTGGGTTCCAGGCCAACTTAAGCTATAAAAGAAGAAAGAACAAAGAAATAGGGTCAAAAATCTTTTAATTCTCTTTCCAGATGAGAGTGTGAAGACTGACATTTTCCCAGTTGGCAAATGTAATTCTGAGACTTGATGGACATAGTTGCCGTGACCACAGTGGCTGTGTCCCGTGGTAAAGTGGGAAGCATTTGCTAGAGCTTCCTTCAGAGTTACTTGTTCTTTTCCCACCTGTTCTGGGACTGGAACTCAAGGCCTTCTACGCAAAGCTCTGCACTGAGCTGTGTCTCCAAGCCTTTTATTTATTTATTTTTAAACTTTTTAATATTCTGAATACTTAGGAATTAAGTACTAATGGAATTTTAGAGCCCTTGAGCTTCTGTATCCAATGTATCCATGAAACCCCATAAATGGGATTCTAGGGTTGCTTTCCCTCAGTGGGACCTAACCTTGCTATAAAGGAAACACTCAATAAACACTGGATGGGGTTTTAGTGTTTGTGGTTTTAAAATGAGACATTTGGACCAGTTACCACCATTCAGCAGCCTAGTCTACATTAGCAGACTCTATCTAAGAACAAAAGTCGTTTTTAAGTGCTATGATGGTCGTGGGTGGCTTTTCACAGTCAGTGAGTTAGAAGACAGACTGCTCTCCCTGACTCACTGAAAACATTGTGACATTAGGCTGCTGTGGTTTTCTCCACAATTGCCTTCATTGGCCTCACCTGGGTACTGAAGGACACTGCTGAGCGCTGTGGCTCGGTGGTTGGGTACACAGGCCATGCCAGCTCTAGCATTCTGCTTTGCCCTCTCAGATGCATTTGCCATTCAAGACTACACATTGGAAATAGAATGCATCTCAGGAATGTTTCCTGTCCCCAACCCTGTACATCACTCACCTGGTACACAGAGTCCTCTATGCTGGCTGTCCTTGGGAGCTTTGGTGCTGACCCTAAGTGGTTCTGCTTCTCTGCCACACCATATCTGTGCTTGTTGGCATACTACCTAAAGTGTGTAAAACTGTAATGACATCTGTGTGTGGGCGTGGCTTTGGAGGGCTAAGGGTTCAGTGCTGAGATAGGTATATAGATATGGCTTGAGAGCACTCCATTTTCTGCTTGTTATTTAGTTTGTGCCCATGAGCTGTCCAGAGTCACAGGAACACTGAGACCTTCCTGGGTTTTTCATTTTCAGGCTGCTGCTCTGTAAAGGCAGAGGTTCACTTGATACTCACTTGATCTCCTTGTTTGGTACCAAGGTGGGGTCTTCCTAGATGGGTAAAGAGCTGCCTGTGGGGCTTTGTCTTTGTAGTCACATTTTAAGAGTGTTTAAAAGCTGTTCTTTTGATATTTTTCTAGCTAACAGGATGGGGTGGTCAGTTCCATCTCCAGGTTTATATTATGAGGTCCTCAGTAGGGAACAGAATAGTGGAGCAGGTGCTGTGATCGATTGAGATGGCAGTGGTGTTGCCCTCGCTCCTTCACTGGTGTGTGTGCAGGGGCCATTGCAGGGCAGTAGCATGGTGAGGTGATGAGATGCTGCCCTTGAGGGAGAGGCTGCACCTATCTTCGTGTGCACCAGTGGGATGACTGCAGTTGTTTCTACCTAAGCTCCAAGAGAAACGGGGACTGTCTGAGTACATTCAGACGAACTCAGTGTCAGGGGGTGTGTGGAGCTGTAGCATACGGGCCACATGCTGGCCTTGTTAAGCAGAGGCCTTCCATCTACTTTCCAGACTGCCTGCTGGACATGGCTGTAGGGAATAGCAGTGGCCTGGGTTATATTGTAGTGGTTCGGGAAAGCACTGTAAATTAGGCAGAGCAGGCTGACAGTGGTCATCGGTGTGTGTCAGTTGTACACAGTTCCTTTTCCTCTCCTCACCTCAGTCTCCACCGGCTCCCTCGCTCAGCAGTACGCACATCCTAACGCCACCCTGCATCCACATCCTCCCCATCCTCAGCCTTCGGCCACTCCCACCGGACAGCAGCAAAGCCAGCATGGTGGAAGTCATCCTGCACCCAGTCCTGTTCAGGTAAGGAGAGGCATGGCCTATGCATGCACAGCTGCTGCCTTGTCCCTGCTACTTACAAGATTCCATGTGATCAGGGCCACCATCCTTAAGTAGCTTCGAGCAGTTGTGGGAACAGGGGAGATCTTGAAAATGTCATGTCGAGTCGGCCATTCCCTAATGGTGAATGCCAGAAACATAAGTGTTAAAAAGCTGCTTGATCTTGAAGTTCTGAGTTAAGTAGAAAGCGCTCTGGAATTTCATTCCTGAAGCCAAGCCGTAATGCTGCCTTCCTGTTGGCTTCCTCAGTCACCCGTGCTAATGGGGCAGTGAAGGCCTTGCTTGGTCTTGTAACTGCCCGGCTGAGATTTGGTACTGAGTACCCAGAAAAGACCCATCTGGACAGGAGCTGCCCCGTGCTCTCCTCTCTGCACACACCTCCCTGGGTGTGGTGGGTGTGCTGGCCTGTCACTCTCCTTCTGTGAAGCTCTGACTCCACTGGCTTCTCGATACAGAAGTCTCCCATTGCCTTGCAGCATCATCAGCACCAGGCCGCCCAGGCTCTTCATCTGGCCAGTCCACAGCAGCAGTCGGCCATTTATCATGCAGGGCTGGCACCAACACCACCTTCCATGACACCCGCCTCTAATACACAGTCTCCACAGAGCAGTTTCCCAGCAGCCCAGCAGACTGTCTTCACCATCCATCCTTCTCACGTTCAGCCGGCATACACCACCCCACCCCACATGGCCCACGTACCTCAGGTAAACCAGCACTAGCCAAGTTTTTGTGAAGGCCACATAGGGAGTGGTGGTGGTCAGATAAGCAGCAAGGAGCTAGTTGCTCCCCAAGCCAGGAAACCCACCCTGTGTGTGGTGCCATCTGCCTGTCTGCCCCTTTCCTGCTTAGTATGTGATCTTCTGGCCCTCAGTGAATGTTGCTATGATTTTGTGATGGACCAGTGAAATTGTGATTTAGCATTTCCCAGCTGAGACCTTAAAACTCTGAGTCTGGAATGCACCCCAGTCCTTTCCTTTCTGTGTCTGCTTCGCTACGTCTCTTAGCTTCACCACTATGTGTATATGTGTACACATACAGACACCTCCACACGCACACATGGGAGCCTGAGAGCAGGATGGCAGGCAGGCCTTCAGTGGTTCTCGCTTTCTGAGGGGACTGCACTGGCCTGTTAGTGTGAGTGCTAGTCCCAGTTGTTCTGCCTGGTTACCTCTATGACCCTGCTGTGGTCCTGTGCTGTGCTTCCTGAGCCTCGGCCGTCAACTGTGGTGCAGTGTGGATGGAAGCTCCAGAGCAGCCCCAGATCATCTGGAGCTCTTTCCCCAGTGTGAAGTCTGAGGTTGGAATGTGTGGTTGCTGACAAAGCCAGGACAGACCAGGGCCTTGGGGAGGCTTCTCTGTAGCTATTAGCATAAGGTGGCTGCATCGGATACTTTTGATCACAGTTCCCTGAGGTGGGTCTCACTTAGAAGTTACTGAATGATGGTATTTCCTGTCTCAGTGTGCCAGTGAGGCTCTGGCAAGGTGTGAGCTAAAGATGCTGTGTAGTTGGGTCTCTTGCAGAAGGGCTAGCTTGTTACTGTCCTCCCCCAGAGCTAAGCGTCTGTAGATTATACTCCTGTTGATTGGCTGGCAGCAGTGGGGAGGGGAGCCAGTTTGGTCAGTGTGCTTTGGTGGAGTGAGACTTACGAGAATCAGGGTCCTGTAAGTGTCCAGCAGAGGTTGTGAATTTACGTGTAAGATGGGCTCACCCCAAACCTCACTCCTGTGTTTTCGTATGAGAGTAAGAGGCTAACAGGGAAAGCAGAGAGCCATGGGCCTGTTTGAAGGTGTGAGCCAGCTTTGCTGGGGTGATGGTCTAGAGCAGTGCACAGGATGGGAGGCAGGAAGCAGCCTCTTCCTGCTCTGCCCACTCCCTGCAGAGCCGAGGTTGAGCTTACGGACTGGTTAGCTAACATCACCTTTCTAACTTAAATTTGCTGCCACTTGGTACGGAGCACCGGGTTGACCCAACTTCAGATGACTGTCATCCCAGTGCAGCCAGTTAACTGCAGCCTTTGCTCCATCAGCTAAGCTGAGGGGCCTAAGTGCTGCTTCACCCTACTTTTGAGGAACCCATCACGGGGAAGGGCGGAAGAGGAGACACTCAGGAAGCTGCTGAGGGTGTTGGGGAGACAGTCCCCTTACAGGCCCTTGTTGGTTGCTTTCTGACTTGAAAAGGGCATTGATATCTTTGGCCATGTGCCCCAGCAAGCTAAGAAAGTGCCCTTCCCCCCACCCCAATAGAGGCCTGCTTTTGGTGAGGACCTTGCCCTGTGTGGTAATCTGAGCAGACGTGTTAGGGAGTAGGAGGCTGTAGCCAACTTCCCCATCTTAGCCCTGCAGGATCTATCTCAAGGTGACCCGAGAAGTCCATCTTGCCCCTTCTTGAGCCCTAGTCCACTGAAAGGAATGGCTGACTTGTTGTTTAAGAAGGAGATGTTGCCTGTATGCGTAAAAGAGCTCTCTGTTTCAGGCTCATGTACAGTCAGGAATGGTTCCTTCTCATCCAACTGCCCATGCGCCAATGATGCTAATGACGACACAGCCACCCGGCGGTCCCCAGGCCGCCCTCGCTCAAAGTGCACTACAGCCCATTCCAGTCTCGACAACAGCGCATTTCCCCTATATGACGCACCCTTCAGGTGAGGCGTGTGTGTGCAGGGGCCGCCGGGGCACCCCGAGCGTTCTGCTCGTAGAGGTAGAATGGCAGGCAGGACCAGTGCTTCAGGCTGCAAACCTGACTAGCAAGGCCCGTCCAAGTGTGCACAGGAGGGATCGTGACGGTCAGGGAGCATCAGAATCTGTGTGTGTTCTGCTGGCATCAGGGTTGGCTTGAGAAGCAGCAGCCTCATTCTGGGTAGCTGATGCATGCCGAGGACTCAGTTGGCCTTCCTGGTTATGTATGATAGGCTGGACAGGGCAAGTGCGTTCCTTCCCGAGTCCTTCATAGGCTGATGTGGGGGGTTCATGCCCATGGCCAAGTTTGATGGTAGCTTGGAGAAGAACACTGATGAGCACGTGCTGTGTGCGGACTGGTCTGAGTGTAGTTGTAGCCCCAGCCTGTGCCCGGACACAGGACGCCCATGATGTCTCGTACTGGACGGCTGCTGTGAGGACACCTGTCTTCCCTGTGACGTGGAAAGCAGTGGTGCTTGGCTAGCATGAGTGGGAGGGGGTGTGAGGCCTGTGCTCCACAAGCAGCAAGTCCAGGACTTGTATCTGAAGTGGTTTTACGTCTGACTGGTTTGTTTCTCCTCACCCCCCCCCTTCCCTCCCCAACCCTACCTTGGCTGCAGCTGGAGGGGCGAGGGGGCAGCATTAAACCTCCAGTCTTACTCAGCTAGCACAAGAGTAGTTGACAGTCACGTGCTGCAGACACTAGGCTGGTGGGCAGTGGTGCCTGTGTTGTTTAAATAGCCACTTTTCTTTTTTACAGTACAAGCCCACCACCAACAGCAGTTGTAAGGCTGCCCTGGAGGAACCCAAAGGCCAGATCCCCTCCTCCCTTCTACTGCTTCTGCCAGCTGGAAGCACAGAAAACTAGAACTTCATTGATTTTGTTTTTTAAAAAGATACACTGATTTAACATCCGATAGGAATGCTAACAGTTCACTTGCAGTGGAGGATGTTTGGACCGAGTAGAGCATGTAGGGACCGGCGGCTGTTCCATAATTCCATGTGCTGTTGCAGGGTCCTGCAAGTACCCAGCTCTGCTTGCTGAAACTGGAAGTTATTTATTTTTTAATGGCCCTTGAGAGTCATGAACACATCAGCTAGCAACAGAAGTAACAAGAGTGATTCTTGCTGCTATTACCGCTTTAAAAAAAAAAAAATCAAGACTTGGAACGCCCTTTTACTAAACTTGACAGAAGTTCAGTAAATTCTTACCGCCAAACTGACGGATTATTATTTATAAATCAAGTTTGATGAGGTGATCACTGTCTACAGTGGTTCAACTTTTAAGTTAAGGGAAAACTTTTACTTTGTAGATAATATAAAATAAAAACTAAAAAAAAATTAAAAAATAAAAAAAGTTTTAAAAACTGATACCCAATGAGTGTGTGTTTGTGTGACTCCTGCAGCTGTGGGAGGCGGCGGACCCCAGGGAGGGCAGGCTGCGTGTGCTGTGTGCGCCAGTCTGAGGAGGTGCTGAACAAATGACTTTTCTTCTTCACCTTTAGTTCTTGCTCAAGGTATCTAGAAAGAGTCAAGACCGAGACCCCCTCTCAGGTGGATTAGCAGTTGGCTTCAGCAGAAGGAAGGCTGGCCAGAGGTGGGCAGCGATCAGAAGTCCACATCTGCAAGCAGGTGCAGACTCTGTAAGCTTGTCTTCCTTTTCTACAGAACCAAGTGTGGTTGATCTGAGTTATCCCAGATCAGGCCTGTTTTACCAGCAGGGGGCAGAAGATACTTCTTTAAAAAGGAAACAAAGAAATCTGGCCAGACCAGGGGTGTGTCCTTAGTGGCTAATGACTAAGTATTTGTCTAGTAGCAGAGCCTTGTCCGTCCCTAGTGTGGCCAGGGATGAGAGGAGAGATGGAGGGCACAGAACGAGGCCGGGCTGCCAGAAAGGAAGGCAAGTGGGAGGAGGGGGTGTGGATGCAGAGATCATGGTTGTAATTCTGAAAACCTTTTTAATTCACATATAGCAATTTGTACATTGTAGCAAAATTTTGCATTATTCAAGAATAAGTTACTCATACAGTACATAAAACAAAGATTTGCCAAATATACCTTCTGCTGTAATGATAGAAGATGAAATCCCCTGTTCCTGTGCTCACAATGCTGCTTATTCCAGCCACACACTGGCCATTAGATGTTTCTTCATTAGGAGGCAGTAGGTGACAGTTTATCACTTGGTGTTTGTGCCAAGGTAACATTTAAACAAGAGACCGAGCCCTCAGGGAAGAGGTGGATCCTTAATTTAGGTTAAGAAACATAGGTAAAGATAGTGTTATCTGGCCCAAGATGGTAATGATCGCTATTCCTTTCTCCTACACCATCCAGAAATGATCAGAGGCAGAAGATTTATGCAGATAAAGCCATGTGGATTGCTGGCAAAGTCAAGGCAGGTTAGTTGACCTAACTCTTTGGTGCTGGTGACTGTTAGTGTGTAGTTGAGTACTCAGGAGAAGGAAGCAAGGGTGTGGGGACTGCTGGACTACACTTTGTCTCTAGAGGGTCAACGGACACTTCCTGCCTAGATGGCCTCGCTTGCCAGTGGCGGCCAGTAAAGACTGCTGGGGGTGGGAATGGTGCCTGGTGTTGACACACTCACTGGTGAGGGCATCTGGCCTGTCCCCTTCAGCCAACTGGACCTACTCTAGCAGAGAGAAGGTGTTGGCTTAGTGTTGTCACTCTGTCCCAGAGTCACAGGAATACTTTTTTGCCTTACATTTTTCTAACATCCTGGACATTTTTTTTTTTTAAAGGAAGCTGTCCACAGTGGGTGAATCCAGCACTATGGGGCAGAGGTGCTGGCTTACAGCATCTGGCAAGTCTCTCTTCTGAAGGCCCAGGAGAAATGAGTGCCCCAAGTTTGAAGTTGGTTTAGCTTCTGGCCAGGTGCAGGGACACAGCTGTCCAACCATCCTATGTAGATTAGAGACAAATCTGGACCACTGGTTTGAATATTGCTTGTATCTCTTTGGTTCATACCTTATGTACAATGAAGGAAAGCTAGTTATCTTAAAGATGGAACACGAGTCCGCACCTATGTTGGACCCACCTTGGTCTGTGAACACAAAGGTGAGGTGCAGCTGCTTCCCTCACCAGAGCCCCCACACACTGGCAGAGTACGGAGTAACCAGATGAGGAGGTCAGGCCTGTTGGCTGCAGCAGGGCAGCAGCATGTTTGCCTCTGAACGTGTCTAGGAGTTAAGCTGAGATTCCCCAAAGCCACTGCTGTAAGCCTGTTTGTGCCCGTGAATAGCCCACTCCAGTCGCCGTGAAAGATCACAGTATCGGCACTGTCTAGATGGAAAGATTGTGTGGACCATAGTCTCCCACCAGTGACCCTGCTGCACCCGGGACAGAACACAGAAGCTGTTCCATGAGCTTCTTCATAGCACGGGGCCAGCTCCCTTTTTGGCTCACAAAAGAGCCAATCTCAGTAAGTCACTAGATGCTGGGGAGTGGGGTAGTCTATAAACGTGGGTTCACTAAGCTAGGAGCCCGCCCTTCTGTGTTTGTCTCCCCACCCTCACCCCCTAGTCATCCCATCCTCCGCAAAGCTGCTGTAAACCGGAGTCATGTTTTTGTTTTTAATGCATAAGGCACTGGGGTGGAATGTCTCTTGCCACCCTCCTCTCTCTGCAAGCTGCCTGGATTTCCCTGAAAGGGTGACACACTTCATTCTCTACATTAGGGAGGACAGTGGCTACCCCATAGCAGGCAACTGTCCTGAGGGTGAGCAGACAAGGACACTAGCATGCTAGCTTGGCTCACAGTGAGCGGGGCAGGGGTACTTCGCTTCCCCCGACTTCAGAGTGGCAGGGGCCCTAGTAGGGCAGTGCAGAGAAGTAAGCTAGAGTAGTAAATGGAAACCTGAATCCTTTTTTTAAAAAAATTACTCTGAGGTAAAATGTTTAAATCATTTTTGATCTTTAAGCTTGTCCCTCTGGCAGAGCTTCTGTCCTAAAGCTAAGAGTAGAAGCAGGATTATGAAGCATCCATCGCCTGTGGCATGGAGCGTGGACTTGCCACAGAACTGAAGCCACAGGGAAGGACGCCATGGGAGAATCCAGGGACTGTTAGTGTTGTGTGCTTCCCGATGACCCTACCTGGTAAGACGTCTGTCATCAGCTCTGTCAGTTTCCACTGCCAGCTCTGGGCCTGCAGCCCCACCTCCTCTGGGTTGGGGACAGGCCTAGGGTACCAGCTAGTGGCACCTGTGCACAAGAACTACATCTGTAAACAGTGGGAGAAAGCCAGGGGCTAGCTAGCTGTGGCTGACAGGAAGCCTGCCAGCCTTGTGTGTGTTGGAAGCGGGGCACATCTGAGCTGGAGATGCCTGACAGCAGCCTGTAGTTCTCTAGAGGGGATGAAAATGGTTACATTCACAAGTTTGCATCTCTGCACAGCTGTGAGAGAGGGGTGTACTGGTTGTCAATGGCCCGAAGGTGGCTCCGTGATGAGGAGTCCATGTCATAGTCTGAGTCCCGGGCATTGCTCACAGACTCAAGCTCCAGCTGCCTCAGACTGTTGGCCAGTTCCTCAGGAGAAGGCACCAGGTGGAAGATCTGCTCAGGGGGTGTCACTTGGCCAGGGAGAGCCTCTGCACCAGGGCCGGGGGGACAGCCTGCAGCAGTGCTGAGGTGGGGATGACCCAGCTCCGAGTCCCAGTGAGGAAGGGAAAAAGGGAAGAGGACAGTGTTGGAAGAACCTGGAGAGAGAACATGGATGAGTCTCAACTGAAGAAAGCACCAGAAAACAAGTTCTGTGCATGTGTGCACTTGCTGTGACACCACCCCTTGATAACAACTTTCGGGGTTCCTACCTGGGGTCTGAGAGACGACTACCACATAGCCAGAGAGTCGGACATCACAGGCTGCTCCACATTCAAGTGGGATGGGGGAGCGCTGGAAGTGGCGGAGCATGTCTACCACGGAGGGGAAGTGCAGGTGCTGCACCCGGCACTGTCCACGCTCTGTGAGCACCAGGCGGAGGTGCTATGGAAAGGGGAAGAGATGAGCCTGCTGCCCGGGCTGCATCTGCCCCACCCTGGTCCACCAGTCCCTGCTCCTACCTTGGCTCTGCCCTGTAAGTTGAATGTGAGTACATATTCCCCTCTCCGGGACTCACTCTGCCGCACCAGGAACACGCCATGGGCATCAGGGCCCTGCAGCTGAACCAGCTGTGCAGCCCTCACCCTGGAGATAGGGCCGTGGAACCAGGGGTAGCAGGACAGGAAGTGATCTGTTTTCTGGCAGGCTGGGTCCAGCATCACCCCAGGTGAAGCACCTGGCAGAAAGATGGTGGTGGTGACCCGCAGGGGGGGGGGCCACATGTCCAAGGACACCCAGAGACCAAGGATCGGGCACCTACCTTGGTCCAGGGAGTCAGTACTTCCCCTTGGGGATCTAGCTGGGCCAGGCTCTGCCACTAAGGAAAGAGGGAACTCTGTGTCCAGGTGCTCCAGCCTGTGGGGAAGAGGCTGGGTGAGAAGGGAGCCAACCAGGATTATCAAAGGGAGCCATGGATGGGCAGGGGCAGTCCTCACCTGAGGCCTGTGCTTGCCCTGAGCTCTGCCAGCCATGAGTTCAGCTGCTGCTCATCTCCCACCTCAAAGATGATGTCTGTCTGGTCCTGCACCTACAGAAAGGAGGAGGCATCAGCTCTGCATCTGAGGAGACAGCCGTGTCTCCCAAGGAGCCATAGCCCTGGTGCTCACCTTCAACACGAAGGTGTAGAGGTTGTCAGGCATCTCCAGGCGTGTACACGGTCGGACCTCCCGGATGGTGGAGCAGGCCTCTTGGAACTTGGGCTTTGAGCTCTAGGAGAACAAGAAGGTCGTTCAGGACTCTGCCCGCCCCTCGGGCTGTCTTAGTCTCTCTAGAGGAAGGAGGCACGGAACATCCTTCTCGTGCAGCTTCCCACCTGTAGGAACAGTTCTCAGCAAGCCACAAGAGTCACAGACATCATAGCTTGGAGAGACCACCTTTCTGGCAAAATGCCAGTTCTCAGGGTCGGAGTTCTAGGAGGGAAGCCACCCCTTTCCTGCCCTCTGGTCTCTTTTCCTCTTGGATAAGATTGCTGGCTGAGGGGGCTGAAGACCAGCTTCGGCAGCAGCTAAGAGGTAAGTAACTGGCAGAGCCAGAGAAGTAGGAAGGACAAAGGACTGACAGGCCTTTCCCCTCCCCTCCATGTCTTCTGTCCCAGGTTAGGAGAGACGACCAGGTGTTCTAGCCAAATACATCAAAGCTGGGTTTTAACTCTTGCAGGGTCCACTCCCATGCCACCAGCTTTGGCCAACTGCCTGTTAATAGGAGTGAAGGGGCCCTGCTGGAGACTGGCCAAGTGGGTGAGACATGACTCCAACTCCTGTCCACAACTGCTGTGTGCTGGCCAGAGGCCAGCCTCTTCCCAACTCCCTGTGCAAGCCTATCCTGAGCTACCTGCTAGGATGCCTGGCCCTGCACTAGGCTCTGGACTATGTCCATCTGGTTGGACGTGTGAGGGAATGCAGGTTGTGGGGAGTATCTACCTAGAACCCTAAGTATACTTAGAGGCCTTGGATTCTTTCTTACCAACATGCTTCACTGGTCAAGCCTACCAATAAGTAGCTTTCCTCAGCTCCAGCTGGGGTGGCTGGGGGACTGGAGTATCCAGGCCATTCGAAGCAGAATGGCACCCACTACCACATTCTATACCATTCACTTCCAGACCAAGTCAGACTGTTTTGGCTTTCTACTATCTTTTGCTTTGCCCTGCCCTCTCTGGTGTGTAGGGTACAGTTCTGCCCTTACTCTACAGCCCAGGCCAGGCTTTTGACTTTTCTCCAGACCTGACAGATGACGTGGGTCTGATGGTAGAATTAAAGGCCTGAGATGTTTCTGGGGTGGTAGTCAGTCTATGTGAGCCATGACAGTGCAGTTGTCTGTCCCCTGTAGCCCCAGCACAGTGAGACATCACAAAGAAGCCAAAGGTCCCAAGTCCTGCCACTGCACCGCCAGCCTGCTGGGAAACGGGGGTGACACTAGAGCCGTGGCTGTCTCTTGGGTCCTTGTACTGATTGCTGGTCACTCTTAAATTATGTGTCAAGGGACAGAAAAGACCTATCTTGGCACCCAGTAGTATCTTCAACAGCCTGTTGAAGATATTTCATCACGGTACCTTCATCTTCACTGGGCTCTGAAGGCACCTGGCCCAGGGAAGCCACACCCACCAAAGAAAGAACCTGTGTCTGGCTCAGCAGACCACCCGTTTCCCCTCAACTGCACTGTGTGGGGACCTAATGGCCATATGCCAGGACTGTGCCTACTGAGCCCTCACCTAGGCTCAAACAGCTTCCATTCTAGAGCCCAGCGCCACTACCATCATCACCCTGTGACCTGAGGACAAAAAATAGGGCCTCCTGATCTAAGAAGAGAGAGCTGAGAGGTCTTGGGGTAACTAAGTTCTGGCGTGTGTGACTGACTGACTGAATAATATGAAGCCTTTTCCAAAACAAAAACACAGATAGATACCCTGCTTTGTCCCAAAATAGATTTCAGTCAGACTATAGGGTTACACAGAGACATTTGGGAGCTGACCAAACCAGAAATCAATCCGAAGACAAGTCTGGCTGCAGACTGTTGAGGCTTCCATCGTGGACCCTATTTCCATTGTAGGCTATCAGAGTCAAGTAAGGAAGTCTACAAATTCCAGGCTCATGGCACCTGCCTGCCAGGTCTGGACTGGCTCTGCTAGTCCTCTTTCCCCCAAGGTTACCAACAGGTCAAAAAGACTTAGTACAAAGGCCCCTTGGGAAGTGCTCTGCCCCAGCACAGCAGGCCCTGGCTAGGCACAACATGAGCCATAACTGCATGCTTCAGAGCGACCACAGAGGCAATGGTCACACACAGAGCTATAGCTAGGACATCCTTGGCACCAGAATAGAGAGGCTGCCCAACAGAATGCTTCCAAGAGATGGGGTTTGCAGGTTAGTCAAAGTTACTAAGAAGTCACAGGGAAGCTAGTGCATAACTGAGGGAAGACAGCCGGTAGGACCAAGGAGCAGCAGGAACGGTTCAGAGCAAACCCTCAACATCATGTCAGGCTCTTTGGGGGAGAGGAGTGCAGGGGGTGGGGTAAGCCCTGTTAAAAAGAGCCCCAAGTACCCCTTAGGCAACTGTTCCCAGTATAGGAAATTAATAAGCACCCTTTACAAGTAAAGGGAGCCCCAGAACGCTGCCTATCAGGGCCCTCAGAGGAAACCTTACGGATGAGAATTGGGGCTGGAACAGAAGTGACACTGTTGAACCCTGGAGGCAGGCAGCAAGGATGAACTTCAACCAGCTGTGGCAGGGAGCTCAGATCAGAGAGAAAAGTTGCTTGCCTCATGACAGGACCAGGACCCATGGCATGAGGCAGATCAGCAAGACCGACAACGTAGGCGAGAGATGGAGCTTGCTCGGTAGAGTAGATTGCCTCATATGCATAAAGCCCTAATTTAGCCTCCAGCACCACAAAAACCACGCGGCTCAAATTTCAGTAGGATCGGAAGTTCAGGTAAGCCTTGACTACATCATGAGCTCAAGGTACAGAGAAAAAAGCTGTGGCCTACTGAGACCTAACGTACAAGGGTAGCTGGGGTGGGGCTTGGCGCATCCTAAGGCCCAAGTTCCAATGAAATGGCCAACAAACAACAGGAACAGAATCCATCCAGAGACAAACAGCAGACAGCCCACACAGAAAGGACTCTCAGCAGACAGAGGTGCACTCCTCTCAGTTAAGATCTAAAATTAGACACTTGCAACTGTGTTAACTATGTTAAAGCCAACTTATTGTTAAAGCAACAACAGCTGAGTGTGGTGGCACACACCTTTAATCCCAGCACTCAGGAGGCAGGTGGATCTGTGTTTGAGGCCAGCCTGGTTTACAAAGTTGAGTTCCAGGACAACCAGGCATGTATACACACACACACACACACACACAAACACCTTGCTTTAAAAAAAAAAAAGCCAGTCATACTCATATCCAAGAAAGATTAGGCTGGAGAAATAGTTAAGCAGTTCAGAGCCCTTTGTGGTACTCCATACTACCCAAGTCCAGTTCCCAGCACCCACCTGGTGGCTCACAAATACTTCCTACACCAGAGGATCTAACACCCTCTTCTGACCACTACAGGCACAAAACCTTGAGCTGCAGCTGAGGCAAAAGAGTTATAAATTCGAGGCTAAGCTGACAATCCATACTGTAAAGTGGGGGTTACAAGCTAAGGGGTAGTGCTAGTACCACAGGATACAGGATACAGCAGAGCATTGGAATGTCACTGTACATAGGAAAGACACCCTTAGCCAGCCACAAAACCCAAGCCCAGTTCTGGCTCCTGCAGGCCCCAACACCTACAGCCAATATGGAGATACATAGGTCACGTGGATGCCTATGTGTGCTTTTGTGGGAATATCCGTGTTGGAATTTTGCAGCTCCTCAAAATGTGAAGCACAGATTGAACAACCTGCTGGATGCATTGCACAGGTGTTCAAAGCATTATTCACTATAACTCCCCAAGTGGAAACAACCTGATTTCATTTCCACTTAGTCATAAATTAGGAAAGAAAATAATGGTAAGCCATACAAGGGACTACTGTCTGGCTACTAAAAGGAACAAGACAGTGGATGTGACTTGGCAGCCTCCTGGGGATATACCCAGATATGCAAAGGCCATGTCTAGCCTGAGTCCCAGTGTCTAGAACTAATAGCTAGCTAATGTCTAGGAGAGGGTGGTGATGGCCATGCCATTCTGGACTAGTGAACTGATGGTAGTGAAATCATCTTCCAGTGGACCCTGCACCCTAGAGTTGAGAGAGAACCCCAGCCTAATACTGCCCTCTTAGGAACTCCACCCAAGGAGACTGAGGATGCAATGCTCAGTGCTGAGTTAACTGGCCTAGGGAGATAGCCCTAGTACCTCAACTGTGTAGTATTAGAACACCTGTCTACTATACTGACACTTTGTTCCCTGCAGCCAGGGACAGGTAAGTGTTGGGGAGTATGCAGCTGTGGGTTTGGTCACTTTAGACGATCCTTATCAGTTTCCTAGGTGGTGGCAGCATTCTGAGGCTATTTGGCCCCTTTCAGACAACTGCCTAAGAACAAGAATTTTCCTGCGCCTGTGTTGGGGCCAGAGTCAGGTGGCTGGTCTCCCCCAGGAGGGTGTCTCTTCATTCCCCCAGCCTTGGCCAGGAGAGGTAGGAGGGAGGGCTAGAAGCCCCTTACCCACAGGGCTGTGCTGGAACCTTTTGAAGCCTTGGTTTCCTTTTCCACTCAGCAAAGCAGTGGGCAGGGGATTTCCCCAGCATGGCCATGGCGCGGCTAACAGGGGGAGGTCCCTGGGAGACCCAGTCCTGGGGTCTGGAGCCTTTGATGCAGGGGGTCTCATTTCTGCGCCTCAAGATGGGAGTTTGCCAGAGCACTCTGTCTGCCATGATGAGAAACTGAGGTTCACAAACTCAAGTTCTCTGCCCAAGAACACAAGCCAAAATAGGAGCTCAGACCTGCCCTCCCCAGTGCCTACCACACTGCCCTTAGCCATGATCCCAACACTGAGCCCACAGCCCTGACTCCGTGATGATGGCAGCAATGAACAGGCAGTGTCCAGGGCAGAGGCTCTGAACAGAGTGGGCATTAACTGGCACCGCCCCCAATTCAGGCATGCTCTACTTTGGATTTATAGAATGAGCTAAAAGAAGCCTGAGAGTCACCAGCTGCCTGCAGTGTTGGCCCAGCTTGAGCTGTGACCACCAGTTTTCCACAGAACCCATTAAGGGAGCAGGGATGCCCCACTGGGAACCCTGACACCTTTTTTCCCTCTCTTCCTTCCAGTCCCGTAGCACAGAGCAAGCCCCTTAATTGTTCACAGCTCAGAAAGGCATAGGCATCTGCTCCTGTGGCCCAAGGTGGGTGGGTCTGTCAAGCACTATGACATCTTGAGTGTGGCTTCTGCAGGCAGGGCTTGCTTTGCAAACTAGAGATTTAAACAACCCCAACCCTACTGTTCCCTGCCCTGTGCTCACAGAAAACCCCATTTCTGCCTCTTCCACCTCTAGGCTGTGTGACCTTGGTCTTCTCGTCCGAGAGTTGACTTCATGATAGGCCCCTCAATGGTATTGTGGGAGGACTCCATAGCAGAGTCAACTATAGTGCTTGTCACAAGGAAAGTGAAGAAGTAAAAGGACAGGCACTACACCAGGGACGGCAGCTCAAAAGGCCCAAAGGGGGACCTGCTTTCGAGGGTCAAGTTTTGTTCCCATGGCTGAGTGGGGGGTGGGGATATGGGGCCACAGAGCCTGGAACCCGGCTTCCTGCCTCCCCGCCACCTCCTCCCCAGCCCAGAGGAAACCGCCAGGCCGGCAGTGGCCAGCCCTTTCTTTCTGCTTCCTCTTTCCCACACAGTGGGGAAGAAGGGAGGCCAGGTCCCTGCGTATCCCAGGCTCCTCAGACCTCCTGGCCTCCCTGTCTCTGTGCCCAGCAAGTACATGGCCCTCTTGCCCATCACTGCCCCAGCTCCTTCTGCAACACTTCTCTTAGGCCACAGAGCCACACAAGAGACCACTGGCACTAGAGCGGCCTGTACCTGGTTCCCTTCCTGCTGCACTCTACACTCTGACCCTCACTCCCACCACCAGCTGTGAGACCTGACCCAGGCACATTCCAGAGTCACTCCTGTTCCTTACACCAAAGAAAGCCAAAAAGAGTGGTTGGCACTAGGCTCTCAGGATCACCAAAGGGATCCCAGTTAAGCCTGGCCTGACCTGCTGCTCCAAGGGGCTAGGAGAGGCATCAGGCCTGAAAACCACTCCTGCCAACTGGGCCAAGCAGTAGGGCCCAGTGGCCCAAAGCCTTTGGTCCCCTGGGAAGTGCAGAGGCTCCTCTCTACCTCAGTCATGCCCTCAGCTGGGGCATACATTCAAACAAGGCTGTCTTCAGCCCCAGCATCCACCGCATCCCTGGTCGCTGCCCTGGGAGAGCATCTACTGCATCCCTGGTCACTGCCCTGGGAGAGCATCTACTGCATCCCTGGCCGCTGCCTGGGAGAGAAGCCATTCCTCAGCTAGTGATGTCCTCTAGTCTCTACGTGACCACACAGGTAAGGCTAGGTGCTGGGACCCTCCTGTGTCAGTCTCAAGGCGTTTGTATTTTTTAAAGATGGGCTTATTTTGTATCCTATTATTTTGGACACACAGTCCTCCTGCCTCAGTTTCCAGAGTGCTGGGATAATGGGGGCGGAGGAATCCATCATATCTAGGCTTACGTCTTTTTTTTTTTTTTAATGTTTTTAGGGTAGCAATTCATGTAGCCCAGATTGGTCCCAATTTTGATATGTAACCAAGACTAATATTGAACCGATTATTGCTGTGGGGATTACAGGTTGTGCCACCATACCCAGTTTAGACCTCAGAATTTTTTTCTCTCCAGGGTTTCTTTTGAATGAGGGTACAGGTGTCCACCTGCCCGTGTGTGCATGTCTGGCACAGTGTGAAGTCCTTGACATAGCCTCCACCCTACCCAGGCAGCTTTCATGGCTTTCCCTTCAAATATGTGCCACAACTCCTACGTTGGGGCCTTTGGCACACTGTCCCCTGCTGCCAGTCAGTGGGTTCCCCTTCAGACTCACAAGTGACCAAGTGTGGTAGCACATGCCTATAACCCCAGCACTCAGGGGCTGGAGCAGGAAGATTACCAGTTCAAGGCCAACCTGAGTTACATAGTGATCTCCAGATCCACCGAGGCCACTACTAAGTAACGAACGCCCTTTAGGGGAGGGAGGGAGGGAAAGAAATGAAACTGGTGGTTTGAGACAGCGCTGTTGCCAGGCAGTGGTGGCACACGCCTTTAATTCCAGCACTTGGGAGGCAGAGGCTGGCAGATTTCTGAGTTCGAGACCAGCCTGGTCTACAGAGTGAGTTCTAGGACAGCCAGGGCTACACAGAGAAACCCTGTCTCAAAAAACCAAAAAAAAAAAAAAAAAAAAAAAGACAGCGCTGTTGTCACAAACTAGAACACTGGCCAACAGGACAGGTGGTGTCCAGAAGCAGAAGCACAGTCCCTGACTAACAGGAAAGACAGTCTCTCCAGCATATAGCCAAGTATCCACAGGCACAGCGGGTGCCCTTGCCTCATTCCCACATACCAGCTCAGCCTAGATGCCCAGTGCCATAGCATGAAGAATACAAGAAAGTTCCAGAAGAAAAGACAGTGCCCACAAAGCCCGGGGTGGGCCAATATTTCTTAAATAGGATACAGAAAGCATTGAAATGGGGAGCTTGTCTAGTGTGGTGACACGTGCCTATACTCCCCAGCACTCATGGTGCTGAGGCAGGAGATTCAAGAGTTGAAGGCCAATCTCTGCTACATAGGGAGATGGTTTCTCAAAAAATTAATAAGGGCTATCAAGATGGCTCAACAGGTACCTGAGTTCCATTCCTTAAGACCCAGGTGGTGGAAGGAGAGGACTCCTACAAGTTTTTCTCTGACCTTGGCACACCTCCCATCCCTGCTAAAAACTAAATTACATCGAGTGAATCACCATAAAAGGTGGGAACTCGAGTTGATAAGAAGGCAGTCCACACTGTGTGTCATGATGTGTGCAATACAGGAATGCCCGTACCACACACAAGCTATGGGAAGCCCTTAGAAAAAGCAGCAGAAGGACTAAGATGGCTAGGCTGGTAAAGCATGACCCACAAACATGAGACCCCCCAAGAACACAGCCCAGCATTGAGAAGAGACAGACAGACACACAGACAGACCCTCTGGGGCTCAATGAATTGATAAGCTCCAGGTTCAGAGAGTTTGTCTTAAAAAATAAGGTAGAGAGCAAAGGGGGAAACCCCTGAGGTTGTCTCCTAGCCACCACATACATGCACTCCCAAACACAGACACACAAAGGGAAGGATGGCACATACATGCACTCCCAAACACAGACACACAAAGGGAAGGATGGCACATACATGCACCCCCAAACATAGATACACGAAGGGAAGGTTGGCACATACATGCACCCCCAACACAGACACACAAAGGGAAGGATGG
>NW_021604614.1:14519350-14574099 GCF_004785775.1 Grammomys surdaster | reverse complement strand
TACGTGCACCCCGAACACAGACACACAAAGGGAAGGATGGCACATACGTGCACCCCAAACACAGACACACAAAGGGAAGGATGGCACATACATGTACCCCGAACACAGACACACAAAGGGAAGGATGGCACATACGTGCACCCCAAACACAGACACACAAAGGGAAGGATGGCACATACGTGCACCCTGAACACAGATACACAAAGGGAAGGATGGGGTGGGTAGGGGTATAACAGGTTCTTTACAAGGATAAATCACAGGCAGCAAGAAAACAGGACAAGCACATGCCCACTGGAACTGACCAGGGGCACGAGTGGGTAAGGCTATAGAAGCAAGGATCTCTCTGCCACCACCACTAAGGACACCAGCTGGCACAGCCACTCAAGAAAAGTCATAGTATCACCAGGAAATACTAAGACGTCACTTCCAGGATTATACCTAAGAGAAACGAAAGCACTGCAGAGACCTGTGTGTGAATGTCACTGTGACATTACTCAGAAAAGTCCCAAAAAAGCCAAGTGCAGGAGCATATCACTCGTGGTGCCAGCGCTTGGGAGGCTGAGGCAAGAGGACCTAAGCAAGACCCTATCCATGGAGAGAAAGCACTCAAGTGGAAACCACCAAACCACTCACAACAGGCATCAGCAGACCAGAGCGGGCTAGTGCTGGCACTGAGAAGCACACAGCATAAGAGGAACTCAAACACTAGAGAGAGGGCTAGGCAGTCAGGAGCATCTGCTGCCCTTGGAGAGAACCAGAGGTTGATTCCCGTCACTCATACCAGCTAGCCCTCCAACTCCAGGGTACTGGAGACCTTTGGCCTCTGAGCTGCACTTGCACGGGTGCTCACATAGGTGCATACGTAACATAAACACATAAATACACAGGGACTGAGGGTGTCGGTCAGTGACTAGAGTCCTGCTGACCAGGCACAATGCCCCAGGTCCAATACCTCACACCACCACGTCGGCCTGGTGAGACATGCTTGCAATCCCAGTAACCAGGAGGGAGAGAGAGACAGGTTCACACCTTAAGGTCACCCTCTATATAGCTAGTTCAAGAGCAGACACTAGCTCAAAAAACAAAGCCATAGATCCACACTGGAGAGAGCAGGCAGAGAGTGGGGAAATGTGTGTGCTTCTGGGTCACTTGAGGGTACACACTGAAACTCAGAGCTTCAGAGTACCACCATCTGGCTGGCAGTCATCAGCAGGGAAGATGCCTTGCAAGGCCCTTTGCCACCCTAGCACACCCAGCCACCTTTCTGCTACAACAGTGCCAGCGGCATGCTTGGTCCTTCCACAGCTCCCCTGCCCCTAATGTGTGCTTAGCACACAGTAGGGAAGTATCTGTCCCCTGATCATTGCTCAGTATATGCATGGACATGACCAGCAGTGCCTCGCAGGACTGGGCTCACATCTCTGTTAGCCTACAGCCAGGCTGTTCCACAGAATGGGCCCACAGAGAACTGAAGAAATCCCAGCAGGCAGCCAGGCTCACACATCCACACAGGCGGGATGGATGCCAGCTGCAGACTGAAGCACTGAGACCCTAGGCCTCACCTGCCAGCAGAGAAACTGAAGCCAGGGCAACCTGCCAGAAAGAAAAGTCTAAGAAAGAAACTGCAGAGTGGGTGGGTACACCAGGGACGCCGCTTGGGCTTTATGGATTTCCTGATGTCCTGAAAGTCCAATGTATATCTGGACTTTCAAAGACTTTGACCCCACAAGCTCCAACCCATCAACAGCACGAACAGAGTCCTTCGACTCTCCAGGCTCGCAGACTCACTGTCCTGTAAGAGTCAGGGCCACAGGGTGCCTATCTAGGCTGTGGGCACGCTGTAGCACACTCTCCAGGGTGCTCACCTTGGGCGGATCGAAGAGCTGCAGAAGGTGGCCGTGGCCTGGACCTGGCGACCGAAGCACCAGGCGACCCCGCTGCCAGCGCGCGCCACTGTCCATTGCCGCCTCGTCCGCCAGGCTGTAGCGCAATACCACCTCCTTGAGCGCCTCGGCGGACGGCTCTCGCAGGCTCCAGGGTAGCAACTTGCGGGCCGGGCCCGGCCTGGTGACGGCGGCGGTGTCGGTGTCATTGGTGTCGCTGGCAGCCCCCGGCAGCTCGCCAGCCGAGCGGCGGCGGAAGAGCTGGCGCAGGCCGCGGCGCAGGTGCTGCAGGGCGCAGGCGGGCCGCGGGCCCAGGTCCTCGGAGCTGCGTGCCTTGGGCAGCGCGGGGCGGGGCGGAGCAGAAGCACGGTAGTCGTGACCCTCGCGCACCTCCCGGCAGAAGTGGCGCTGGAAGAGCTCGGCGAACTGCAGCGACACCAGGTCGGCGCGCGGCGGCTGTGGGTGTGCGCGCGCAAACAGCCAGTACTGGCGGGCCAGCTCCCGGGCCGCCGCTGCCGCGTGCCGCTCGCAGAAGTCGCTCCAGCCGCGCGGGGATGCTGGCGAGGCGGGTGCCGAGGATGTGCGGGACGGCTGCACGGTGGGCTCGTTCATGGTGGAGAGCGAGGCGGGGCGGCCGGGCTGGAAGACAAGTCAGAAGGCAATGAGTCCAGGGAACGTCCCCGCCCCCGCGACCACCCCGGAAACATCCCGCACGTGGAAGCCAGCGGGCCTGCAGCTCCCACGCAGTGGATACAGTGGGTAGGCGAGATCTACCAGGGAGGCGCTGCCTCCTTCGGGGTGGGGGGCTCTGAGAGCTCAGCACCACTCAAGAGCCATGCTTGGGGCGTTCCAGAATTTTCCATCTCGTATTTCCAGGCCTCAGTTGACCATATGAAGTGAAATATCGGATGAAGGGAACTCCCTACTAGGAAACAGGCTACTCATAGCACACCCAAGTAAAAGCTGACAGGATAGCCAGGGCTGCTTTGTAAAGACTAACACACAGGCTCTCTGCCACCCATGCTGGGTGCTCTAAAGCGGTACAGCTTCTGTGGGGCCGTCTGACTAACTTCCTACAGTTAAAGGCTTTAAGGTAAACACTGCTCATAGGCCCAGAGCCTTAGCCACAGCTCCCTGCTGTTGCTGACAACCCCATCAGCAGGGAAAGCTGGGGAAGCGAGGACCCTGGTTTGTCCCCTAGCAGGAGGCAAGGAGCAATCTACCACCTCTTCCAGGAAGCTCCAAGTTCAAACCTACCCTCCACCCTGTAGGACTTATTTACTCAGCACACAAACCAAAGCTCACATCTTTCTCCAGCTAGTTTTTACAGGTATGGGAAAACATTTGTTACAGGAACACGTAATGGTGAACAAGAAAGGCCTGGAGAGCAGACCCACCCTGAAATGGAAGACTGTGAGGGCAGATCTGGGGTACATGGGAGTAACTGAGGCAGAGGAGTAGCTCTAGAAAGTATGGTTAGAAGCATGGGCTCTGGAGCCTGGGCCCGGATCCCAGGTCCACTCTCACCAGTTAAGTGACCTTGAGTGACCTCACATGGTTTCCCACCTCAGTTTCCCATGTCAGAGGAACTCATCCCGCCCACTTCCGGGTCCTACAAAGACTCAATTATGAATGGCTTAAAATCTGGGAAAGTTCCATGTGACTGGCTACTGCCCTCACATAGTAAGTGTTGTTGCCAGTGTGGGGACAGCCACACAAAAGATGAAAAACAGGACTGGTGAGAGGGCTCGGTGGTTAAGAGCACTCACTGCTCTTCCGGAGGTCATGAGTTCAAAGCTCGCAATCATCTGTAATGAGATCTGATGCCCTCTTCTGGGTGTCTGAAGACAGCTACAGTGTACTTAAATATAATAAATTTTAAAAACAAAACAAAAAAAAGCCTTGCAAGCAGTGACCAGAGCGAGGAGGGAGGAGCAAGAGGGAGAAGGTAAGGGGGGAAAAAAAAGATGAAAAGTAGCCTGTAATGACCAGACTCAGGAATGTAAGCATCTCTTGGCTTTATGGAGAACTCAGGGAGACACAAGTGTAACAGTCAGGATGCCCACGGGTTAACCCTGCACTGTCCATGGTGTCCAAGACCCACCTCCATCCACTCCCTCAGACTCTCCCCACAATACTGAGGGTCTACTGTGTGCCAGGCACTGCAGTGGGCCCAGGGACACAACAGTGAACAGATAAAAGATTTAACATCTTAGTGTAGTGGCCTGTGCTGTAATTCCAGTACTGGAAAGATCAGGAGTTCAAGATCATTCAAGGCTACCCTGTGATTTGTGAGACCTGTCAAAACAGAAACAAACAAAAAACAAGCCTTATCCCCCAACCCAGAGATCACTGCCAGAGGACCAGGCACAAGACTTGTGGACACCTCAATTTCCCATTCATTAAATATGTGTCAGGAGCCCTGGCAAGAGGCTAGAATGGGACTCTCTGCTGTCGCTACCCCACAAGTCACTTTTTCCTCTGTGGCCTGTGCTCTGCAAGTCCCAAAACAGACAAAGAAGGGTGGCCAGCACCTGACAAGACACTTCAACTCTAATGCAAAGGCCTGTGGCCCCACTGGGAGGCACTCTGCACTCTGTCAGTACTTTGCATACCATGCTACAAAAACGATAAGGTCCTTAGCACACAGTAGGTCCTTTGCACATAGCAGCAAAAGCCAGGAGTCAGAAAGAAATAGGCTAAACCTAACCAAGCCCATCTCATTCTGTCACCTCCCCATGGAAGTACCTGCTCCCTGGGACATGTGGCAGTGTCATACCCCGTACACTAGGCCTTGAACTGCTACAGTCAGGCACAGCCTCCACAGCCTGGATGACCCACAAGCAGAGTGCACACACAGCTCCAGCCCCATCTGCAGACTGCAAGGGCCACTGGGCTGTGTTCTTGCATCCTCCTCCTCCTCCTCCCAAGAGGAGCACAAGTCCAGAATCTCTCCTCAGCACACTTGTCACACACAGCTGTCCTGAGCAGTGGGGATGTGTCCGTGGCCATCTCCACCAGACCTAGAGCACACCTGCTCTCCTGCTACAGCAGAGGATCCAAGACACAGTCAAAAACATCAGTCTTTTACCATGCAGCCCAGACTGGACTTGGGTACACCATCCTCCTGCAGGCCTGGCAAGAATAACGAAGATTTTTTCTCTTTAGGATGGCCTCCTTCTACCTCCAGCTCCTGAGTGCTGGGTTTACGGGCATGTCCTGGGCTTCTGTGGTGCTAGGAATGGAACCCAGAGCTTCCCACATACTAAGTAAAGCTTCCAACTAAGCTCCACCTGTATACAGACAGTGCCTGCCGACCAACATCACCTGCCAGCCATCATCTTGCCCTGCCTGCCTTCTGGGCACCCTATGCTGTCCACATCTGTCCCTTCATTTGGAACATGTGTCTGTCTATTCACTCTGTATGCCAGGGTCTAAGGCTCAGCTGCCGAGCCAGACCCTGGCAGGACCTTCCACGCTCCCCAACAGCCAGGCCTAGCCGTGTGCTCACCCCAATGGCCCTCACATGGCATCCACCGCGCCTAGCCACTGTTCTGACCACTCCTGCAAAGACAGAGTTCAGGCATCACAGAACCCCTATGGTGTGATCAGTAACAGCAGTCACAGAAGGCACTCCAAAGTGCCCAGCCGCACCCCAGGAACTAATTTGCTTCCCTACAGAGCTTACAGCAGAGAGCCAGGAATGTGAAGGACTGTTTTAGCTCTGCTCAAGTAGAAAGGGACCAGTGCCCCTGTTCACAGCCCAAACCTGCCAACTGTTTAGAAATCGTGGCAACGACAAAGCTCATCCACTCACATCCTGAATGCAAACTAGCTGGGTGTCCTGTCCTTAAGTCCAAGTCAAAGATAGGGAAAGGTGGCATGGGAGGCAGGTGGGCTTACTCAAGGGCCTGCCAGACGCCATCTAGAAGGCTCCATCTAGAGGGCATGGATCCCTACCAGCCTGCTCACAAGCGCAGGCTCCAGTCAGCCCCAGCACCCCAGCCATCTTCACCATTCAGGGGTGCACCTGCCACCCTCAAGTCTGCTCAGATCAAGTACCCCAGATCCCTGGCAGCCGGGCAAGGCAGACTGGCACTCCAGGCTCAGGTCACATCCTACCCACCTCAACTCCAACATGGGACTCTAGGAACACCCCTGTGAGGAAGAGAGCACCCCTAGGACCTACCCCCATAGCATTAGGGACAGCCTCCACCCAGCCCTCCCCAAGGGCAGCGGGGCAGGCAGGCAGGCTTTGATGGGCAACCCCAGCAGCACTGAGAGCTGAGGAGAGGCACAGGCTGGAGAGGAAAGTGGCTGTGCTGTTGATTGCTGACACTTACAGCAGTAGGGGTGAGTCGAGCCGCCCACCCGCCAGGCCCGAGCCTCAGGGGGCACCCAATTCTAGGTCAGGCAGCACGGGAGACATGGCTATGGGACACAGAACATCCCAGCGTAGCTGGCTCCAGGCTGAACGGCCAGGGAGGCTAAGCAGCAGAAAGGTGGTCCCCTCTAGTGACTGACACCACTTCCCGTGTGCTAGGTGACGAAGCACGGCTGCTGAGCTTGTGATAGCCCAGGGCAGAGTAGAGACGCCGTGACAAGGAAGGACCAAAGTTCAGCCCCAGGAGCGAGCAGCACATCCAGTTTGTGAAGTGCTCGATGTCCGCGACACGGCTCTCCTCACCCACAGAAGATACAGTCTTATCTGCCTACCTGGATTTAGCCTCAAGGGATTCTCCTGATTCCCCACCCTCTGATAGGTGCCAGAGTGATAGAAAGAGCTGAGCCCTGGGTAGCTTGTTCCCTCAACCCCAAATAAGCAAGCAAACATGCAGAACACATCAGAGTATAGTCAGCAAGGTAGGCAGCGCCCCTGAACACCCCCACAGCCCCTATTCCTCTGCCACAGGCCGGGCTGGTCCCTGGGAGCCACAGCCTGACTGGTGCTCCTGCCCAGGCCCAGCCATCCCAAGGACATAGAGGGCCTGTCCAATAACCAAGAATGGAAGGGTGCTGGAGGTGGGGGGTTCTGTGACGACCCCTGGCCCAGGACTCCAAACACAGCTCCGCAACCTCTTAGCTTTGTCGCCAGCACCACCATCTCACAGGGAGCAGAGGAAGCTTCAATACCTGGAGGCTCCACCTACCAGGCCAGGGAGGGATGTGTGTGTGTGTGTGTGTGAGGTGGGGGCAGGTCTGGGAGGGCACAGATGCTGGGACAAGAAGCCCTGCCACCCTCTAAAGGTTGCCTCCACCAAACTGACTACACTGCAGAATTGAGAAGACCTAGTGCACATATCTCACATTCTAGCCCAGAGGAAGCAGGGTGCAAGGGAATCAGCTTGGCCCTACAAGACGAAGGTTAGACCACCTGGCAGCCAGTAAGGTCCATCCTGAGATCACCAGGCTGGCCCAGTCTACCAGAATAGGAAGTGTCGCCTGGCTTCCTCTGCCCTACCTCCCAAGTGCACCCATAACACACACACAACTTGACATTCCAGACAGCTATCACCGTAAGTAGGCTCCAGGAGGTAGAATGAGCAGGGAAACAGCCCCCAAGATTGGTGTACCCCCCCCCCCCAACCCCGGCTGGGGCTTCCTTTACCAGCCCCAGGGTTGACAGTGGCAGAAGTGATGACAGATGAACCTCACTGCCAGGGAGCGCCTCACCAACTCCTGAACTGCCTGGGGCCTTGAGGAAGAGAACACTGACAGCCTCTGGACCTCATGTGCCCCTCCCCCCAGATGAATCCTACGGACTCTCTGGAGATGCCACCAGTGTAAGGCAAGTCTACCTCCTGCAATAAGAGGCTACACTGAGCCCCCACCCCCAAGTCTGGCCCCACCCCCAGTCAGCTGCCGTGAGTCAGCCCCACAAGCAGGGCACAGACTTCCTCCCTCCAGGCCTCCCAGGAGACCAAGCTGCACCCCCCCCATCAGCTGGGGGGGGGGGCACATCCGGACAGGCCCCAAGGGGCTCCAGGACTGGCTCACAAGGAAGCCAGGGGGCTGGCCCCCCTGCCGACCCTTGACAGGGTTGTGTGGGAGGAAAAATCTTTCAGCCATCTGCTCAGCTGCTGGGTTTCCGGCTGGCCAGGGTGGGGCAGGCCATCAGGTCCCTTAGGGACTTGTCTCTTGTTCACATGAGAAGGGTACTGTACTAGACTGGAGAGCTCAGTGGCATGGGGTTAATGAGATCCCCAGAGCACTGACCAAGAGACACCGGTTGTCCAAATCATAGGGCCCAAGCAGATGGTGTCTAACAGTGCCCAAGGACATGCAGCCACCCAGTCCCCGAGGGACCTCAAGCCCCCGGAAGCTGGGAGCTGGGGTGCGGGGATCCTGGGTCCATGTAGGCATGACTCAGCCAGTGACCCCCACTGAGTCATTTCCCCTAAGCAGCCTGTCAGCCTCAGTTTCCTCGGGAAGGGTGGGTGGCCAGGAACAGGCCTGGCAGGATGGAGCAGCCCCTCCAGACACTCCAGATGGAAGCTGCTTCCTGCCTTGCCCTCCCGTGCCCAACCAGAGATGCTCAACACCCAGGGTCCCTGGGGACCATTTTCCCAGGAAACCTGGCAATTAAGAGCCAACCACTACTGGATTAAAAGCAATAGCTTTGAATGTATTGAACACTAGCATGCCAGCACTGCATGCCTCTCCCCAAACAACTCTGTCCTTCAGCATCTTCACTCCAGACTGCCAACAACACTTGTAGCTCAGAGATGGCAAAACCCAAGCCTAAGACCTCAGAGTCAGGTCAGTTATAGCCAACCTACTTCAAACGCCTGCTCCCTGTGGGGCTCCTCCAGGGTACACAACTACCCTAGAGGGGCAGGAGACTTGCCTGACACTGTGCAGGTCCCAAGAGATGTCCGGTAACTTGCCCAGGGCCTCACCCCTGAAGCTAGCATATTCTGGATTAGTCTCCACATGAGTGCCGCTCCAGGGAGAAGTAAGTGGGGACTTGATAGGAAAGACCTCTCATTTCAACAATGCTATCTGCTCCATCTCTGTGTGCCAGCAATTAAAACCCTTCCCACTCTTGATGACGTCATCGCCTCAGAGACGTGCCCACCCAGAGTCATAGCAATGGGGCATTCAGAAGCTGACTAGGCTCAAAAGGTGGGTTGGACCCCCAAAGACCTGCTCTGCAAAGGGTGTAATACAGGCCCAGGCAGTTAGATCCTTGAGAGGTCACCAAAAGCCTCCTTCAGCAGCTCATGATGGAGACAGCACTCTGGGCCTGACAGCCAGAAGGGGCTCCCAAGTACCTCCAGCTCTACCCCAGAAGAGGAAGAAACCAGAGGGTGGCCCGACTAGACTAGACAGCCTGAAGCACACAGCCCAGCTACTCAAAGGAAAGGATGTCAATTGTCTAAGAACCATTTGAACGGTGTGGCGAGGACCAGGCATTGGGTGACATTTGGTGCCAGAGAGTCAGGAAGGAAGAGGAACAGAAATGACCTCAACAAAACAGATAACACCCTTGTCATGACTGCCTGCCCTCCTGATCAAGCCATCCTGTGCTCTGGTGGCCCTCACAAGTAGGTGTCAACTGAGGAAACCCAGACCAGGAAGGGGTTGTCATCCGACCCTGCCCAGGGTCCTTCAGAGTTCCCTGCCCACAGACTTGGGAAACCCCAGAGCAGCTGTGCTCGGGAGAGCTGAGGAAGGTCCCACAGCCAGGGTCAATATAACTGGACAGCGTGAAAACCAACAGCCTGTAATTGAGCCCGTCTCCCCGCCAGGCACAGGTGCCTTCCACGCGGGGTTCATTAAAACTGCGCCGCAAATCTCCCATTATTCACTTAACAGAGGGGAAATTGAGGACGCGGCCCTCATCTTGGAAAGCAGAGGAGAAAGAACACAAGTTCTGCCTCTAGGACCCTCTGTTTCCTCTTTTGCCCCTGCCCAGCCCTCGAGAATCCCCAAACCACAGCTGCTGTCGCTTCGGGCCAGCCCCTTCCTAGCTGACCGCCTATAGGGACTGCACAAGTTCCAGAATGTATTCACCCCTTGGCTCGGATGGAGGTTCCTCCCAGGGGGGACCTGTGGGACAAGGTTCAGAAAGTGTTCTAAGAGCATAAAACTCTCACAACCTCAACTTCCCCAGCGGGCCCTGGCCTGTCATGGCCTGTGGCCCACCCCCTACCCACCATCTCTGCCTGATTTCACCTTTAGGGCTCCGCATGCCACCCCTGTGGATCACCAGGGTCCTAGTGACACACGTGTCCACCCCCCAGCCCGCGGCAGGGGCCAAGCACGCTGTGTGCCGGGACAGCTCTCGGTTCCTCCCGCGGCGCCCCGCCAGGCTCCTCTCCGGAGGCCCCAGCTGCAAGCACTGACCTCCGCGCCCACATCACTGCGGTCTGGGATTGGGGAAGAGAAACAGAATGAGGAAACGCCAGAAAACAGAAGCGGGACGCGGGCGGGCAGCCGGACGCCCGGCCCAGTTCCTCCAACACGCTCGGCGGGCCGCGCTTACCGCGCAAGCTGCGGGTCGGGGCCCGGCCGGCCCATGGCGTCGTACGGCCTCTCGGCGCTCAGGCAGGAAACCCCGGCTCGGAAAACGGCCAGCGCCTCATTTCCGCCGCCAGCTCCTGACAGCAGCCCGGGGACGCGGTCCCGGGCCGCCTCCGGGACGCTGCTGCCGCTGCCGCTGTGGCCCCCGTGGCCCGTGACAGTCTGGGCGGGAGAGCGGCCAGGCGGAGGCGACGGCCCGAGCCCATGCCGCCCCACGCCGTTATGTAAAGAGGAACCGGCCGCGAGCCGCGCGCGCCGCAGAGGAGGGTGGCCTGGAGGCGTGGCCACAACGAGCCACGCCCCTGTGCCGCCTGCCGAGGCCAGGGGCGGAGCCTATCCAGGCCCCGCCCTCCCCTCGCGCCTCCGCCTGCTGCCCGGTGGGAGGCAGAATAGCGACAAGCTCCGCCCCCAAAAGGCACGCTCTCTACCCCGAGTTGCGTCGCGCCCCCTAAAGAAGGGGAAAGAACCTCAAAGGGGAGGAGTGTGCTCGGCCCCGCCCCTCTCGCGCTGGCCAGTCACCACGTGCCTCAGTGGGCGGGGCTCCTGGAATGGATGGGCGGGGCTAGGCTCGCGATGGGCGGGGCCGCCCCGACCTTCGGGACCTCGTGGGGGTGCGCCCCTGCGGACTCCCTCCAGCCGAGCCTTATCTGAGCTTGCCCGGCCGGGTCTAGCAACTGCGACCGCGGCTTTCATCACCTCCCGGGGAAGGGGCCAGCCCCGCCCTGGCCCCGATCTCCGTGGCCCCACCGAGCCGTCCTGCCTCGGCGGCGCTATCCATTCGTGTTCCGCTCCCCTCCTAAGGTCCTCGGAGTCCCGGACCGGGCCGAGTAGGCGGTTCTCTACCTGGCCGCCCGGCCGCTCTCTAGCTTGATGAAACTTTCTCCAAGAGCTCCTCCGCATCCCAGGCAACCGAGCCCTTTGAGCTTCCACGTCTGCGCGCCCCTTAAGCCCTTTACCTTTTCTCTACCGCCACATGGGGGGTGCGGCTAACAGTGGGGTGCCCCTGTTCTGAAGTGGAGTCACTGCACGCCAGTCTTCCCCGCGACTCTAAGATGGGAGGGGAAAGAGGAATGTCTGTCCCCTCCCCCTCCCCCAACAGGAAGCAGGCCGCCCACGCCCCCAGCTTGGAGGGGCCACTGCAAGCCTTCCCAGACGACAGGCTCCCACGAGCCGCTGGCTCCCTGGAGCCACTGTCTTCCCCTTTTTTGCGTGGGACCAAATACTTGATCCCCTCCAACTCAGTTTTTTCATCTATGAAATGGAAATAACACGTGTCCCCAGCCCACTCAGGGACTGGAAGAAGTGAGTTGCTTACATTAGAGCAGTTAACCAACCGAGCTTCGGTCCCCGGGCCTCCCGTTGGAGCCCTAGGAAGGGACTCCCCCGTAGGTGGGGATTTCCACTACCATCGGACGGCGGCAAGCAGGGGCCTGGTAGCAAAATGGCTTGGAAGAAGCCCACTCCCCCCATCCCCCCCCAAAAAAAAACGCGCGAAGGCGATGTCTACGATGCGACGGGCACTGTAAGGTGCTTGTGGACACGAGTTAGTGATTCCCTCGTGGGGGCGGCACTCTGGCTAGGAGACAACACCGGTGACAACTCCGTTGTGGAGTTGTCTTTATTGGCTGTCTTTGGGACGCAGGAAGAGAAATATTTGGGTAATATTTAAGCTGAGATCTCTCCCACATGATGAGGAGGAGAGGCATTCCCGGCCAGAGCAGCGCAGACGCAAAGGCCCTAAGGTGCCTCCTTAGAAAGTAGACATGGCCCCACCTCCAAAGAAGGAACTTGTTGGCCTACACGTGCCGTCTTGGAGGCCTAGGTGCAGAGTCGGGTTTGGTTTGTTGTTTGTTTGTTTGTTTGTTTGTTTTGAGGGGGGTGGGGAGCCATGAAGAACCGCAAGAAAGAGAGGGCCCTGATGAGTTCTGCCACAGAGCCTGGGGTAGGTGTCCCCATTCGGGGACGCAGCATCTAAGGATGGCTTCCGCGAAGTCTAGCCTGATTGGCCCATAACACGCTCCTTTACAACACCTGGGGCGACTGCCGGGTACCTGCAGCCTCGCTGTGGCCCCGAGGCGCGCGCGGAGCATCAGGTATTGGCCTTTGCCAGATGGTGGCTGCAATCTGCCAGCCGCAAGCACTTTCCCTCTCGTAGCCGACTGCAGCTCTGCTGAGTTAAATGGAGACTTGTGGTTCTTCCTCTTTTTAATCACAGGCCAGCCCTGCCTGCCAGATTTCTCCGAGGCCCAAACCCGTTTCCTTCCTCGCGCTCAGTTTCTTCTCGCTCGCCCGGCGGGGCCCGCCCCAGTCCGGGTTCCCTGAGAGCCCTGCAACGTCAGAGTCTTTTATTTATTTGTGTTTTTTCATTCCGAGGGCAAAGGACTCCGAGGCGGGACCCTGCGGTGACAGCAGCGACCCCGGGGTTCTGCGCCCCTGGGGATCTGGCTCCTCCACCCAGCAGGGCTGAGGGTTGAGGGGGAGGACGTCAGTTCCCACGGCTGGCGGGGACTGCCGGAAGCAGTCTGTCCACTCCCAGGGGCCGGGTCACCCGCCCTTCCTTCCTGCTGAGGGCAGCAGCTCAGGGTCCACCTGCAGGGACCCAGGTGGCCAGGTCAGAAGGACAACTAAACCTAACCCTAGCAGGTTCTATAAGTCAACAAGGTCACTGTCAAACTATCAGCCAGGTGCACTGAATGACTGGAGGTAGGGACACTTAGCGGTGGAGACGGGAGGATCCCTTCAAGGTCAGCCTTGGCTACCTAATGAGTTTGAAATCTGCCTGGGCTACATGAGACGCTGTCCCAAATCAAACTAACTGGACAATACCAACGAAGGTTAACCAGAGCCAAGAGGATTAGTAAGTCAACGATCCAAGCCATTCATGTGGTTAACATGAACAGCAACAAACATTAGCCAGATATGACTGGGGCTTCGGCAGGTTAGGGAAAGGGCTTAGTGTGCAAGCACGAGGACCTGCGTTCGAGCCCCAGCACCCATGCAAAACCCAGACAGGACCACTGGGGCTTGAGGGTCAGCCAGTCTAGTGGCCCCATCCAGCTGGTTACTTCAGTGAGAGAATCTGTCTCAAAAATATAAAAAAAACCTAAAAAGCAAACGAAAGGAAAATGAACAAAAACAAAAGAAAATTGTGTGTGTGTGTGTGTGTGTGTGTCCAGTGTCTTTACTCCTAGCATTCAAGAGGCAGAGGCAGGTGGATCTCTGTGAATTTGAGGCCAACCTGGTCTACCTAGAGAGTTCCAGGCTAGCCAGGGCCACAGTGTGAAACTGTCTCAAGAAAAAAGAAACGACCTGAGAAACTTAAAAAAAAAAAAAATTAAAATGTGTAGCTCAAGTTGGTACCATGGTTCCCATGTGTAATGACAGCACTCTGGAAGAAGAGGCAGGAGGATCACCCTGAGTTCTAGGCCAGACAGAAGAACATAGTGAGACTCTGTGACAAAAAAATAAATAAATTAAACGTACAGCAGGTGTGCTGTGCTGGCACACTTATGATATTCCAGCAGTGGGGAGGCAGACTCGGGAGGACCTCTTCAGTCCATGAAGAGGCCACAGGCCACCAGCCCTGAGCGGACGTGGGAGGATGCCATCTTGGGAAGGGTTAGCCAAGCCTTGTTAAGAGTTCCCACCAAAGACAGCCCCAGCGACTCCTACTTTTGATTTTTGTTTTCAAAGGGTCTTGCTGTATAGCCCAGGCTGTCCTCAAGCCCATGGTAATCCTTCTGCCTCAGCACCTCCCAAATATTAGGATATCAGGCATGTGACACCAGCCCTTTTAAAAATTAGTATTTATGGCCTGGGAGTGGTGGTGCATGCCTTTAATCCCAGCATTTAGGAGGCAGAGGCCGAAAGATCTCTGAGTTCGAGGCCAGCCTGGTCTACAAAGTGAGTTCCAGGACAACCAGAACTACACAGAGAAACCCTGTCTCAAAAAACAACAAAAGTATTTATAAAGAGGAAAAAAAATGTATGAGATTTTCAAAAGAATAAATTTAAAATATTAAGAACATCTTTATGTGGATGGAGAGATGGCTCAGGAGTTCAGAGAGCTGGCTGCTCTTGCAGAGGTCCTGACTTAGGTTTCCAGCAACCACGAGGCTGCTTACAACCTGTAACTACAGTTCCTGGTGATCCAGCGCCCTCTTCTGGCCTCTGCAGGTACACACATGTGATACACACACCCATGAAATTAAGATCTGTAAAAATAATAGTTTTCTATTTAGTTTGGGCTGGCGAGATGGCCCAGCAGGTGAGGGGGGCTTGGTGTCAAGCCTGGCGACCTGAGTCCCATCTCTGGAACCCACATATAGAGAAAAGAACAATTGACTCTCATAAGTTGTCCCCTGATCTCCATACAGGTGCCATAGACACTGACCTGAACTCTTGCTCGTCCTACCTCAGCCTCCCCAACTGCTAGTGTTACAGGAAATGTCCAGCGGCCAAGCCCAGATTCCATTTGAGACTCTGCCCTCCTTCATGACCTTGAGTCACAATTCCCGAAACTGCATCTGGATTTCCAAAACCATGGGACAGTGAAGGAGAGTGTTACCTTGGAAACAACCGTGACGGGCGTCGGTTTGTTACACAGCCATTGCTAGCTAATACAGACCTTAAGAAGGTCCCATGGTGTTCATCTAATCTGCTCCCCACACTTGGGATTCAGCAATGGCTCAAAGAGCTCAGCTGGCAGCTTTGGCCCTGGCATCTCTTACCCGTATCTGCTGGTGCCTCTGCACTCAGAAGTCCCAAGCTGGATTCCTGTGGGTCTGATCTGCTGAGCTAAGGAGCCAGGCTCCATCTATCCCCTCTGCTTCCTCTCTGGGGCTAAGGTTCCCTTTTCTGTGCTTTCTGTCCCTTCCCCGTGAAATCTGCCACAAGTATAGTCAGGTGTTATGCTCCGACTCCGTGTGCCCAGCCAAGGCCATGCCTGCCATGCTCATGTTTGTTCATTTGCCCTATGCTTGTAAAGAAACTGAGGTCCAGAGCCAAGGTCACACAGATGCTGAGGAACTGAAGCAGTCACTCTGCCCCGGGGCTCTCTCTTCTACTGTACCCAGCGCTGGAAAGAAAGAACAGCTCTTGGAGAATAATTAATGATGTGTTTGTGTTTGCTTTGAGACTGTAGCCTAGGCCTTCGTGGAATTCACTAAGTAGCTCAGGACGGCTGTGAACTTGCAGCCTCCTGCCTGAGTGCTGGGTTTACTGGTGTGGGCCAGCTCGCCTGGGTCCCCGCGGAAAGGATTTGGAGGGTTTTCCACAGGCTCACAACTTGCTTAGCCAACAACCGTATGCAGGGCAAGGGGGCTGCTCTCTCCCACTTGATGGAGAAGGAAACTGAGGCACAGAGACGCAGGTGCCCTCACCAAGACCAGCAAAGCGGTGGACTGGCCACCAGGAACCTGCACCCGCTGCCCTCGCCCCACCCCCCTGGGTCCTGGACTTGGCTTCAGCCCAGTCCCGGCCAGCACCCGGCCGCAGGGAAGCACAGCCGCCCCCTCTTCCGCCAGCCCTGGGAATCTGGTTTCTGGGGAAGTGACTCAGTGCCCTGAGGCCCCTCGAGGCTCATCCACTTCCAATCCCGGTAATTAAAGGCCCTAATTGCTCCGCAGCTCCGAGACTCGGGTCCTCTCCCGGACTCACTCGCGCTTCCTGGGCGGGAGCCTGACGACTGCAGCGGGCACGAGGCTCCCGCGCCCTCTGCTGGTCATGGGCGGCAGCGCAGTTGAGACCCGCCGCCCTGCGACCCGGTCCCCCCTGGCTGCAGCGCCACCAAAGATGGAAGACGTGGGTTTCAAGAGGGTTCTCTCTCTTAGAAGGCGATTTTCCATAAACAAACAAACAAACATTTATCTGGTTCCACATTCACCCCCTTTTTTAGAGGGGAGATTGAGGGGAGGGGAGGGGAGGGTACTGGGGACGGATCCCAGGGCTTGGCGCGGGCTAGGCAATCCTGTAAAGCAAGGATAAGAGAGGACTCCAAGCTGGGCATAGTGGCACACACCTTTAATTCCTGTACTCAGGAGGCAGAGGCAGGTGGTTATCTGTGCCAGCCAGAGCTACATAGTGAGAGACCCTGCCAAAACAGAACACAACCACCAATAAGTAAATAAAGAACTCTACTTGGTTGGAATGTAGTGGAAAACTGAGTCAAAGGTTTTCACGTGGAAACCGACTACATAATAGGTGCTCAATAAGTGCCATTGTATTGATACTATCGATTGACTTGCAAGGCACCAATTTGGGGATGCCCTGGCCATGCACACCCTGAAACCCTCCATAGCTCTCTTTTACCTCAGACTCAGTTACATGCCAAACACCCATGTCCTGGCTCAGGGACTTGTCTGTCTCATTCTCCCAGACTCTGTGATGCTTCCCATTTCTCCTCCTGTGTGGTCAACTCCTATACACTCCTCAAAACCCTGAAATGGGACCTCCACTTAAAGACAGCCCTAGTTCCCTCTCTCTCTGTGTGTGTGTGTGTGTGTGTGTGTGTATAATGTGTAGTTTTCTGTGACAGAGGGTTGTCATGACTCGTATGCAAGACTCATTCATTCCCTCGCCCGAGTTCCAGAAAGGATGGAGGTGGCGTTCTACTCTCTCTGATAAGGCTGGCACTAGTTGCCGAGTCACACATGTGTCTGGCTGCTTCCCCTTAAGGGATCGCCCATTCTACAAGACGGTGTCACACTGCATTCCTTTTGAAGGCTGAGTAACATTCCGTCGTGTGGACATACCACACCCACGTTGGAGCCTTGGGGTGCAACCCCGGTGCTGAAGTACTCACTCACCTTGTATGAATGGGGCCTTGGGCTCACCCTCGGCACTGGAGGAACAAACCACTCTAGAGACAATGAATAACTGAGGCAAAATGGCTGGCGGGTCCCCTTTGGAAGCTGGTGACCCTAAACCCCTGGCTGGTGAGAGCAGGCTGGGGGATGAGGGGGTGTGACCTCCCTAAGCGTCAATCCCTCAGTTGTAAGATGAGAGAGAGAACAGCATCCACTTGCCCTGGTCAGGGCCATTGCTGCTACCACGCAACCCCAGGACCAGAAGCAAGCTGAGGAGGAAGGGGTTTATCTGGCTTACACTCTCCATCCTAGTCCATTCCTGAAGGAAGTCTTCAAGTCCTGACACATCTACTTTGTGACCGTGTCCCCTGTGTGCATCAGAAGAGGGCTACTGAAGTGAAGGCCTCTACTCTTTCCTGTCCTGGGCCAGTTTGAGGGTAACGGAGGAGGATATCAGTTCCTTCTTAGGGGCAGCTCCAGGAGAAGGCTTTGTGGTTGGCCAGCCCCAGGGTTCCTTCGGTCCCCACCTCCCGAAGGCTGGGATCACAGATGCAGGTCGGGTGCCTGGCTCATGATGTGGACTCTGCTTCTGACCTAAGGTCTTCACGCTTGCATGGCGAGTGGTGGCTGACCGTCTCCCTGGCCCCATCCGTGTGGCCTTTTAAAATATCATGCTTTCTTTTCTGTTGTGTTTCCCACAACACACACAAGGGGAAGTGCCGGGACAACTGTGGGAAACTGATTCTTTCTTTGTGAGTCCTGGGGATCCAACTCAAGTCATGAGTCTCAGTGACAAACACCTCTGCCTATTGAGCCGTCTCATTGGCCCATCATTGTGAGGTGTTTTTTTTTTTTTAAACTTATTTTCTGAGTACCTGGGACAGTAGGGTGTTCTCTAAATGCTTCAGGCCGAGAGACTGACTGGAAGGAAGGAAGGAAGGTACTGAACTCAGTAAGAAGAAGGACTGGGGGTGGTGGGGTGGGGGTGTCATCTGCCTCCTTGAAGAGGAAGTGGCCGAGTGAAGGGATCAGAATGGGTAGCCAAGTATTGGAGGATGTGGGGAAGTCTTCTGGAACAGCATACAGGAAGAGGTCTGGGGCACAGAGTATTCTGGAACAAAGGGAGGGCAGGTGGCAGAGGAAAGGAGAAGACGACGGAGGAAGCTATTTGGGAGGAGGCTAGAGGGGTGGCCAGAGCCAGTACAAGGAATGCTTTGTGACTGCCAGCGAGCTGTCTGGTCCTGAGGTGGTGAGGAACTGCTACAATGCCTTTAACCAAGAGAACGGTTTGAGGCAAGCTTCAGTAGAAGCCCGAAGGCTGCTCTGTAGAGAATGGAGCCTAGGGCCGGAGGGAGTCCGAGGAGGAGGAGAGGGAGAGCCCAAAGGACCCGGATGGGCAGTGGATGAGGAAGTGCTGGATTAGAGACGCGGTCTGGAGACAAAACCATCTCCTTGGCCACAGCCCAGTGCAGGTTCCCTAATTCCATTTTCTGGCCTTTCTAAGTCAGGGTCCCTTCCACCCATCTTCAGTCCCCAGCCACAGAGGTATTGCTTACACGAAGCATCTGGAAGAGGGAGGGGCGGAGAAGCAAAATGCATTCTGGGACAACGACGGGCCTTACTCAGCCGGGAAAAGGAGAGAATGCCAACTTCAGCAAGACCTGCCTTTGAGCCCTGGAGAGGTAACCCCACCGGGAATGGAGGACCCGGATTCTGTGCATCTGATGGTGGAATCCACAGAGACACAAAGTTGTCTGAGGTTCTCTAGGGCTGGGGCATGGGGACTATGTTTCCCTTTTTTTTTTTTTTTTATGGTGCTGGGAATCGAACCTGGGGCCTCACGCATGCTAGACAGGTACTGTACCACTGGGCTACATCCCAGCCCTGTTGAGCGTCTTCTGAGGTTAAAAAAGGTTTCGCAGCTGGGCATGATCATGCTTGCCTGAAGTTCTAGCACTTGGGATACGGAGGCAGGAGCATGGTGAATCCAAGTACAGTCTGGGCAATACACTGAGGTCCTGTCTTAACAAACAAACGAGCCTGCCCACAACCAAAGTGGCTTGATAACATTGGGAACGCATCAAATGTAGTCAAACTGTTTGCTTTGAAATAGATTTTCCAAGTGAATTTCACTTCGATTAAAAAAAAAAAATTCAGCCAGGCAGTGGTGGCGCACGCCTTTAATCCCAGCACTTGGGAGGCAGAGGCAGGCGGATTTCTGAGTTCGAGAGTTCGAGGCCAGCCTGGTCTACAGAGTGAGTTCCAGGACAGCCAGGGCTACACAGAGAAACCCTGTCTCAAAAAAATGAAAAAAACAAACAAAGCAAAACAAAAATTTCTAGTGGTGGTGGTGTACATCTTTAATCTCAGCACTCTGGAGGCAGAGGCAAGCAGGTCTCTGTGAGTTCGAGGCCAGCCTGGTCCACAAAGTGAGTTTCAGGACAGCCAGGGCTACTACACGGAGAAACCTTGTCTTGAACAACCAAAACCAAAGCAAAGCAAAGCAAAGCAAAACAACAACAAAACAAATAAAAACCAAAAAAAAAAATTACAAATAATAAAGAACAAAACACCCCCATGTTTGCTTCTGATATGTGTCCCTTCAATTTTCATGTGATTTTCCCTGGGGAGACAAAACAAATGTGTCCTCCCCCCAGACAGAGATGGTGACACTTCAAGAGTCCAAAGATTCCCCTAAAGTCGAATTTGGTGATTTATTTACTGGGGTAACTTACAGAGAGCATGAGCGTGGGTCACTTACAGGAGTGTGAGTGATCCCAGAGCATCCACGCCACCAAAAAGCCCCCCCCAGCATAGATGATGCCATCCTCATGGGTGCAGAGATGGAGCCCTGCTCCCTCCCACTTCAGGTGACCCTGCGTAGTTGACACGCTTGCACCTTCAGGGGCCAGGGACCACGAGGGCCCCTGCAGCTGGGGTGGAACCACATACAACTGGGAGAGAGGAGCTAAGATGGCAATGACTTCCCCCCCACACACACACACACTACTAGGAGGAAGTCAACCTCTTCATCCTCACGGGCCAGTCATGTCCCCAAGCCTATCTCTGAAGCGAATGCCTCCCAGGGCCACAGCCAACAAAGCCCAGCTCCTTTGAGCACAGGGGAGACCAGAGCAGGAGGCGGCATAGCCGAGTCTGTCACTTCGCTCAATCGCTTGTGTCCTCCAGCCAGTGGCTCCAGGACACAGACAGCTGTATGTATGCCAGTGGCCGCCATGTTGAATCCAGTCAGGCCAGGACTGACAGGCTGACCACTGGACAGCAGCTAAATGACACTTCGGACAGGTCACCGACTGACAGGTGACTGGCCACTCACTGAAAGACCACCTAACTGATCAGACAGATGATTGACTTCTGACTGACTGACCTCTGAACAGACTCTCAGCAACTGAGGACTGACTGACAACCACCAAATACTAACGGATAACTGACAGCTGACTGACAGACTAACAACTGACTGACTGACTGACTAGGAATGGACTGACTGATGATGACTGACTCGTGAACACTGACATCTAGGCTAACTGACTGACTGAATGACTGGGACTGACAACTGACTGACTGACAACTGACTGCCTCACAACTGGCTGACTGACAACTGACTGACAGACAACTGACAACTGGCTGACTGACAACTGACTGACAAACAACTGACAACTGGCTGACTGACAACTGACAACTGGCTGACTGACAACTGACTGACAGACAACTGACAACTGGCTGACTGACAACTGGCTGACTGACCAATGACTTGAGACCAACTGAGAACTGACTGACTGACTTGTGTGAAGGAAGGCTGCTGAATTTTGACTATTGACAACAGAATGGTGACGGGCAGGGCAGGACTGACTGAGACCTACCAACCACTGACAATTGATTGAAGACTGACTGACCAACAACTGACCATTGATTGATCAACCAAGGACCTCCCTTCTTCCCTTTTTCCCTTCTTCCCTTCCTCCCTTAGGAAGGCTGGGATCTTCCCCCAGGCTTGGGGATCCCACCAGGGCCTGGCACATGTCAGTGCACTCCCCTTTAGGCCCTAGGCGGTTTCTAGGGCAGCTCTCATGTTGAGGTCTGTAATCTGTTTGGCGTCAGCCTTAGCCTGTGGTGTGAGGTACTGAGCAGGCTTTATCTTTGTAGATGGGTCCCCACTGGTTCGTTTGGTAAAATATACCCCAGGCTTTCTCTTTCCAGATGCTCTGGTTATGTCTGTTACTCAGGTCCAAAGATGTGGATTCATTTTTAACTCCTTTTCGGAATCTCTCATCCCTGTAGAGAACCATCAGAAATTCTTCTATAAATCTTCTATGTATGCACAAAGTTTGCCCACTTTACATCTCTCCCCTAACTCTCTCCCCCAAGTTGCCATCACAGATCGCTCAGACCACTTCAGTAGGCTCACGCTTGGCCTCCTAGCCTTCCCTCAGGCCCTACAGCCCCCTAAAGCCTGCGTTTCTGCCCAAAATCCTCTACAGGCCAGGCATCCTAGTGTGGGAAATAAATACCCCAAATTGGGAGGCAGACAAGAGGCTCTCTGTGAGTTCAAGACCAACCTAGCCTACTAATTAATTAATTCAGTAAATTATTAATTTATCTAATAAAGTATCAATTTAATAATTTATTATATATATATATATATATATATATATATATATACACACACACACATATATACATACATATATGGCTTTGCAGCTGTCCTCTTACCTCTCCCTCCCAAGGCCTGAAATTACAAGTATGTACTACCAGGCATGCCTGAAAAGCAAAGTTTTCCCAATGTCCACAGGGCCCTATGCAATATGGCTTCCTAACTTCTTCCTCCACTTGCTCACTGCGATTCTCTGAGCCATTGGACTTGCGGTTTCTTCCATCTGGTACACCCTTCCCGCAGGTCTCCAGGGAACTAGGTCGCCGCCCCTCAGTGGCCATTCCTGAGAGTTTGTTTGTCTTAGCCCTGCACTCTGGCTATTGCACATTCTCTGCCTCACACCAAGCACTTGTTAGGACTGTTTATTGATTGACTCCGGGCTATTTCTCTCTGGATCCGTCTGCACCACAGGAGGCGCTAGTGAGACGCTGTGGAATGAAGCCGGGATCCTGGTCTAGCCTGTTCTGCTCTTGTCCTCCGGCTAGGAAGACCCCGGATAGGAAGGTAGAAGGAAGTGAGGAGGAGGCAGGAAGAACAGGAAGTGAAGGCTCCTGGGAGGTGGGTCCTGTGTGATTCTGGGAAGAGGGGAAACCCCAGCAATTCCTACTTACTGGGAGCGCCTGCAGTTGAGTCACACCCTGTAAATATCACGCTTGTCTTTATATTTTGCATAGCAGCCCAGAGAAGCAGAGGAACTGCTGGGAGGTCACGCAGGGGTGCAGTGGGTCAGTGGACCTCCAACTCTGCTCGCTTCTAGTACTTTCTCTCTTCACCTGGGCAAGCGTTTGGATGGCTCGGCGTCCTCTGCGTTTACAGCAGACCTGTGTTGATTTTGTCTGGAAACGCCGTGGGTTAAATGTATTCTTTCCTTGTTTTCTTTTCTTCTCTCTTTCTTTCCTTCTTACCTACTTTCTTTTTTTCTTTCTATTTTTATTTTCGAGACAGGGTTTCTCTGTGTAGCCCTGGGTGTTCAGGACTCGCTTTGTAGACCAGGCTGGTCTCGAACTCACAGATACACTGTGTGTCCCTTGAGCGCACCAAGGTTAGCAATTTGTGGGAGTCAGTTCTCTGGCCCCTTCCACATTATAGGTCCCCAGGCTTGGCGGCAAGCGCCTTTACCCGCTGAGTCGTCTCACAAGCTTTGTGTCTGAGCCGCGTCAGTCTTTCCTCAGCTCAAACCCTCAGGTTTCCTGGGACAGAACTCTGGGGACTCCTGAACCCCGGCACGGTCCCTTTAAGAGTGGTTTACAGGCGCGCGCGTGAGGGCGGAGCAAGCTAGAAGGCGGGGTCTGGCGGGACTGACCAATGGGAAGGCGTATGTGGCTCGGGGGCGGGGCCCCTCCTGGGCGGGCCGCTCAGGGTTAAAGGGGCGCCCGCGGGTCGCCGCCGCTCGGCCTCGGGGAGACAAAGCGCCCGCTCGTCGCCGCCCCCGAGCGGTTCCGGGCCATGGGCGGGACAGACCGACGCGCGGGTCCCACAGCCAGGTAAGACCGGGCGTGAGGGGACCGCGACGGGGACGGCATCCGCGCGGCTGTCGCCCGGGTCCCGCCCGCGGCCTCCTCCATCGCGGCCCGGCCGCGCACCGCCGGGGCTTGAGGATCTGCGGTAGTGTCCTGCCTCAGTTTCCCTCGAGTCCTAGCCTTGGGGCCAGCCGTAAGCCCACGGATGGTGGGCTCATCACTTGTCTTTAAGATTTTATATATTTATTTTTTTTGTTTACGTGTGCGCGTGTGGAGATCAGAAGACAACTTGCAGGAGTCGGGTCTTTCCTTCTTCCACTTGGTTTCTGGGAATCGAACGCAGGTCGGAAAGCTTGGTAGCAAGCGCTTTTATCCGCTGAACTGTTTTGCTAGTCCTGCCCTTTTTTTGGTGGGTTTTGTTGTTTTTGAGACGGAGTCTTACTGTGTAGCCTTGGCTGGCCTGGAACTCCAGATGTAGAGCAGGCTAGCCTCACAGAGATCCACCTGTCTTTGCATTGCGTGTGCTGGGATCGAAGGTGTGCAACTATACCCAGCATGTGTCGGTTTTTTTGTTTTGTTTTGTATTTTTTTTTTAAACGGGGTCTTGCTGTGTCAGAGTCAGGCTGGCCTCTGCTTTCCAAGGGCTGGGGTGACAGGTGTGAGGGCCACGTTGGCTGCGTCGCCTACTTTAGAATACTTTTTTCCCTATGGTTTGTCTTTAATTTAGCTCATCTGAGTCTCCTTGGAGCCACATTGAGGCAACTGCGGTCTGGGAAGTGGCGGTGACTGGTCTTCCAACCTGGACCAGCCAGGACAGGAATTTGGTCCCTAAAGCATCGTGTCCAGGCCCTGTTGCTTATAGCTTGCCGTCCTCAGCAGACTTTGAACCTGAATAGTGCGGGACGGTTGGAACATGAGGAGCAGTGCTCCCTCCAAGGGGAAGCTAGAGCCCGTGTATTAGCTGAGCCAGAGCAGGCAAGAGCTGGGCACCTGGCTGGGCCTTCTGTCTGCTGGTGACCTTGGGCCAGGGTGCCCCCATCTGGGTAGTTGGGGGAGGGAGGTTGATGGGCACCAGGCAAGATACTGTCAATCTTGGTGTGGAAGAAGGACCCCAAGGTTTCTACCCCATGAGGCTGTTTGCGCCAAGCTCTGTTCTTTACACAGGTCATTTCTCACATCCCTGAGTGTGGGACCATCCGTTGGTCCCAGGAGCCTCATGTTGACAAAGGTTTGCTTTTGTCCTGTAGGCTCCGGAGCTCAGGCTACACACCGGACACTCAAATCCAGACAGAAAACCCCTCCCCTTCCGGAGCAGGCATGACTGACCCAGGTAACTTCCAGCCGGGGTACAGGATGGTTCCTGGTGGTCTGTTGTGGTCGGAGAATGCACCCCCTCCTTCTAGACGATGGGGTCGGGAAAGACACCTCAGGGAGGAAAGTGTGTGGTGCCTTTGAGCCGGGTAGTCAGGTGTCTGAGGCCGGTGACAAAGGCTGACAGAGGCGGGCAGAGGTTGGGGGAAGGAGCTGAGATTGGGCGTTGGGCTAGCAGGTGGAAGTCTTGGGAGGTAAGAGTCCCTCCGTGGTCCCGGGGGAGGGCCCTAGGGAGGCGATCTTACCTTGAGGCGGCCAGCTAGGAAGAGGGCAAAGGTGGAGGCAGCTGGAGAGGGTACCTGCGGAGCTCCAGCAAGCTTAGGTGGGGACCTGGAGACATGGGAACGAAACAGCCAGTGCTCTGGAAGGCAGCCAGGGTCAGGGGATCACCTGGCCTCAGTGATTAGATGTGGGGGTGAGAGGGACACCTGGGGCGACTTGCTGTCGCAGGACAGACTAGAGGGAGGCCAAGTGCCTTGTCAACGGCTGCCACAACCAGAGGGCCTGGTTCTCTGTGTCCTGTCTCATTGCCGTAACCTTGACTTAGATAACTTTGCTCTCACGTTATAGATGAAGAACTAGAGGTCCAGAGAGGCTGACTGTGTGCCCCCGAGGTGACCCAGCCTGGAGTCTGTGAGCCGACCTGTGGCGTGAGCAGAGCTGGGTCGGCAGCCTGCGGTAGGTTCTGGGAGAAGCGGGCCTGACAGTCCCGTGCGTTCGATTTGGGAGGGCTGCGTGAGTCACTTGTGCAGAGAGAAACAGAGGCACAGAGAGGTGCAGCTGGCATAAGAAGCCACACAGCAGCAGGAGGGAGAGTGGGAATTGGGGCCGAGGCCCCTGCTCCATTGCTCTGGGCCAAGCAGGTCGTAGCCTCTGACCTGGCAGGAAGTTCTCCCTGACTGGAACGTGGGTGGCATGAGGTGGCAACAAAATAAGTATTTGTTTGACGCAGTTTCTCCCTCCACCCAGGTCAGGTGGCACAGCCTGGCCCTGCAGAGCCGCCACCCAGCCCTCATCCCTCCAGACCTGGGGTAAGGCACCGCACAGGCAGAGGGGGCTGGCATTAGTGCGGAGGAGCGGGCATTAGTTGAGTGGCTACTACATCCCAGGCTCTTCAAAAGTATGACAGCCATCGGCAGGAAGTGAGGCTGTGACAGGGCCTGCCTCCTCCAAGTGGCCACACTGGTAACTCATGTGCCACTCCTCAATAAGCCCTACTGCCCACTGCTGCCCCAGTGTGTACTTTTTGGGAGGTCTGTGTTAGAGCGCCCGTCCCTCCCTGACAGTCTGGGCTGAGCCTGTGTTTTATCTGGGTTATTTTCCAACAGTCGCTCCAGTACTCTGGGTTTTCCTCCATTCCTGCCCTCCTCTGGTCACCCTCCTTACAGCAGGAGGATTTGCCTTGTGTGTGCTGGTCCACTCCCCACCCCCATCCCCCGCCATGCTCTTCCCTATGCTCGCTCCCTCCCTCACCAACCTGACTGACAAACCAAGGCTGAGTCACTGACTTGGGATCTCCAGACACTAGCAGAGGCTGTAGCCAGGCTGTTTTGTGACCTTTGCTCTGTGGCTGACCTCCTTGTGCCTTCGTTTTCCCCATCTGACACATGGAGGCAATCCTAAAACCAGCTCCGCACCACCCAAGCTCATCGCTAGACGGAGCTAACCTATGCCAAGTGTCTGGCGAGCCGAATGCTTAGTGTACCTTTCCCGGGTCGAGGGCAGCAGGAGTCCTCCAGGTAGCTGTGTGAGACTCGGGTTCGAGTCCCGTCTCGCCAGGCTCCCTGCGGGCCTTGGGGTGGGTGTGGTGGGAGGAGGCCGCCGGTGACCTGGGACGATCAGAGGAGTCACGTCTGCTCCCGTGCCGGGGACAGGTGCAGGCCCCGCGGCCATGAAGCTCAACGAACGCAGCCTGGCCTTCTACGCGACCTGCGATGCTCCGGTGGACAACGCGGGCTTCCTGCACAAGCGCGGCGGGCGCGGGGCCGGCTCGCACCGGCGCTGGTTTGTGCTGCGCGGCAACATGCTCTTCTACTTCGAGACGGAAGCCAGCCGCGAGCCGCTGGGCGTCATCCTGCTGGAGGGCTGCACGGTGGAGCTGGTGGACGCCCGGGAGGAGTTCGCCTTCGCCGTGCGCTTTGCGGGTGGCCGCTCCCGGCCTTACGTGCTGGCCGCTGACAGCCAGGCAGCCCTGGAGGGCTGGGTGAAGGCCCTGTCTCGGGCCAGCTTCCACTACCTGCGCTTGGTGGTGCGCGAGCTGGAGCAGCAGCTGGCAGCCATGCGCGAGGGAAGCCCGGCCAGTGCCTTACCCGCCAACCCCAGCCCGGTTTGGAACCCGAGACCCAAGGAGAACGGCCGGGCAGTGTGGAGCGCTCTGCCTGAGCAACCCACTGTAGCCCCCCAGCGGCCGCCGCTGCCACCCCGCCGCAGGACCTCCGCGGCCAACGGGCCCCTGGCATCCTTCGCCCAGCTGCATGAGCGATACGGACTAGAGGTGCAGGCCCTCAGGAACCAGTGGCGCGGAGGCCAGGCAGGCCTCGCTAGCCTGGAGGGCCCCTGGCATCCTAGTTCTGGTGAGACTCTCAACCCGGACCAGCCCCAAGACAACTACTGACTGTGAGGGGATGCCTGAGTACCGAAGGCCCTTAAAATGGCTTGGATGCCAGCCAGGCTCCCCGGGGGGACCTAGGACATACGACTCAGGAGACCTGGGCCCCTGGGGTCAGAGGCACTTACTTCTGAGAAGAATCTGGGATCTGAACCTGAAGGTGCTTCTAGAGCCCAAGGAGCTGGCTTCTAGAGAACTCTGCCCCAGGGCAGCCTGTGTGTCCTTGACAGCCCTGAAGCTGGCCATAGGCCAGTGGCACCCAGGGTTCACCTGGTGCCCGGCCTCACAAAGGTCTAAGGCTTGAGCCTGGTAGCTGCTGTCTGGGCTGCTGTGGGCCTAAAGCAGCAGGTAGAAGGTGGGGCTTGAACTGGTTACGTCCCCAAGGCTCCTCCTGGCCTGGAACCAGCTGAGGCAGGACTTTGCCCAGCTTTGCAGGAGGACCTCACATCTCGGCTTGACAACTCTCACCTGACCTCAGTGCTGGGCTGTGACTTTCTTACAGGTTCACCTGGAGGGCACAGAGGCCTCCAACTGATTCCAGGTCTGCAGTGGGGGGGAGAGTCCGGGCATTGTCCCTGGCCATTGCAGGTGACCAGTGGGCCTCCGTGCTGGGCCTACTTCTCACTCACCACAGTGCTGGCTGCCTTCCAGAGTGTTGGGCAGGTCAACCGGCCCTACCTGGGTCTTGTTTACAGTCCTCCTCTGCCCCGCCCTGGGGACTGGAGGACACTGTCACTCCACTTGCTGCACCCTATGGACAGATTTCACCCCGGTCCCTCTCTCTTCTCTGTCCTGGGAGGCCCTGTGCTTCTGTCTGTCGCCAGGGCCTCGTGGCTCCCTGCTGGCTCAGGGGCCAGGGCTGGGCTGTGGGCTGTGTTTTTCTTTGAAGTACAGACGATACTGTCTTTCTTCCATTTGTGAAGTAGTCCATTCTCATCCAGGCCACTTTTGTTACTGTTGGCTGGCTGGAAAGGGTGGCATTGTCTCTAGGGAGCCAGGCCCTAACAGGAGACACACAGGCGCCTGACTTGGCCTTTACCTCACCCTCAGTCTCCTGAGCTCAGCTCTGCAGAGGTGGTGCCTCTAGGGACTCGGTCTCTGTCTCTTTAGCTCTCCCACTGTGGGCTCAGGGCTTTCTGGAGTGGCCCAGCTGGAGGGCTGAGGTGTAGACTCTAGTCCCAGATGGCTTTACAAACTAAAGGTACGAGGCAGGAGGTCACGGGCAAGGGCAGAGAAGTCCCTTTCCCCAAAGCACAAGATGAAGTCCAGCTGATTCTGGGGCTGAGAGAGATAATCAGTCATGGACAGGGTACGAGGGCCAAAATAAAGGCTGGTCGAGTAATGGCTGCTTGTCGATATTTTTCTCCCTGCAGAATCCATAGTTGATATATTTCATGGTATCCTAGAAAGGAGACGACTGTAGTCCTTTAGCCAGGGAGTTCCATCACCTCTTAGGGACCTCTGACCTCATTTTATGTGTGTGCGTGCGTGCGTGCGTGCATGTGTGTGGTGGAGGCTCAAAGACATTGCCAAGGCCACTCAGCTGGGGAGGCAGCTGGATGCCCTCAGGGGGTAAATGGGGACCACAGGCCGAAAGACGAGAAGATGACTGACAGGTGAGCCAGGCCCAGTCACCTGAGGCTTCAGAGGGATGTAAATGGGAAGGGATCCAAGCTGGCTCTTGGCTAGACCTGTCATCCCAGCCATCAAGACTGAGGCAGGAGGAGCTCTAGCAAGGAGCTAGCCTAGGCTACATAGTGGGACACCCCCTCCCCCCATACTCTCAACAGCAAAACCATGGCCCTTCTTACTAGCCTGTTCCTGGTAGCTCTGGTTGAGTGCACAGAATCCTGGCACTATGAAAATTGAGGGAAAGTCTGTGATTAGTAATGTCTGCCGTGAGTGCTGGGTCCCTTCTTCACTGGGCTCATGGGAAGGGAAGTGGCAGGCTCAGGGTGGCCCAACATGGTGGTTGAGGCCCAGGATTGTCCAAATGTAGACTCAAGGATGTGCCACAGCTCTCCCTCGGCAGCCTGGAAAAATGAAGTGCCTTCAGGGACATTTGGCTCTAGAGTGAACAGAGCAAGCTGTGTAACTCATGTTCAAGCTCACAGAGAGCACAGGTCAGGGGGCCATGTGCCCCTGAGTCTCTAGCACACACGTGTCCTCCCATCCCCCTGGGGCCACAGCTGACTGAGTCAGGCCACCGGTGACTACAGTCCCTGCTGGGCACAGGGTGTGTGGGGGGGGAGTAGCAGGAGGAGGATGGGTGCAGGGAGGCCGCTGCAAGAGGCAGCGTCACAGGTGTGTCCTTATCAAAATACTCGAAGTGACAGACAGGTGGCCTTGGGGACAAAGTTAGTCAATGCTGACACCCCTCTGTGCCCTCCTGCTACGGTTATGTATGCAAGGTACAAGATATCTTGAGGCACTGTGTGGTCAGGAATATTCTAAGGGGCAGCTGGGGATGGAGGAACACCCAGGCCAGAGGTCACAGGTACACAGCATCCACTCGCCCCAAGTTATCAATCTACTTGGACCAGCTAGACAGTTCCTCAGAGAGTTAAAGACAGAACCACAGATGACACGCAGGGACCCGAGAGGGTCTCGGTGTGCGTGTGTGTTCACAGCAGCCTTATCTACCACAGCTACACATAGGTGAGCCTCCTGTCCATCAGGGGATGCTGGGTGTGCATACCTATGGGTCCTGGCGTTCCAGTGGACGAGGATGGTTGTGACATCTGAGAGAGGACAAGGCAGACTTGGGATGGTGAAGAGAAGGCAGCCACACTGGGCTGAACACATCCAGAGCCTTTCGTGATTACATCACTGTCATCCATAGCCCGGGCCTGGGGACCACACAGGCAGAGAAGGCAGTATTTCTGGAACCCTAAAAATCAGTTTCTGGGCCCATGTGTTTTGTCTTCTTTTTTTGTGTTGGGGAGGGAACTTAGAGGCAGCCGGGTGGCTAGCCTTGGACTCATGCCTCAGGTGTTTAGGATTGAGAGCCACCAAAGGTGGGCGGCTTCACACAGCACAGCTGTAGCCAGGGGCTCACAGCCATTTCACAGATGAGGAAATAGAGTCCTAGGTGACCCAATGAGGGGCCTGGCTTTAAGGCTGACATGTGGGTGTCTCAGGGTAGGGTCACAGGCTAGCTCCCTAGTCCATTCTGCCTAGCCCTACTGCTCTTGGGTTTTTGGGGTGCCTTCAGCTGTATTGTCCAGGCTGTTCTCAAATGACTAGACTCAAGTAATTCCCCTGCCTCAGCTTTTTGAGTAGCTAGGATAACAGGAATACATCTCTTTCATCACCCTGCCCCATAACTTTGATTCTTACCCTTCCTAGGAGTGCTGACCTGGGACCAGAATGGCCAGCACCCAGTAATCTGAGGTTCATAGCTACTGGGTAAGGAAATGTATAGCCATCCCCACTTTACAGCTGGGGAAACAGAGGCAGAGAGAGGTTTAGGCACTCTCTCACTGACATATATATAGCTCTCAGAACTGGGGCTGGTGTGGAAGGCAGGCAGTCTGGCTCTTTGATTTAGAGACACTCAGAGGCCTGCCTGCAAGGTCGCCCTTCCCGGGACAGCTCCTAGTATTGGTTCCCCACCCCCACCGTGTGCTGTCTGGGAGCCAGCCTTTGGGATTCAGGCAAGTTCTCCTCGCCACAGTAGGGATAATGAGTCAACAAGTCCTCCCCCACAAGGACATGTGGAAACCAGGGTTTGTAGAAAGGTTTCCGGACCAGTGAATGGTCTGAGCCAGGCATGAGGCTCTGGTTCATGGGTGAGTGATGGCTGAGGCATGAGACAAGTAGCCTCACTTCATATGATAGTCACACGGTTGGCAAGCTCCTGGTTCAGGCACTGGGCAGGTGTACCCATGCCCCACACAATTCCAAGATGCTACCCCAGAATGCTGCAACACCCCACTTTACAGATGTGGAAACTGAGGCCTGCATTACACAGCTGAGACTGGGCAGCACTATCTGTGAAGGGCCTTTTAGCACAAACCTACTCCCCACTCTGTTTAGAAGCTATCTAAGGGTCGTGGCTTATGGCTCAGTCTTAACCACCCAGCTTTCAGGTCACAACTGCAGAGGACAGGGTTTTAAGCCCCCTGCTGCTTTTGCAGAGGCTGGGACCCTGCATTCAGTCACCAAACAAATGCTACAGTACCCGTACAGATCCTGTGAGCAAAGGAGGTCACTCTTCAGCTGGCTGTTGTCACAACAGATCATGGCCTAGCACGGCCAGAGTTTAGAATTTTCAGAAGGTGACGTCTGCAATGCTCAAGGGACAGAGCCCCATATTTGAATGCTGGCACTCAATTAAAAAGCCAGTATTTTCTGGGCATGGTGGCACCTGCCTATAATCCCAGCACTCAGGAAAGAAGATCAGATGTTCAGAGTCACCCTTCACTACAAAATGAATCTGAGGGCAGCCTAGGTCACGTGAGACTCTCTTAACCCCAAGTCACATAGCCAATGGTGCTGGCAGATGCCTTTAATCCCAGCGCTCAGAGAGGCTGAGGCAGGCAGATCTCAGTGAGTTCCGGGACAGGGCTACATAGTGAGATCCTGTCCCACAGACAGACAGACCACAAATAACCAGGTTTTTGCTGGGGACCTGGATTCAGCAGGGTGAGGAGACAGAAGTTTAAGCTGAAGACCAGAGCGAGCCATGCAGTGAAACCAGGTAAGGTGTAGTGCTTTAAAACCCAGTACTCGGAAGCCAGAGGCTTCTATAAATATATAAACAAGCAAGCAATCCAAAAAGCCTGGTTTTTATATATATGATTCAGAGCTGCGGAGGTAGCTTGGGGGTTAAGATACTGGCCATGCAAGCCTCATGGCCCTAGTTCGATTCCCTGGAACCCACATGATGGGAGAGAATAAACTCTGGCAGGTTGTCCTCTGATCTCCATACGTGTGTCCGTGTTCACACACCACACACCTAAATAATAAGGAAATCAATCCTAACACTGAGGAGGCAGAGGCAGGCAGATCTCCGTGAGTTTGAGGCCAGCCAGAGCTATAAAGTGAGACCTCGTCTTTAAAAAAAAAGAAAAAGGCCGGGCAGTGGTGGCGCACGCCTTTAATCCCAGCACTTGGGAGGCAGAGGCAGACGGATTTCTGAGTTCGAGGCCAGCCTGGTCTACAGAGTGAGTTCCAGGACAGCCAGGGCTATACAGAGAAACCCTGTCTCGAAAAACCAAAAAAAAAAAAAAAAAAAAAAAAAAGAAAAAGTTCACCACCCAAACTCCCCACAACAAAAATACCCCCCCACACACACACATTTTGTACAACACTTCTGAGGACCAACTCTGACCCCATCTTGCACCCAAGCTCCAGAACAAATGGGGACACCCAGGATTATTATACAATTCTGTATTTAGAGGTGTGTTTACAGAATGTGTCCCTTTTTTTTAAATTTTTAGACAAAGTTCTTCAATCTCTCGTAGAAACAGTTTGTGTGTGTGTGTGCACATGTGCATGTGTGTGTTTTCTCTTTTTAAACCATTGTCGGATGTAGACTGGACCAATCTGTCTGCAGATCCATGGGTTTACGCACAACCCGATTTCTGTGTTCAAAGGTCACACCAAATCCTGTCACACTACAGCCAAAACCGCAGTGAATTCTGCTGAGCCGCATCTGTGTGTGTCCTGCATTGACTCAACGTGGAGTTTCAAGGTGAAAAGAGACGTGGTCTCCCGGTGGCAGCAGAGGCCGAGACAGGCTTCATTTGTCCCAGAATGGATTCCTCAGAAAACTCATCATGGTTTTCTAGTGTCAAAATATAAAAATACCCTCCTCTGGATAAAAATGCATATAGTGGAAAACTTCTCGATGCATAGCCAGGGTTATGTGTGGAAAAGGAGGTTTTCCAGGGCCTGTTTGATGTTGTCAGTCTGCAGCCTGGACTGGGTGCATGAGAGAAGTTCTGGAACATTCCTTTTTTTTTTTTTTCCTTTCTGGAAACTTTTTGGCTCACATGATAGTCACTGCATGGAGCGGCTGTTTTTCCCCTCAAGCACTGGAACGGCCACAAAGATGGCCACGTATACATTATCAGACACCAATTCAGCTTCCTCAGTTTGGGGAAAAAAAGGAAAAGAGATAAAAAACTGGAGACTCAACCGTAGATACAGAGGCCGTCTCCTCCAGCAGGACCTTTGTCCCTGGAGATCGCAATCAGGATGTTGGAGAAAGACTGCTTCTGAGCTGGGGGAGGTCCTCTCTCCAATCCCAAGCAGACCGTGTGTAGAAAAAGAGAACAGACCAAGAGACGGGGATAGGGTGGCCATGCTGTGATGATGGTGGCCGTACCAAGTCTACAGACCTGTGGACACCTTCCAGAGATGGCACCGATGAGGAAGAAGACGGTGAGAAACGGAGTTGAGGTTTCTGACTGGATGCGTCTAGTTTTTGGAGCTAGTTGCTAAGCTTTAGGGGCTACGGTGGACTAACACTTGCTCTTTCTGGAAACAAGGAAGATGGAAGCCACAGGGTTCTCTGGAATGAAGTGCCTGGCTCAGATCTTAGGAGACCTAAGCACAGCCCCGATTCAGGATGGGAGCCAGGTTCCCTCGGACAGTAGCATTTCTTTGAGCACCTCCCCACACCCAGCTTTCCGAAGGTTCTGGAAACACGTTGTCTGTACTTGTTTGGGACAGAAGGCTTCTAACTCAGGGAGCGGAGGCCTTTGTGACACACGCCACATTCGCTAAGGGCAACATTTCCACCAGCAGACAGCCCTCCAGCACGGTCCCATCGTCAGCAGCGCCCAGGTTTTCATTTAGAGTCTTTTGGACTTTTCTCTTTGTAACACAGTTCTGGAAGGACACCAGCATCGTGCCGTGTCTCACAGACAGGCGTGAGGGAAAAAAAAAAAAACCAAAACCCAACCGAACCCCGCAGTCCAAGGGTTCTCTGAATTTGGTCCGTCTTAGTGTTTTGTGATGGCTTTGAACAATTGTCTTCTTTTAATCTCATCTCATGGCAAAAAAAACCCCAAAAAACAAAAAAGACACAGTTTCTGTGTCTGCTCCACAACAGCAGGGACAGCATCTGATTTTATAACTCTCTTTAATATCAAAACAGCATCGGCTGGGGATAAATTCCAAAGGATCCTTTATTAAAATAGCTGAAAGAGGTCTATAAATATTTATTTTTCTAAAAGAGTTTGGAGTTTTTGAGTGAGAATGTGGTACCTTTTTGGTCCTGCCTTCTCACAGGGGAGATGAGGGCAGGATTCGAGTGCCTCCTATGAGCAGGGCTGTCAAAAAGAAGAGGTGGTGGCATCTGCCCACACACGACTTCAGGTAACTAGTGATACAACAATAAACGTAAATGGTTTAACATTGTTGTCCACATCTGCATGGCTGAGTTCTTGCCTCTCGGGCCCCACCACATCTGGGAGAGGGAGGGAGGGAAGGTGACCTCTGGGGTTGTGTCCCTCCATCCCAGCTTCAGAACTCCCACTCCAGAGCCTCTTCCCGGTTGGCAGCCCTCTCCAGTCGGTAGATTATACTGTTCAAGTTGGCCATTTTCTCATGCCGCCGCTGCAAGTTGGGATTCACCTTAGTGCTGGGGTGCAAGGCTGCAGCTGTGTCAGCAGTGGGGCTGGTACTGGGCACTTTGGCAGGTGGGGCACCAGGTAGGGATGGGGAGATGGGGGCTGAGGAGGAGGGGGCAGGTGACACACATGTCGTGAGGTCTGGTGAGGAGATGGCAGAGGGAGAATTCGGTGGCCCCTCCAAGCTGCAGCATGAGGATTCGGAGGTGGACTTGAAACTCAGAGGGTCTGAGTGAACGTGTTCTCCAGTCTCCTTTTCTTGGGGTGTGTGCAATGAAGGGCAGTCTGGATTGGGTGTGCCTGGAAGAAAGGGCCTGGGGGCCAGCTCTGAGAGTTCAATGTTCCCTAGAGAATGGGTATGCTCCTCTTTGGGGCCATCTTGCCCTCTGTCTGAATCCCCTATGTCCTGGGACTGGCTGTCCCCATCCACCTCCAAACCCTCTTCCTGCTTGATCTCCACCAGAGCCCTGTCTGGGGCAGCTTGGTGTACAGGACTCTCGGGTTCCTGCATTTCCAGGTTCTTCTTGGAGGGCTTTTGGTCCTCAGTCTCTGAGTCTGGGCTCTGTGGGGTGGGCTCTGTGTGGGTGTGGCCTGGCGGCAGGACACTGGGACCCCCACTTGGGTCAAAGTCTGGGTCATCCTGTGTTCCCTCCACCAGCGTCTCACGGCGCATCCTGGACCTGTGGCAGAGACGGGGGTGACAGCCTGGGGCTTGTCTGAGGTTGCTGACCCCAGACTCAGCCCACAACAGTGGTTGTAAGCCCCCCCCCAAGTACACTCATGTCTACAGTCGTGTTCTTTAACACTGCCCATTTGCTCCTCCTTCCCAGAGCTCAGTGCAGACTGTCACGCTGTGTGGTCTCAGCAGCCGATCATGAGGTGCTCAGGGCAGTGTCTGCCTCCCTCCCTCTAGTGCCAGGGACACACTAAGTCCTAGGCAAACACCACGGACTTAGCAGTGAGTACTTTCCTTCTGCCGCTGTATCTGAGAGCTCTGTGTGTGGGTGTGCACGGAAGCCAGATGTCAACCCTGGGTGATGTGCGGTTCTCATTGTCAAATCGACATGACCTAGGATGGGTAGAGGGAGCCTCAACTGAGGAACTGCCTCCATCGGACTGCCCCGTGGTCCTGTCTGTGGGAGACAGCCTGGACCGTCAATGGATATAGAAGGGTCCAGCCCACTGCAGGCAGCACATCCCTCGGCAGGAGAGTCCGGGCGGTACTCGATGAACCAGGTAAGCCTGAGGCGGGGCGCAGCCAGGGGAGCAGACCAATAAGCTTCTTCCACGGTTCCGCTTCAGTTCCTGCCATGACCTCCCTCAATGATAGACCATGACCTCCCATGACCTGATGTGTTAAATAACCCTTTCCTTCCCAAGATATTATTGCTTAGTGCTTGATCACAGCAAAAGGGAAGCAAGAGCGGGGCAGGTGCCTTCATCCTCTTCACTGTGTTGGGGGTGGGGCATGGAGGTCAGAGGTCAACGTTAAATGTTGGGTCTCCAATCGCTCTTTACCTCAGCGTTTGAGACTCAGTGAGAGACCCTGGCACTCACCCACTGGCTGGACCAACTGGCCCGCAAGCACCAAAAGCTTCCCGTCTCTTCCCAGGTTTGGGATCATTTGGGTTTATGTGTCTTTTCTTTTTTAAAAAATTAAATTACATTTATGTATTCAGTGTGTGTGTGTGTGTGTGTGTGTGTGTGTGTGTGTGTGTGAAGTCAGAATATAACTTGTGGGACTTGGTGCTTTTCTGTAGCCTCAAGGGTCCTGGGGATTGAGCTAAGGTTGTCAAACTTATCAGGAGGCATCGGTGCCCTCGGAGGCGGCTGGCTGGCCCAATGCATGGCTTTAAAAAAAAAAAAATCTGAGTATTGACGATCACAATCTGGTTTTCATGCTTATGCCACCAAGCACTCTGTCAGTGTCACTGCCCTGCCCCCCACCCAGCCCCCAACCTTCTTTCTTGTGGTTCAGACAGAACCCAGGGCCATGCTTACAGTCAGCCTGATTCATTCTTTCTCTCTCTCTCTCTCTCTCTCTCTCTCTCTCTCTCTCTCTCTCTCTTTCTCTCTCTCTCTCTCTCTCTCTCTTTTTTTGTTTTTTCGAGACAGGGTTTCTCTGTGTAGTCCTGGCTGTCCTGGAACTCACTCTGTAGACCAGGCTGGCCTCAAACTCAGAAATCCGCCTGCCTCTGCCTCCCAAGTGCTGGGATTAAAGGCGTGCGCCACCACTGCCCGGCACTTACTTTCTTTCTTTCTTCCTTTCTTCCTTTCTTCCTTTCTTCCTTCCTTCCTTCCTTCCTTCCTTCCTTCCTTCCTTCCTTCCTTTTCTTTCCTTCTCTTCTCCTCCCTCTCCCTCCCCCCCCTCTCTTCCTCTCCCTCTCTCTTTCTCTTTCTTTCTTCTCCTCTTTTCTTTTTTGAGACAAAGTCTCATTATACAGCCAGGGCTGGCTTGAAACTCACCATGTAGACCAGGCTGGCCTCGAACTCACAGAGATCACTCATTCCTCCTCCAAAACCCGCATCAAGTATCTCTTCCTCATTCACATTGTCTAGGGGCAAGATCCCCTCTTCCCTAAGCCCTCCTTCTCTTTTGCCATATTAATCAGGCTGCAGTGAAATGACTCAGCTCCTGCCGTGTGCAGCTCGGGGAGGGTGGCTTTGAACACTGATCTTTAGCCCAGCTCACGGTGCATGCTGGTAATGTTTTTGAACGGATGTGACAGATGGTGATAGAATGCTCGGCTCCTGGAGCAATGGGAAGTAGAGTTGATGTCCCTATTGTCACTCAGGAGAGAGAGAGCCCTTAGGGCCCATGTCACCTATCACGCTACACGGTCTGCATTGGGGGGAGAACTCTGTTGAAGGCTGTCCACTCCCACTGTGGCTTCATCTGACTTGGCGCTGGGGGGCAGGGATGACATGTCTCATCTTGTGGACTGATCACGAGACTCTGAGAGGTCAATGACCTGCCCACGGCCACACAGCTATGGAGTGTGTGTCGCTAACAAGCAGGCTGGGGAGGGGTGTGTGTGTGTGTGTGTGTGTGTGTGTGTGTGTGTGTGTGTGTCCGTTCCTGTCTCCCTTTTTCCTTCTTGAGGATCTTGGAACTTCTCTCTGCCCCAGAATGGGTGACTAGACTCTTCCACAGTGCCACAAGGACACTGGAGACACCTCTCACTCAGAAAGTGGGTAGGACCTCAGAGATGATCTTTGAAATCTCCACAGGACTTGGGACCTCTGAGAGCTGGCCTGGAGAAGGGAAGGCTGAAGAAAGGAGCCATGCGTGGAGGAAGCTCTACACCTGAGGCCGCTGTGGGAGACAGAGGTTTCCTCTGGTCTCAGCTCCAGCTGGAGGTGTCTCAGGCCTTGGCCTGATCTGTGCCGTCCATGGAGTGGGAGTGACAGTCACATTGCCAGAGCTGGCTGTGCCACTTGTTTACAAACACACATCCTGTGGACTAGGGGGTACACCATGGTCCTCGTTTACAGCTTATAACATGGGGATCAGGGTCCCTTAGCTAGAGGTGACAGAGTTGCTGTATCTGGTGGATCCAGCTATAGCCCTGCCTCAGGCTGGAACCACCCTCAGGTTGTTCCCACGAGCCTCCAGCCTTCCTGTGACCCTCTGTGTCCCTGTGGCCCTCTCTGTGTCCCCGTGGCCCTCTCTGTGGTCCCGGGGTCCCGGCAGGCTACCTGTAGTTGTGGAACCAGTTGATGACGGTGTTTGTCTTGAGGTTGAGCTGGAAAGACAGCAGCTCTATGGTCTGCTGGGATGGGTAGGGCTCTAGCTGGTAGGCCTTCCGCAGAGCCTCCTTCTCGGCGGGTGCCAGCACCACACGTGGCTTCTTGGCCTGCATGAGGCTCAGCTCCTGTGGCTGCAGACAGGGGCTGGGGCACTCAGAGTGCACGGCTGGTGACTCGCTGTCCGAGCCTGTGCTGATGAGCCCGTAGCGACGCTTCAGATAGGCTGGGGAGAGGGAGGGGAGAGACTGAGGGACCATCGCCATCCCACGGGCCCACTTGCTTGCCACAGGTGGCTAGAACGGCAGGGACAGTGGCCAGCTAGCCTTCAGAGCCTTCTCTGCCCTACTCCCATTCCTTCTGGTCCTGCCCCCCTGGCTCTGGAGATGCCAGCCTGTCCCCTGCTTGAACCTTACTGTCTGGCAGGCCTGCTGAGGTGGGGGGGCGGTTTCTTGAGCACAGCCACTTACAGAAGCCATGAAGGGTGCTTGTAGGCAGGGGGCTCTCAAACTGGGGCACTCTGTGGCTGCTAAGACTGGCAGAGGGGCCGCTAAGTTTCAGAACAGTTTGTTGTGTGAGGGGCTAATTAGAATGAACCCACTCACTGTAGGATGCATGGTACCTTCACAGTAACAAAATATGGAGGTCTGCTGTGGTTGAGATCTAGAAGGTTCTTCAGAGGGCCCGAGTTGAAGGCTTAGTCCCAGCTGAGCGCTACTGGGAGGAGTTGGGGTCTTTAAGGAGTGGGGTCTAGCGGGACTCTTTAGGTCACTGGAGGTACATCTGGTTTTGATTTGTTTGACACAGGGACTCACACAGCCCAGGCTGGCCTTGAACTCACTATGTAGCCTGGGGTGATGTCGAACTTCCAATCTTCCTGCCTCTGCCTCCCGGGTGGTGCTGGGATCACAGGTGTGTGTCACCACGCCTACTTTAGGCAGTGCTGGGGAATGAACTCGGGGCTTTGTGAATGCTAGGTAAATAGCTGCTCTACAACCCTGACACTTCCCCAGCCCCTGGGGAGCGTGCCCTGGAAGGAACTGGGAGCCTGGTCTCTTGCCTGGTCAGCCTGCTCTCTGCCCAGAGGCTGGGTAAACAGGCAGTTCATCTTGAAGAGAGAGGGAGGCCTGGGAGGGAGCTGGGGCGGTGTGCACCCGAGGCTGGCGAGGCTGTGTGAAGGGTGTGAGAGCCCTTTGTGATGTGGGTGGAGGATGTGGGCATCTGGATTGCTGTCAGCGGGGGTGTGGGGGTGGGTCTGGCACACCCCAAGCATGGCTGGGACACCCCGGCCTGGCTCTCACCTTTCTTCTCCAGCTTCTTCATGTCCCGCAGCTTTTCCACGTTGTGGGGGTCACTCAGCCACAGCTGCATGCGCACGAAAGGCTCCCGGCCCTTCAAGCTCAGCTTGTGCCAGGGCTTGGGCCTCGACAGCAGGTCGGACACGGAGCCCTGTGTCAGCCCCAGGATGCTCTCACCAAACAACCGCTGCCCTGGGAACAGGGCAGAAGGCAACTGTCACCTCAGGCCCAGGAGAGACCCACTCTCAGGAGAGTCAGAGGAGCAGGCCAGGAAGGTAGGCCTAGGACTCTGCACAGGAGACTGAGGAGGGCCGGAACTGGACAGTAACACAGAAACAGCTCTCTCTTCATTCCCAGGGGAGCACCCCAGCAAACTGTCAGCAGACACCCTGTCCTGTTGTATCCCACCCTGCCCCCCAACACCCAAAGGCTACCCTAGTAGATTCAGTCTGAGTTTCAAACACGTCTGACTTATGATCCAGTAATCCATCCTCTCAAGATCAGACTAGCAGGACACCTGCCCAAGGGCACCGTGAGGGCCCTTGACTCTTTGGTAGGGAGGGTGTCAGGGTTCCCAAGCATCCCAGGCACGCTGGGTATCTATGCTACCCCGCTGGTCCTCTTTAGCCTTTGATTTGTGTGTTCTGGCTGAGGAGAATCTCGCTGGTAGCTGAGGCTAGCCCCAGGCTTGTGATCCTCTTGCCCCAGGCTCTCCAGGGCGGTGATCACAGAGACGTGTGATACACCTGGCTCCAGCTGCCGGCACAGGAGCCAGAGGTCAGCCTCGCTATCTTCCTTGATTACTTTCTAAACTTCAGTGTTGGAGACGGGGGATCTCACTAGACCTGGAACTTACCGTTTTCCAGTGGCCAGGGACCTGCCTGTCTCTTCTTCCCCACCTCTAAACACTGAGTCACAGATATGGACCCATCATGCTCCGATGTTTGTTTTATATTTTTCCTCGTGTGTTTTGGTGTTCTGCCTGTCAGGACACCATGACCTAGTAGGCCTGGTACCCTACTAGGTCAGATGAGGGCATCAGATACTCAGGAACTAGAGTTAGGGATGAGTATGAGCTAGCCACGTGGGTGCTGGGATTTGAACCCGGATCCTCTGGAAGAGCAGGCAGTGCCCCTAACCACTGAAGCATCTTTCCAGCCTCCACGCCTGGCTTTTAACATTGCTGGGGATTCAGACTGAAGCCATTTGCCAAGCCTATCTTATTGACTTTTTTTCTCATGCTGTAGCCTAGGCAGGCTTCAAACTTGTGGCAATCCTCCTGCCTCAGCCTTCTGAGTGCTAGGATTACTGCCTGAGCACAGTGCCCAACTCCTGTCCAGTATTTTTAGACAACACTGTACCTCTCATAATAGAAATCACAGTGACAGCTGTTGGGTTTGCATGCACCTGGTTGGGGGCGGAGCTGTTGTGCATTTGTGACTCAGAGGAGTGTACAAAACAGTGAGGGAACATGCCACCCCGCTCCCTGGCTCCCCAAGAGTGCAACACTTGGTCATGGAGGAACAGCACTGCGGAAGTGACTGAGGCTTCTTAAGGCCCCCTGCAGGACAGTTTTGAGAGCCAGCCTCCCTTTCATCCCTCACCAGGGGTTCCTGGTCAGAGTCATGTGCCTAGCATGTGGTCCTGCATGCTCAGGGTTGACTGGCACCTCCAGGCTGTCCCTGAGGTTACTGGGAAGTCCCAGTGGCTCTCTGTGCTCAAAGCTGGGAAGAGCTAGCCTAGGGCTGCAGGCAGCACTTCAGCCTCCCACCACGTACCTAGGTTGTTGTCTGTGAGGACCTCCTTGACTCTCTTAGTGATGGAGTATGTGTCCAGCTCTGGGGACATGGCCACCATCTCCTGGATGCCCCCCGTGGCCTGGCTGCTTGAGAAGGGCTTCCCACCCAGGGAGGAGCTGGCCCGGCCTTCGGGCTGCTGGTTCTCTTTGCTGCTTTCCAACGACAGGCCCAGAGGCTCCTGGGAAGTCTTTTCAGGCTCCATGGGGCTTGGGGGAGGTGATGGGGAGGACGTTGGCTCCATGGGACTGGCTGCAGGTGAGAGACAGTGGAGCTGTCACTGAGTGTGGCTGGGCAGGATGGCTTGTCAGAGCTGAGACTGGTACCAAGGCACCTGTAGCCACCACAGTGCGCCCCAGGAAGGGGTCTGTCAGGATCTTCATGGTAGCCCAGCCCTTCCTTTTTCTGTGGCACTGGGAGTTGAGCCAGATCCCTGCTATCCCGGGAAAGCACTCGACCACTGAACAACAGTTCAACTTCTTTCAAAACTTTCATTCTGAGACATGGGCCTCAAAAACTGGCTTTGAACTTACAGTCCTCCTGCCTCTGCTCCCCAGAGTGCTGTTTGCCTGTCCACCACCTGTCTGGCCTGTCTCCTGCCTGTCACCTGTCCGAGGCCTCTCTGGCCTCCTGACTAGCCTACTTGTCACCTCTCTTGCCTATCAGCCTCTGCTAGATATTTGTCTGCCTTTTGTTTTGTCTGTCTGTCTGTGTCTACAGTCTGCCTTCTGCCTGTCTACCAACAGCCTATCCCTGTTTTGTAGCCACAAATTGAAGGGGGGCTCCAGTCCTGTTGCTAAGATGGGACCTGCAATTCTGTCACTTGACACTCTGTTCTGGTTTGCAACCCTGCTGGCTCATTTCTGTAACTTGAGGTATGGCTTCGCCCATACCCAATCTGTAAAATGGACTTACAGATTGGGTTCCCGACCCTTGGTTGGAATGGTTGCCTCTTTGTGGTCTCTGGGGCAGGTGGGCCATCCTTCCTGAAGCCACATTTTCTGAAATAAACACTATCCACAGGACCCCAACAGCTCTCCATACGGGCTCTGTGACTTCAGGTAACTCTCTGAGCCTCTGGTTTCCAGCCCTGCAACGTTCAAGCCCCACCCTGCCCATGACATCACCTATGAAGAAATGACTGGCCCAGGCCTTTGCTAAGGAAGATTCTGAAGAACAGCATGGAGTCTCTAGGGAGCTGGTGAGTTTGATCATGTTGCAGCACAGGGCTCCTCTGGCTGTGTTTGTCCTACCTGTTCTAACTGCCTGGGCCTGGGGCCTTCTGCTGGGTGGAAACTTCCTTCCAGGGGGAACACGGGAGGGAAAAGGGGGCATGGGTCGGGGACCCTTGTCCAGGTGATGGCAGCTGGCGTTTGGGATGGATAGAGGGCAGAGGTGGGCCCACAAGCCCACTGACTTGGAGTGCAGCCTAGGCATCGTGCCCTCACTCACCTTGGCTAGCGCTGGGCTGCTGGGTTGGGGCCTGGCTCTGGCCCAGCTGGTCCGATAGCCACAACTGCATACGGATGAAAGGCTCCCGGCCCTTCTGTGTCAGCTTGCTCCATGGCTTTGGCCGTGACAGCATGTCACTCACGCTGCCCTGAGACAGTCCCAGGACCTGAAGGTAGAAGGCAGGTCAGCAAATGCCATATGTGACCTTCCTGGCCCCTCCCAGACCCTTCAGAACCCGCTCTCTCTCCATCCTCAGCACTGCCCTGTGTACAGAACTCCCACCTGAACCTCAAGGGCATCCCATGGCCTCCTCTAGGATGCTACCCTGAACCTCCCGCTTAAGTCTGGCTTAAATGTTCCAGTCCTGAGCTGGGCTCAATCCTTACCCTTCAGGGGCTGGACCATGAGAGCTACAGAGGGCTGTAAAGGGCCGGGGACTGGCTGTTAACTGGCTCAGTGTCCAGGGATGGCTAGACCCAGGATAGACATCTGACTGGGCTCCAGAGGAGTGGCTTCCTACCTGGGTCACCCTCCAGTCTATAGGTCTTAGGGCTAAGGTCTCACTGGGCCTTGCTCCTGGGTCCCCCATCTGATCCACACCTTCTCCCCAAAGATGCGCTGGCAGATGCCGTTCTTGGCTAGCTTCTCCTTGACCTGGCGGGTCAGCTCCAGCGTGTCTACCTCTCGGTACATGTACAGCTCATACTGTTCTGGTGTCAGGGGCGGCACAGTGGGCTTGAGTGTGCGGGGCACGTACGCTGGGTAGTAGGGCAGTCGCCCGCCGCCCACCTCCGGGACTCCGGCCTCAGCCTTGAGCTCTCCCACCCTGGGGGCCTCGTCCTCGCCCATAGCTGCTTCGTCCTCAGGGGCGATGGTTGCCTCGTCCCCGCGGGGCCAGGCTCGCCCATTGGGCTGTCCCGAGTAGCTGGAGGAGGAGGAGAGGGAGGGCGACACGGAGGCATAGGGACGGCTGAGCAGACCACGGTCTGATGCCCAGTGGTGGTCAAAGTAGCCCGCGTCACCGATCTCCGACTTCACCTTGCGGATGATCCGCTGAACAAATGCAGCAGGGGACAGGACAGCAAGCTGCGCCTGCGCACTGCTGCCGCTGCAGCCGCCGCCACCATCTTCCTGCTTCACGCAGGCCAGGGCCCCATTCTGGCTCACGGTGGCTGGCGAGGGCCGCTCCGGAGGAGAGGGAGGCACTGAGCGACCCCTTGGACCCGACTCCATCTCCAGCAGGGCCTGCTGCTGGGCTTGCATCTCGCGGCGAGCTTGTTCCAGAATGTTCTTGATGGCATCTTCCGAGGTGCTGGAGGAGGCTGTGCCGTTGGGGATGCTCACGGAGGCTGGGGAATTCTTGGACTCACCTGTGGGAAGGTTGATAGGGTGGACAGGGGCCTGTCATTGTGACACAGCTGCTTATACCATGTGAATGTGGGGGCGACCTCTGTATTCAACAAGTTAAGTCATGGTCTGTCTGTCTGTCTGTCTGGTGCAATATTAGGCAGGCATTAAAAAAAAATCAGGCCAATAGCAAAAATCTTAGTATATGTGGAGAAAGTGAACAAGGAGAGAAAACAGTATAAAAACAAAACCAAAAGCCACAAAAAGCATGCCTTTTATACATGCTATGAGCCAACCACGAGAAAGTCCAAGCTGGAGAAACAGGCAGTAACTCAAAGGTGTTCTCACCATCTCTATACCAAAACCATGGAAGAAGCCAAAATATCCAAAGGAAAAAACAGCTGTTAATGAGGCCGGGCACGCCTTTAATCCCAGCAATCCGGAGGCAGAGGCAGGTGGGTCTCTAGGAGTTTGAGGCCAGCCTGGTCTACAGAATGATTCTAGGATAGCTAGGCCTACAAAGAGAAACTCTGCCTCGAAACCAAACCAAACCAAACCAAACCAAACCAAACCAAACCAAAAATAACAATTATGTTGTGGATACACTAGAACACTAACTCCACGGCAGTGAGAGCGGAGCCACCTTGGAAAGCCTGGCAGGAATCTTAGCACCGTAAGCTGCAACAGCCAGGGCCACACAGAGAAAGCTCGTCTCAGGAAAAAAAAAAAAGAAAGAAAGAAAGAAAGAAAGAAAGAAAGAAAGAAAGAAAGAAAGAAAGAAAAAGATGATCCGAGTGTAACAGTGCTCCAAGAAGCTACCAAGCAAGCTAATTAAATAACAGGGTGCAGGGGAAGATCTTATCAGTGGGCTGGTAGGAAAAAACCAGGTTAACAGCTATCTCTGAGAGGGGAGAGAAAGGGAGGGGAGGGGTAGGAAGTGTCCAGGTCAGAGGCACAAAGATTCTTGGGTCATAGCTGCCAGGGGCTCAGTTGGTTCTATGCATAAGCGAAGGAAAACAGATAAAAAGTTCACATAAGTAAGCAGAGAGAATGTCACAAACCCAGGTCGTGTCTCAGGACAGCAATTGATCAGGGTGTGACTAGGGACTGCCTCTCTCTACCCTCTAAGCAGTGTTCTCTGACTACTGAGCCAGGCAGGTCACCATGACCTTCCTCCATGATCCTCCTAGGGACTACCACACAGCCATTAGAATAACATTTATTTTGTTGTTGTTATTGTTGTTGTTTTTCAGACTAAAAGCAATAGACCATTACTGAGTCACAGAAAGGAACCCAGAATGGATCCAAGCTGGAACCTAGGAAAACACTTAAAACAGGAAGGAGCAAGAAGGATGATAACCCAGGAAGTGTTGGTCACGTGACTTCAAAGTCCAGCAACAGGCAGGGGAAGCTGAACTGGGGAGTGGCTGCTTATCGAGATAGGCTTGTCTCTTTAGGGATGTGAGAATGCTCTGGAACACAGTGATATAACAAGAATTATTACAGCCAGCCCAGGTCCAGCATCAGTTAAAAAAAAAAAAACCCTGCCTCAGATTGACTTGGGCCACCCGAAGTCCTCTGCTCGTCTGTGTGTACCAGATACATTTGTTAATTTCACATCCTATAATTTCACCTCAAATTGAGACTCACCTCTTCCAGCTGGGCCTGGGGATAAGCCTGCCTGTCACCTCAGCCACTCAGAAGGCTAAAGCAGGACTTCAAGGCCAGCCTGCTCAGCCTGTGAGCTTGTGTCTCAAAATACAAGCTGTTTTTATTAAGGGCTGGGGAATGGAGCTCGGGGGTGGAGCCTGGAACTTGGGAGGCGCTGGACTCAACCCCAACACCACAAAAGACAACCAAACTAAAGCAAACTCCAAGTTTAGGGTCACATGGGTCACTGAGGGGTCACACCTGCTTCTTTACCCAATCACCCCCCATCCCCCACCGCTAGACACTTAGGTTGTATCCAGCCAGTCGCTGGTTTTGTCCTTCCTTCCTTCCTTCCTTCCTTCCTTCCTTCCTTCCTTCCTTCCTTCCTTCCTTTTCTTCCTTTTCTTGAGACAGGGCTTCTCTGGGTAGCCTTGGCTGTCCTAGAACTCCCTCTTTAGACCAGGCTGGCCTCAAACTTAGAGATCCACCTGCTTCTGCCTCCTGAGCGCTGGGAGTAAAGGCGTGTGCCACCACTGCTGACTAGCCTAACATTGTTGTGAGCAGTTTGTATAAGTGTCTGCCTGGCCCCACCCTGGACATTTCCTTTGGTTCTGTCAAGTACCTAGAGCTGGCAGTCAGCCACGTACCCTTCATCCTCGGGGATGCCTAGTGCCCTGTGTTGGCCTTCCCAGCTGTTTGGAACATATGGGGTTGGGAGTGTGTGTGTGGGTGGCCACCCTTGCGGCTTAGTACTGAGTGTGAACATTCCCTTCAGCCCCGCTGCTGATTTTAACACTTCCCTGTCTGTTTCTGGCCCTTGGGTGGGGGGAAGCAGTATGAACATTAGGCACCCAGGGTCTGTGTAATTGAACTCCAGGCCTTGTTACTACTATGTCTCACCCACATCTGTAGCCCCTGACTAGCATTCAGTAGGAGCCTGGCGGTGATGGTGGGGCACACTTTAATCCCAGCAATTGGGAGGCTAAGGTGTCCCAGTAAGAGTAAGGCAGATCTCATTGAGTTCAAGGCCAGTCTGGTCTACAGAGAAAGTTCCAGGATGGCCAAAGCTACACAGAGAAATCATGTCTTTAAAAAAAATCACGAATGGTTCAGAGGATTAGCTGGTAGGTAAACTGCTGGGCATGTCCCCTCTCCTGTGGCCTCTCCCAGGGACAGAGCGGGACCTCCACAGAAGGCCACTCAGTGGTACATTTTCCTCATAGGACTTTGCAACTGGAACATATGTATTGATCCACCACCAGGGGGCAGCAGACACCGTGCAGTGGGGTGGGAGGACTGAGCCCAGCATCCCAGGATGGGCCTGGCCATAGAAGCCCCCACGCCAGTGGCAGGGACAGTCACACAGCCAGAGCCACTGACTGCCGGATCATTGACAAAGAAGGTGGCTTTGACTCTAAGGCTCTGCTCACAGTCCTCTGTGTACCTGCCCCTGGCTGGTGACCTCGCCTGATCCTACCACGGCCTTCAGAAAGGAGAGCTAATATCATTCCTGTTTTAAAGACGGGAAGAGGGAAGCACAGAGAGGCAAGTCCTCAGCAGAAGGCCACACAGCTAATCAACAGCTGAAATACGATTTATGGCCCGTCTTGCTATCTTGTATTCAGTACTGTAGGTCACAGCGGGAAGCGTACCAGCCCGGAGGGATAGTGTGTGTGTGCTTCCTGGAGGAGGTGGGAGTAGGCTAGATGTCTTGGGTAAGGGGATAGTCTCAGGGTCCAGGAGTGGGCGGGGACCGGAAGAGTCCTGGGAGAGGTGTGGAGGAGCGTGAAGACTCTGGGCCCGGATGTCTTGCTGAACAGCTGAGATGCTGTCGTGGGGGCGATACCTGAGCAGCGGCAGACCTGTGTTTGTGCTCCAGCCAGGCCCTCCTGGGGCCCTGGAGGTTCCACTGGAACATCCTGAGATGACAGAGGTGATGCAGGCAAGGGTCAGAGGTCACGGGCTGAGACCATACTTACCCCCCTTCTGAGACTCAATCTCCTTCTTGGCCTGCTCCAGGATACTCTTGATGGCGTCATCCGAGCCGGTCTCAGGTGTGCGGATTCTCGGGGTGATGCTGCCTGGGGGAGGTACGAAGGTGGCGGCTGTGGGGCTTGCAGAGGCGGGGTCAGGCCCTGGAGGTGGGGCCTGCAGGGGCGGGGTCAGGTCCCGGAGGTGGGGCCTGCAGGGGCGGGGTCAGGCTCTGGAGGTGGGGCTTGCATGGGCGGGGTCAGGCTCTGGAGGTGGGGCCTGCAGGGGCGGGGTTGGGTCCCGGAAGTGGGCAGAAGGATATGGACCAGATTGTTCTGGGGTGGGGGTGCGGGTGACAAATGGTAGGTGGTGTAGTGATTCCGGCTTTGAGGCTGGGGCTGGAACTGGGGCCCTGTGCATGCTAGGTCAGTGGTTAGCGTTGAGCCACATGAACAGTAACGGACCAGGATGATAATGGTAACAGCGACACTTCTTAAGCAGTTCGGCCATTCCAGGGGCACTCTGGATCCTTTTAGCTCCTCCCCCAGGGGCTGTCAAGGGGGAAACTGAGGAACCCGCCCAGAGCCGGGGCTTAGCTACCCAGAAAGGGCTGCAGAGTGAGGGAGAGGTGGCCCAGGGCGGGAGGGAGCAAGGTCACGAGTCTTTCAAAACTGGGAAACCGAGGCACAGGGTGGTAACTCACCCACCCCGGGGTCACCTACGGCTCTGGATGGTGGAGGGGCTTCTCCATGGCTCACCTCGCTGCCTCACCTGGATGGTGCGCAGGGCCAGCACGTTCTGCTCATCCGACAGGAACTGCTTCATCTTGATGAAAGGCTCCTTGCCCTTCACCGTGAGCTTACGCCACGGCTTGGGCCGTGCCAGGATCTCACTCACCGAGCCCTGCGACAGTCCCAGCACGTAGTGGCCGAACACGCGCTGACCGATGTTGTGTTTGAGCAGCTGCTCCTTCACCTGGAAGGCGATCTCAGCCGTGTCTAGCTGTTCCTCCTCTGGCCCAGCCCCGTCCACAGGCTCCGGGGCCCCGGTGGGCTCAGAGCCGGGCACTGAGGTGGCAGGAGCCGTTGGAGGCTTGGTACCGCCATAGAAGGCCGGTGGGAATGCCATCAGGTTGCCGGGTTCCCCTTTGAAGGCAGCTGGGCCTATCATATGCTTAGACATTAATGGGTCCACAGCTAACCTCTCCCCCGATGCCAGGCTGGGGAAGGGGGACAGCGAGAAAGTCCTTGACCCATCAGGACCCAGGCTGGGGCCCAGCAGGGGCTGCGCAGGGCTTGGGGACAACGGGTCTTCTGGGCCGGGCGGAGGTGGAAGCTGAGGAGGGTAGGAGGGCTCCGTGCCCAGTGAGCCCTTGATGGAGTCATCCTCCGAGGGGTCCTCCTCTAGAACACCGGGGGGTGGAGGGATGCACAGACAGACAGACAGACAGACAGAGGTGCAGAGAGGCCAATGGCGACGGAGGGGCGGGATGCGCAGAGGCAAGAGAGAGAGAGGGAGAGAGAGAGCATGGGGAGAGGGGGAGAGAGAGAACAGGGGCAGGGGATATGGGGTGATGGGGGGACAGGATGAGGGAAAGGCTATAGGCCTGAGAGGCCATAAACACCCATGCCTGCTGTTGCCCTCCTATTCTCGAACCCCACCTCCTCGGACCCCCTTCAAATGCTAGCTTCTGGGACTCATCTGCGACCGTTGAGGGCATTACCCTAGCAAGCAGGAATGGACTCCAGTCACCCCAGAGGTCTAATGCCACCGTGTCTACTCACTTAGGCCACCCAGCACTTCCCATTTAAGAGACAAATAATGAGCCTGCCATCTTGGCTACAAGGCCACTGAGCCACTTCTGGGAAGAAGGGCAATTTTAAGCTGTGGGCCATGCCGGGGGGTGGGGGGGTGGGGAGGGTTGGCTGTAGGGTGGGGTTTATAGACACCTCCCCCTCCTGACTCCTGAGTCCTTATTAAAGCGCCAGTATCCAGCTAGAGTCAGGGTCCAGGGAAGCCACTGGGAGCCTTGGGTCTACCTATGACCCTGAATATGGGAAGCGTCACCCAGCAGGTGCTCAGGCCACATCCCTGCTCTGGATCCTTCTGCCTTGTGGATTGCAGTGACCCTGGGGCATGAAAAAGTCCAGGGGTACACCTGCCCAGCCCTCAGCCCGAGTGTCCCCGCAGGGTGTTTCTCGTCTCCCTACCAGGGCTGGTCAGCAGCGCGGGCTTCTCCAGGAGGAACTTCTGTGTGGGAAAGAAGGCCTCCTTGGCCATGAGCAGTGGATCATCAGACTTGGCCAGCGCCTGAGGGGAGGAGAAGCAAGGCTGAGAAGGTACGGTTAGGTGCAGGCTCCGGGGGGCAGCCAGCTTTTGAGGACAGGGACAGCGGCAGGGATATGTACCTGTGGGAGGCTGCAGGTGCTGGAGGCCAGCTTCATAGCTCTCAGGATGCTGCCGGAGAAAACAGAGGGGCCTGAGGTCAGCAGGCCCCAACAGGGGAAGAGGTCCCAAGTGGGGTGCTGCCTAGGCCTTCTCTGCTTCGGACTCTTCCAGGTGACCTTGGGTCTGTAGGCTTATAGAATACTTGCCTTTTTTCCCACCCCTCACCAAGACAGGGTTTTTCTGTATAGCCCTGGCTATCCTGGAACTTATTCTGTAGACCAGGCTGGCTTCGAACTAGCAGAGATCCACCTGCCTCTGCTTCCTGAGAGCTGGGATTAAAGGCGTGTACCACACCCACCACACCAAGCCACACTTGCCTTTCTTTCTTCTTTTCTATATTTCATATTATATATAGTCTCATGTAGCCCAGGCTAGCCTCAAATTCATTATGTAGGGGAGGCTAGCCTTGAATTCCTGATCCTCCTGCCTCTGCCTCCCAAGTACTGGGAATAAAGGTGTCCAGCACGACCAATCTGCTCTTCCCTTTGTCTCCTCTTCCTGCCTTTCTCCTCACACCCTCACCCCTTCCTCTCCCTCCCTCTGTAGTTCTAGGGAAGGGACCCCAGGCCTTTTGTACACCACACATGTCCTCTGCCACTGGGCCACCCTGACTTGTGGTTTTAGTTGGACATAGGTAGAAACTATCAAATACATATTTTTCCAGAAAGTTCCAAAATGCAAACATTGGATTGGCCTGGGACTGCACGCCGTGTACTAATATGGCCTCACAGGAATGGAGGGATGTGCTAGGAATCATGGGAGAAGAGAGGACGGAGTCACAGGAGGCTATGCCTGGGTTCTGTACAGGACATGACCACAGTCCTATTGGGCCCAGGCTTAGGCATCCCACCCTGGTGACACCAAGGGTCAGCTGTCAACTGAAAACTGTGCCAACTGCAGGCCTGAAGTCACGTGTTCCAGTGAGCTGGGTCTGGTGAGCCCCGCAGGCCCATGGCCTGCATTTATCTGGCTGCTATCTGAGTCCCCAGTTTCCACACGGTGACAAGGTCACTATCTCCACATCTTCATGGAAAAGGACCAGAGTGCTTGTTTCTCTGCCAACCTGACATAAGCTAGAGTCTTTTGGAAAGAGGGGGCCATCACTGAGAAGATGTCTCCATAAGACTGGCCTGTAGGCAAGTCTGTGGGGGCATTTCCTGGATTTAATGATTGTGATGGGAAGGCCCAGCCCCTCTACAACCAAAGTGGTCCTGGGTAAACAAGCAGGCTGAGTAAGCCATGGGGAGCAAGCCAGTAAGCAACACCCCTCCATGGCCTCTGCATCAGCTCCTGCCTCCAGGGTCCTTCTTTGGCTTCCCTGGATGATGGACTGGAACCCGTAAGCTACAAGATGGCCTTTGTTGACTCTCTATCACAGCAACAGAAACCAGATCAGGACAACCAGTTTGTTTTGTTGAGGCCTAGGCTGGGCTGCCAGGCCTCCTGCCTCAGCCTCCTGAATGCTGCACTAGTGAGCGTGTTCGTCACCATGCCTAGCTCCGACTGGACCAGTTTTGACGGAGATGTGGACCCCAGAGCGGGCAGCCGGGGGAGGAGGTAAGGACTTTCTGAGCGGTCCCTGCCAGAATGGTACCTCAGCTCTGTCTTAATCTCTTCATAGTCAGCCTGGGCTTCGAGCTTTTCTTGGAGTTTCTGGAAGACAAAAAGGTCTAATGAAGCCGGCCCCGTGCTCCCAGCCCACCACCGCCCCTGCCATCCCGGGACCTGCCTCTATGGCCTCAGACTTGGCCGCTAGTTGTCGCTCCAGGTCTGCGATCTGGTTGGCTGAGACCTCCTCCAGCTCCTGAAGGGAGTGCCGCAGCTGCTGTGCGTCCTTCAGCAGCCTCAGGATCTCTCTGTCCTTAGAGGCCAGTGCTGCCTCCAGCCGGGGCCCTGAGCACAGGGCGAAGCTCACCTTCTCCTGGGGACAAAGAGGGTTCTGAATGAGTGGCTCTGAGGGGCTGAATCCCCGGCATGTGGTCTCTGGATCTCAGGCAGAAGGGAACTTTCTCTCTGGGGATCTGATACTATTGTGTGCCCTGCATGGTTCCCCCTTACAGAAGCCATGCTTCACTCGAGACCTTTGTCAAAAGTACAACCATGGCTGGGTGTAATGGTAAAACCTCTGCACTCTAGAGTCAAAGGCAGGGAGATGACTACAAGTTCCAGGTCAGCCTGAGCTACCTTGCTTCAAACAAACAAACAAACAAACAAACAACAAACAAACCAAACCCCCCCAAACAAAAAACAAAACCTAGGGGGGAAAAAGTGTCTGTTGGAAAAATAGGGGCTTCAATTTCATCTCTGGAACTTGTGTGAAAAAGCTGGGTGTGGTTGTCTCCATGTACAACCCCAGCCGTGGGGAAGCAGAGGCAGTTGGAGCTCTCTGGTGAGCCTAGGCTAATCCATTCAGTCCAGGTCAGTGAGAAATCCCATCTCAGAAAATGAGATGGATAGCCTCTGGGGAACAGCATCCAAGGTTGTCCTTACGCTTCAATACACAGGGGACACTCGGATACATGTGTGTAGCCCCATGCGTGTACATGTGTATGCCCACACACACACACACACACACACACACAAAAGTAAAAGTGGGAAGGAACTGTAGCGAAGGCAATTCCAAAATAGGTTTGGGGTTCTAGGTCCGCTGCCAAGGAAAATGACCGATCCAGGGACCCACTGACCCTCAGGGCCAGAGCAGACACACGGCAGTCACAGGCCATGTTTCTGTGGCATCCCGATTTGTTCCACACCTGTCACCCATCTGGGGTCTTGGAAACTGCCCCTGAGCCTCCATCTATGACCAGGGACAGGCTGCTCTCAGGATTCATTACACAATCTAAGAAGTGCTTAGAAGAAAAAAAAAAAAAGAAAAAAAACAACAAACTCTTCACACACACACACACACACACAAAAACCAACCCCACCACTATTAATCCCACTTTCTTCCTTGGAGATAAATGCCAATTAAAACAGGAAGCGGATGCCATTAATACATTAAATTAATTAGCATCAAGTGCCACTGTTGTGCGCAGAGAAACTGCCTCCCAAGCCAGCCGGGGATTCCAGTGTGGCTGCTTAGCCATTTGTAGGCTCCTGGGGGTTAATTAAGAAATACCGGTGACTCCTCCCCAGGTGGCCAAAGCTCCCCGTCTCTCCAGACACGCTTCTGTGGGACAGTCACCTGGTAAATCACCAAAGACTCGCTTGGGACACAATCACATTTACCTTCCTGGATTCTCATGCAAACACACACACACACACTCACACACACTCACACACACACACATACACACACACACACACACACACACACACACGAGTGAAGAACTTTTCAGCCATTGAAGACCCATAGTCACTGATACGCATCACACCAGACACGCACCCTCGTGGGCGCAAGAGGTCATGAACCCTGATGAGCAGAGCCGGACTCTGTTCATGGTCACAGCCAAAAAGCACTAGCTCTTTCCCATCGAGCCGAGCAGCTCTCTCCATAACCTTGTGAGCCAGTGAGGACGGGAAGGAAACTGAGGCACAGTCTGCGTATTGCAGACGTGCAGGCATACAGTCAGTGCTACAGGTTGAAACACCGTCCAATATAACAAACTGAAAGAGTTCTGTGACGTCAGCGCCCGAGTGCTAAGGAAGGCGGAAAGCACAGCTGCCGCTTGTGATTATGTAAGGAACTGTGACTCTAACCATCCCGCATGCAGAACCCCGGGAAGGACGCCGATGGTGTGTAAGACACAGGGCAGAATTGAGGGTCATGACTAAAGTCCTTAGGCAGGCAGTGACCCCAGGACCCTTGGGGGTGCTCACCAGGAAAAGGAGAAAGTAGGATTGATTTCACTTAATGACCTCGGGGTTAGTAGCCGGGACTGCTTCTTTATAGCACGTGGCTGGCGGAAGGGGCAGGTCCCACTGGAGTCACCTGTTACGTTTTAGGACTTAAGGGCTGAAATACAAGCCCTAAGCCTTCTTACAGTCCCCCAGTCACGGCTGAAAGGTCCCAAGGGACGATCAAGCACTGAGGGTTCAACAGCACCCTCTGGTGGCCACCACTCACAGTGCCCCATTGTCCAGATCCTGGTGGACCCTGCAATGGGCGGAACCTTCTTGGCGGGGGGGGGG
>NW_021604614.1:14481785-14519250 GCF_004785775.1 Grammomys surdaster | reverse complement strand
AAGGTGAGGAAGGCATCCAAAGGAAGATACTAGGCTTTTTGTTACACAATAGTCAGCGGAAGCTCGAACACTTAGAGCGGCTCACACACAGCCGTACCCTGTTGACACAACAGGTGGCAGTAACTTTACTACGCTGACCTTAACAAAACTCTGTGTACAGAGACCTGTGTGTCCCCGCTCACATCCACATCGCCCTCCCAGTGACAACCACCTTTTCCTACGTGCAGAGACAGGGGCTTTCCCCAATCTTTCCCTCTGCCTCCCCCACGTCCCAGGTGCATCCTTACCCCACTGGGTCCCTGGGGGGAACAGCAAGCCAGGCGGATGGAGCTGTTGACCGATGCCAGCTGCTCCCGCAGGCTTTCCACCTCCCGCTGGGCAGCCTCTGCTCTCTGAGGAAGGGAAGAGGGGAGCGGATGAGAGAGAGAGAGAGAGAGAGAGAGAGAGAGAGAGAGAGAGAGAGAGAGAACACACAAGGACCCTCTACATCCTGGATCTCCAAGGGTCTAGGTTCCCATGGTCCTGAATGCAGTCAGGCCGGGCCCTGGAAAGCCCCATCACTGAGCCTCAGGGTGGGTACAAAGGAAGAGCTGCCTCACCTTCCCTGGTGAGATGGTATTACTGAACAGAGGCTACCATGGATGACTCTAGGTGATACTGGGTTACCTGGGACCCTAAAAGTGAGAACATTCCTTCTGCCAAGGAGGGAAGGGCCAGAAGGAGCTGTCTGCACCTGTCCAGTCCTCTGGACCTAGACTGTACACTAGAGACGGGATCTGCAGAGGTGGTCCCAGTTCACCGGCTGTCACAGCCTCTGGGTGAGCCCCTTGGCTTTCTAAGGCCTAGGTCTCCCTTTTTACAAAGTAGAGGGTATTAAAAACATCAGATGATGGGCTGGAGAGATGGCTCAGCGGTTTAAAGCCCTGATCGCTCTTCCAGAGGTCCTGAGTTCAATTCCCAGCAACCACATGGTGGCTCACAATCATCTGTCATGAGATCCGATGCCCTCTTCTGGTGTGTCTGAAGACAGTGACAGTGCACTCATATAAATAAACAAATGAACCAAAACAGACATCAGAGGAGGCCCTAGTGTTTAAAGGGAGAGCAGGGCACATTGCTAAACGGAACACAGGGTAGAGCTGAAATCTATTCATGTTATTTATTTGGATATTTATTCCAGGGTCTTCTATGGTCGGGCTAGCTTTGAATGCGCTAGGTAGCTGAGGATAACCTTGAAATCCTGGTCCTTCTATCTCTATCAGAGGTCTATGCTATGCCATTACACCTGGCTATGATCTTTTTTTTTTTTTCCTCAAGCCCATGTCATTGGCAAAGAGCTGAACACTTGGACACACAGTACTGGTGGCCTCCTCATTGGACAGCCAGACTGGACCCTGCAAAGATAGGATCGGTTTGGCCCTGTGTGCATGTCTTGAAGGCATAGAACCCTTTGCCCAGTAATCCCACTTTTGGGGAACTGGACCCACGCATCAGCTTCTGCACGAGTGAGACGGTGTCTGCCTGAGGTTAATCATGAAGGTGTTGGGAGTGGGCATTGACTATATAAACAGTCATGTAGGGTGGCCTGACTAGAGCAGGCTCAGCAATCTATAGCCCACTAACTGTTCTTATAAATAAAGCTTTATCGGCACGCAGGCGTGCACACTCATGGACACAGTGCCACAGTTGCAAAATTGCCTCTTTAGCACACAACATGTGATTCTCCCAGAGCTGAAATATTTATCCGCTGCTGCTTGAAGCAGAAGCTGCTGTCCTGGATTAGGTGAAAGTGTGCCGGTGGGTACAGGACAGACATCCAGCAGAGGCAGGTAGAGCCCGTGAGGCTCACGTGGGTCTGCTGGTTGGTTTGTAAATGGGTGGACATCTCCGGACGGAGAGCCCAGAAACCAGCCAGACAGGTTGCTGGGGCAAGGGCACTGTCTTGGATCTGCCCTGACTCATCTTTTCTGAATTTGGAACTATGTGAGTTAATTACCTATTTAAAAGTATAAGATAGGGCTGGGCAATAGTGGTGCTTTTAGTTCCAGAGGGAGGCAGAACCAGGCAGAGCTCTATGAGTTCAAGGCTAGCCTGGTCTACATATCAAGTGCCAGGCCAGCCAGGGCTAGAGTGAGGTCCTCTCTCAAAAAAATCAAAGCCACTAAAAATGCTATTCAACTGATATAAATGAGTGTCTGCAGTGACAATTTTGGCATTTTGGTTTCTTTGAAAAATACAGAAGCATTGTAAGAACATGTTTTCATTTTTAACCCCAGGTGCGGGATACGGCGGTGCTTCAGACTGTCCACAGCAGCCGACTGTGATTTGCCTCGTGCTCTGGCAGGGGTGTGATTTCGCCAGCTGCAGATCGTTTCTGTGTGATTGTGTGACGCTTGGAATTCTGGGAACTTTCCAGCGGCTATATAAATGCGAGGGCCCTGAGACGTAGGGTGGGTTGTTGGCTGCTTGCTGTCAGTCATGGTTTGTTAAGTCATTGTGTGCAATGAAGAAACAACAAGAAGAAATTAGATACCCTGATGTTGAAGTCCAAATGTATCCCTAGGAACTCTACACCCCTAAGTCAGCAGGAAGTAGTCTAACAATAACATGGGCTCCTCTCTGGCCTCTTTTCTCTATCTAGTGTGTCTAGTGTGACACGCTGGGAAAAAGGGTGGAGAAGGGCTTAAGAAAGAACCCACAAAGTAGCAAATGCTGGCAGAGGGGTCATTTAATGACCATTAAAATAACATGGCCGGAGGCATGGCTCAGTCAGTAGTATTTGCTCAGCATGAAGGAAGCCCCGGGTTCCAATCAGCAACACAGTTTATAGAAAGTAAAAACTGGATGTGGTGGCACACACCTGTAATCCCCGCACTTGGGAGGTGGAGACAGGAGGATCAGGAGTTCGAGGTCAGCCTCAGCTACACTGCGAGTTCAAGACCAGCCTGAGATACAGCAGATCCCGCCTCAAAACAAACAGAACATTCCAACCAGCTGCAGGGGCAGAAGCCAAGAAAGTCACTATCATCACTGCTCTGACCCTGCCTCTCCTGGTTGGTCACTGCTCCTATGGGGCCCAGAGCAGAGGCTCAAGAAGTCTCCTAGCCTGCACTGTGCCCACAGAGAGTGGCTCCAGGGCCTTTGATCTGAGGGACTCTGCCACAGGGCCTCCTGCAGTGACCCAAGCAAAATGACAATGTGCCTTACCAAAGGACTGGCCTGCTGATGTTGGGGATCTCTCTGTACCCACAGGTGGATAGTTAAGATACTCGGTAACAAGGGTGTTGTAGGTCATTCCTGTGCTGTTTCTCAGCTATGGCACTTCAGGGGAGCTTGGCAAGGTCAGAGAGCTTGGGTCCAAATACCCCCAACCCAACCCTGGGCTGGGTGTCCCACTGCCCCCTCAACCCCACTCCTACCCCCCCTCACCCCCAACAGGAGACTCCTGCTTACTGCTCACCTGATTGGCCTTCTCCAGGTTCGTCATGATCAAGCCGACCTCATCGGCCCTGAGACACAGAGGAAAGAGGCCCTGAGACAGGCTGACAGCTTCCATATGTACCTCTACCCACAGTGCAGGGCCGTGGAAGCTGCCCTCCACACTCCCCAGAGAAAAAACACACTGGGCAGGAAAAAAAATCCTGACTGCTGGGACCTGGGGACTGGGCCTCAAAACTACCGCCAACCCTCTTTTTTTTGAGACAGGGATTCTCAGTATAGCCCTGGCTACCACGGAACTCTCTCTCTGTAGACCAGGCTGGCCTTGAATGAGGAGATCCACCTGCCTCTGCCTTCCGAGTGCTGGGGTTAAAGGTGTTAATCCCAGTCAGGTGGTTTGTGCCTACTATGTGCACAAAGCTCTTCTTAAAGACAGCCCAGGGCCCCAATCTCTGGGAACCTACAAATGGGACTCCCTCACCGAGTGCCCTTCCTTCTAAGAATCAACTCCTACAATGTTCCTGCTGTGACTCCCTGAGGGGGTCACTTGTAACTGTACCATTTCCTCCAGACTGTGACACTAGGGACTTAGGACAGGTCTGCCTAGCTTGCTGGGACCCTGGGACCTGGAGGACACTACTGGTCACATCCTTACTTTGTGCATCCTCGAGGCCTTTGCTGGCACAAACTGTCTACTGCCCGAGGTGTACTTCCTAGCTGACGCTGCCTGCCTGGGCCACCGCTGCCTTCTCTCCCTGCCTCTAGCTCTTGCCTTAGAGAAACCAATTTCATGCTCGGCACAGTGCCCACATACGGTGAGTGCCCAGCAGTGTCTGTGAGTGGATTCAGTATAGCCTTTCACTGCCTGTGTCTGCTTTAAGGACAGGGTGAAGAGGTCATGTCCCCTCAACCCCACGAGGGTCATAGCACAGCACCAGATAAACAGTAGGCACTCAATAACTGTTTATGAAGTGAGTGATGTCTTAAACCAGAAGTGATTGTACTCTGAGTCATTTAGAGGCTGTCCCTTGGCCTCCGCTGGCTGTACTGGGGAGCTGAGGAATGTCTAGGGCACCTGGTAGAACCAGAGGTCAGGGGTCAGGGGTCAGGGGTCAAGGGTCAGGGTCGAGGCTATACAGTGGCCTCACTCAGGTGGATCCAAGAGTGTTGTGACTCTGGTGTGTGAGTAGAATGGGACGATGGGTCAGGGGCATGCCTGGGGCTGAGGAACGGAGTGGCTCAGGGAGTCAGAAGGAGGAGGCCTGTATGGGGCAGACTGAGGGAGGAGGCGTCCCCAGCTCACTCACTTGGAGGCAGCTTCCTCATCGTATTTCCTCCTCAGCTCCAGCAGCTCCGTCTGTGTGGCCTTTAGCGCTGGGAGGGGAGAAGGCTGGGTGAGGAGGGGCGGCTGGGTGGTCCCGCGGGTCCCCTCCCCCAAGCTGGGAGGCAGGGGACTCTTAGAACTCTCAGGAGTGCAGAGGGCAGAGGCTGTGGCCCTTCAACCCACCCCGAGGCCAGCCATGCTGACAAAGCCAGGAGTTCCCGGTCTGTGACCTGTTGCTAAGATTTCTTGAAAAAATCCCAGTTTAGAACATACTAGGTAGCTCAGGCTAGCCTTAATTCTCCTGCCTCAGCTTCCTGCCAGTTACACTGAGAAGTTTGGAAGGGAGGCTTCTCAGGCAGTAGCCACCTTCCTGACAATCTGGCTCTACCAGACATGGGCGGCATGGCTTAGTGTAGGCCGCCGTCAAGGATTCACCCCATTCGGTTCCACCCCGGCTTCTGACCCTGTTTCTTGCTTCCCTCTGTTTCTTGCTTCCCAGATCTATGTCCCCAAGTTCATTCTTTCACTGGCCACCCCCCACTCCCCACCCCCACGCTGTTCCCAGCCACTTGAGGGCTGCCGCCTGAGCCAGGGCCATACCTGAATGTAGCACCTTGATTTTCTCCTCTGCCTCCCCCAGCCTGGCTGCCAAGGTGACGTGGACTTCTTGGAGGCCCCTGTAGAGACACGGGGGTGCTCAGGTTGCTTGCTGGGACCCACCTGGTCCCGCCATAGTGGGTGTCACAGAGCCTGGCACGCCACCCCCAAAGCTTCCCTGGTTTTATTCCCATTCCAAGGGTCATTCACTGCCTGTGGAGGGAGCTTGGACCCTCAGGGGCCCTTGTGGGACTGGAGTAAGGTTACACAGAGCCAGCAGCCGACAGGAAATGAACCCTTGACCTCAGATATCACTTCCGCCTCATGGTTCCCTCCCCTCTGGCTACACTCACCTCCTGGCTGCTCCAGGCTAGCTCCTATCTCATGGCCTTTGCCTGGCCTCTTGTACCCTTCCTATGAGTCTCACTGACTGAGGCCTTTACCCACCCCTACCCCATGCCTGCCCGTGGCGCACTAGAAAGACTACCCCATCGGATCTCCCCTCTCTTGCTGGTCTTTCCTTCACCATTATATCGATGTGACTTGTCTTTATTTCCGTCCCTTTTGCCAGCCCGACTAGGTGCTAGCTTAGGTTCTGGCAGAACTCTCTCTGGGTAAGACTGATGTCTACTGTCCACTCATGTTGCGTCAAGGGGAAGGCCCTTGATGAGGCTGGTGGGCCTGGTGTAACCCTCTGACCATTTTAAGACCAAGGTAAGGAAAGCAGTGGAGCCATGCCTGGGTTGTGTTACTGCCACAACTGACAAGAGCTCCGTGACCCTGTGACCCCAGAGAGCTGTCTTTTTATATAACTAAACCAACAAAAATGTCTGCTGTATCTTTCTTTTGGATACGGCTGATGAATGTACCCATTCCCCAGACAGGGCAACTGAGGCTTGAAGAGTCAGGTGAGAGTTGTAGGGCCGGCCTCAGAGTCCTTCTCCCTTTCCCATCTCCCTCCTGCCCGTGACTGCCCTAGGCAGGCTTCCTGGGCAGCCTGCCCTGCCACCCTCCTCACTTCTGTCTCTCGGCCTCATCCTTCTGCAGCAAGGCGTCTGTCACGAGGGTGTCCTCGGGACCTGGCAGGTGGTTACCGTTGGCTGGCGTGTGCCCGGTGGGACACGTCCCCTCGTTCTGCTCTGCGGAAGACAGGAGGATCACACTCATCACCCAGACAGCTGCAGGCAAAGGCAGGCCTGGACCCCTGGGATCAGCTCCTCAGTTTATCATGGGGGTGGGGGTCGGGGCGCAGGGACCGACTGGCTTGCAGGCTGGCCCGCTCACAAAGTGTGTTGATTGGTTTTTATGTCACCTTGACACAGGCTAGAGTCATCTGAGAGGAGGAAGCCTCAACTGAGAAAATGCTTCTATAATCTAGGGCTGTGGGTAAGCCTGTGGGGCATCTTCCTAATTAGTGATTGATGGGGAGGGTTCCAGTCCCGCCCACTGTGGGCGGGGCTATCCCTGGGCTGTGGTCCTGGGTTCTATAAGCAAGCAGGCTGAGCGAGCCAGTCAGCAGCACCCCTCCATGGCCTCTGCATCAGCTCCTGCCTCCAGGTTCCTGCCCTGCTTGAGTTCCTGTCCTGACTTCCTTCCACGATGAACAGTGATGTGGAAGTGTAAGCCCTTTCCTCCCCAACTTGTTTTGTGGGGTTTCATCATAGCAGTCCCGACTGGGACACAAAGCCAAGCTCTCAAAGTTCCAGCCGTAACCAGCCGCCCTTTTAAAGCCATCCACGCCCACCCTCATTGTCATCCTCGCTGTCTTTATTATTTTTTAAATTATGCTGAAATATACGTCAGATTTACCACCTAAACCATTTCTAACTTACACCACAACAGTATCTGTGCACTGTGTGTGTCAGGTCCAGAGGAGTTTCCCCAAATTCTGGGGTGGGGGGTGTTAGACAAAAGCCAGCATTTCTCAGGAAATTGTGGAGCTGGTCCCCCTTTACCAAAAGGAGCCATTTCCCTGATCACAGGCTGAAGGGACAAATGACTGCCTGTAATTCATGTTGTTAGCACAGTGGGGCTCATGCTGGCCTCCAGGCTCCCGCAAGGGCACAGGTACCTGTTACACGTTTCACAGTCCCTACGGTGTCCCCAGCTCTTCTCGTCCCCAGCTCACAGGCTTCCCTGCTCCCAGCCACTCATGTTCTTTATAACCCTGCCATTTTGGCTACACTCCCTCTTTTGCCCACACACACACTCTCTCTCTCTCTCCCTCTCAGCGCCCACCCCCTCCCTTTCTCGGTCTCCCTTGCTCTGCGCCTGTTTCTCACTGGCCCTGTCCAGTCCGCTGGCCATGTTCAGTCTATTACTTTCTCTCTCTGGTCTGGACTCTTCTCGCTGCCCCTGGTCACTCTCTCCCTTGTACCTACAATAAAGACCTTTCCCTCAACCATACCATGGAGCGGTCATGTTGTCAGTTTATACAGCTTTTATTTAAACTTTTTTTTTTTTTTTTTTGAGACAGGGTTTATGTAGCTCAGGCTGGCCCTCAGCTCAAGGTCCTTCAGTCTCAGTCTTCTGAGTACTGGAACATCCAGTCACAGTGGTTAGCACTGCTCTGGCTGGATGTGGTGTATACAAGGCGACAGGGCCTGACATTGCAGCGTCTGTGACCCTGCTACTGAACCCAGTGTCACCAGAGGCAGCAAAGCCCAGATCTTGCTCCACCCCTAACCCCAAAGGCAGCTCAGGTTTGTCTGAAGCTCTGACATCTACATTTGTCCTCAACCTCCCGCGGTGGTGTCATCAGTACCTCTGGCACTGGGTGGCTCTCGACACCTCTTCCACGAGATGTGCACGTCTTGCAGGCGCTGCCCACTGGGGTCGAGGCTGGGACGCTGCAGTCTGTCGGCTAGAGTCCGCGCCACCTCAAATGACGGGACAGGGTCTGCAAGGAGTAGGAGAGAGAAAGGGGTAGAAAGATGTTGGGGAGGCTCCATGGGGCTCAGACACCCTTCCACAGCAAGCTGGGAGGACCGTCTGGGGAAGCCACTCGGAGTCACTCTGATGGCTGCAGAAAGCAGACAACATTTTCTTTCTTTTTAAACTTATTTTATTTTATTATTATTATTATTTTTTTTTTTTTTTTTGGTTTTTCGAGACAGGGTTTCTCTGTGTAGCCCTGGCTATCCTGGAACTCACTCTGTAGACCAGGCTGGCCTCGAAGTCAGAAATCCGCCTGCCTCTGCCTCCCAAGTGCTGGGATTAAAGGCGTGTGCCACCACCGCCCAGCTTAAACTTATTTTAAAGATTAATTTTTTTAAAACTGTGTGTGTGTGTGTGTGTACACAGGTGTCTTCAGAGGCCAAAGGTGTCAGAGGCCCTGGAGTTGGGGTTACAGGTGGCTGTGAGCCATCTTCCGAGGGTGCTGGAAAGCTAACTGGGGTCCTCTGCAAGAGCAGTACATGCCGAGCTGCCTGTGGCGGTCTGAATGGGAGTGACTCACATAGGCTCAGGTGGTGGAACGCTTACTTCCCAGTTGGTGGAAATGTCTGGGAAGAATTAGGGGGTGTGGCCTTGCTGAGGAGGTGTGTCAACAGGGGTGGGCTTTGAGGTTGCTTTTTTTTTTTTTTTTTTTTTTTGGTTTTTCGAGACAGGGTTTCTCTTATAGCCCGGGCTGTCCTGGAACTCACTCTGTAGACCAGGCTGGCCTCGAACTCAGAAATCTGCCTGCCTCTGCCTCCCAAGTGCTGGGATTAAAGGCGTGTGCCACCACTGCCCGGCGGCTTTGAGGTTTCTAAAGCCCATGCTAGGCTCAATCGTCCTTTGTCTGTCTGTCTGTTTGTCTGTCTGTCCGTCCATCCATCTGTCTGTCCATTCATCTGTCCATCCATCCATCCATCCATCCATCCATCCATCCATCCACCTATCTATCGTTTTTGAGACAGGTCCTCTCTATGTAGTACTGGAACTTACTATGTAGTCCAGGCTGGCCTTGAACTCAAGAGATGCTCTTGCCTCCCTAAAGGTGTGCACCACCATGCCCAGATGCCAGGCCCAGTCTTAGTCTCTGTCTGCTGTACATGGATTAAGATATAAAGCTATCAGCTATTTCTCCAGCACCATGCCTGCCTATTGCCATGTCCCCCTCCATGACAATAAGGGACTGACCCCTCCCCTTGTCCCAGCCCCACAGTGTCTTAATCGGCATGTAACTGACATCAACTATAATGGCAGATACACAAAGAGGCCCCACATAGTGACCACATGCCCAGGGACACAGAGGCAGTGGACCTGCTGTGGGGGCCAAGCTGAGCGAGGGTACCCCCACCTGGTGGGACTTGGTTCCCATCTGTCCAGCCCCCTGCGGTCTTCAAACTGATCATGTGGTCTCCTGATACCCTCACTCCTTGTATCCAGTAAAGCCTTCCCCCTGGCTGGATGCACCGTGGGCTGTGTAACACGTCCCAGTTAAGTAGAAGAAAACCCACACAGCTAGGATGTAAGCTCTGGCCAGCCTCACCGTCTTACACACCACACTCAAGAAGCCCAGGGGAAAGACACCTCACAAGTGATGGATCCCAGCATAGGAATGGCCTCCACAGTCCCCTGTGGCTGGTTGAGAACCAATCCATTGTCCCATAGAAAAACACTGAGGCTCAGAGAGTCGGGTGGTGTGACACTAGGTCTCTGATGGGATCACACAAACGTGGGTGGTCCTAGCGTGTGCAAACAATGTCTCGGGAGGTGCACGCGGTGCTAACAGAGGTGTCCTGGACCACAGGTCCTGAGGCCCCAGTTGCTTCTCATTCCCTGGAGCCACTTTCCTATGGACTCACCCTCTTCCGGATTCCCGTGCTGCTTTGACAAGCAGATGTTCCTCTCTGTGCCTTACCATAGATGGCAGCACCCGGGGTGGGGGCGGGGCGTGTGACGAGGCACATAGAAAATGGTCAACATAGCCCCCCGCACCCCCCCAACCTCAGAACATACAGAAGCCCTAACTACTCCTTCTTCATGATACCCCGGTCTTGACCTCAGAGGCTATGCACAGGAGTGCCAGCGAAAACATGCTCCCTGCCCTTCCCAGTTGCTCAAATGCCACCTCCTCCAGGGAGGCCTCCACACTGAGTTCATCTTCTAACACAAGAACAGACCCTGCCCAGTACGGTCAGCCTCATCTGTCTCTAAATCCATCCATCTCCTTATCCCTGAGTGGATGGATGTCTGAAACGGATGCTGGGGTCACACCCTTCCTTGCCTCTCCCTTCTTACTGAACCTGGCTGACGAATCACAAAGCCCAACCTAATACACTATTGCTTGGCAGAAAGACTCGGGCTGTGCCTGCATGGGGCGCCTTCGGGTCTGGCTGGAGCAAGGCGGCCCCTTGGTTTGTTCTTCCGTCTCCCGTTAGCTTAGGTGGCGGGGAAGCTGGACGTCGTCTCTGGTACTGAGGTGAGCAGGTGGGCAGGACTTGGCAAAGGCTCTCCTCTGTCTGCACCCCCCACCCCCAACGCCTGTCATTAGGCCGGGCCTGCTCAGCGGGGTGTACCATTATGCCTCCCCGGGCTGGTGTAATTATACATTGACATAATTAACCCAGCAAGTGCATTAGGCAGGCCGGCTAAAAATTCATCTCTAATTATTTGTTGTGTGCGTGCTAACAGGCCCATCTGCACAGCCTTTGTACAACACGAACAAATTAATTTACAAGTCTAGATTTTTTAATAAGTTCAAGGAATTGCTTTCTAGTGTGGCCTGTTTTTTTTTTTCTTTTTTGAGGAAGGAAGAAAAAAAAGAAAGGCACCGGGTGTTTGCAGGGGTCAAGGAAGTTAGATAAACATGGGGGTGGGGGGTGAGGGTGGGTGAGCATGGGGAGGGGAGGAGGCTACAGGAGCCAGGAACTTTCCAGCTTGGGGCTCAGGGGCCCTGAAGGCCAGGTCAAAAGTATCACACCAGGGCAGGAAAGGGTTCCTGTCACCTGCTGTTCACAGAGGCCAAGGACAGCTCTCTGCCCTCCTTGAGGAGTTCCTGGCTGGCTTGTGTGTCTGCCCCGGGTCTCCCTGACAGGAGAGGTGGTAGGAATGTGGGCGGTCCTTACTGCTCAGGAGACATTAATGGGGAGAGATTAAAAACAAGATACTAAGCTGGGCCTGGCAGTGAGGCCTGTCAGCTCAGCTACACTGGAAGCTGGGGCATGAGGATTATAAGTTCAAGGCCCGCCTGGGCCACTTCATAAATGAAAAGCGGGGTGGGGAGAAGGGGGGGTATGGCTAAGTCGGTATAGCACTTGCCTCCTGTGCACAGAGTCCGGGGCTTCAACCCTGGCTTCCCATAAACTGGGAGTGATGACGCATGTTCAAGGCCAGCCTGGGCTACATAGGACCTTGGCTAAGAAAGAAAGGCTGGAGATGTGGCTCAGTGGCAGAGTCCTTGCGTAGCAGGCATGAGGCTCTGAGTTTGAGCCTCAGCACGACCTACATAAATGAGCAAGAGACAGGGAGGGGGAGGTGTGTGACTCAGGTTGGAACAGCCCCCGCTTTCCTGTGTGGCTTTGCAGTTGCTGCTCAGAGTCTGGAGGGCAGGACTTGGAGAGGTGAATAAGGCCAGGCGCTGGCCGCTGTGGCCACCCCAAGAGCCTAGTGCTCACTGGAGCTCGGGATCGCCGGGGCCAGCCAGCCTATTGTGACGTCTGTGAAGTCTGGGGCAGAGGGTGACCCCACATGCTGCCATCACTTCCTGGGAGAAATGGGTGTCCAGCCTCCTTGCTCTGAGGTAACCACACTCTGGGACTCTTGAGAGACCACACAGAAGGCTCCCCAGGAGACACGCTGGCTCATTCCATTTGCCACTTGCTCTCCAACCCACTACACAGGTGGGGATGGTGGGACCCCCCAGAAGCTGCTAGCTACTTTCTCCACCCACTGTGGATCTTGTAGTCCCCAATGGGAGGGGGAGAGTCGCTGGGGGGGGGGTGCTCCCAAGCCAGTCTTTAATGAAGCCCTCCCAGCCTATGACTGACGGGAGGCAAGTAATGGTGTGTCTCTGTTGCACAGATGGAGAAACTGAGGCACAGGTGATGGAACTTCCCCAGGGTGAATCAATGGGGCAGGGACATCCCTCCCCAACTCCCATCCCCAACCCTGCACCCAAGGTAGATTTTTTTGAGGCAGAGTCTCTCTGCATTGCTTGAGCTGTCCTGGAACTTACTATGTCAACCAGGCTGACCTCGAACTCAAGAGATCTGCCTGTCTCTGTCTCCAAGTGCTGAGACTAAAGGTGTGTGCTGTTCCAACAGGCTATGAGGAGAGTCATTAAAATTCCTCACACCTTCATTCCAGAGTGTTCAAGGCTACCCCGGAGGGGCCAGGATAGGAGGCTCAAGGTCCAATCCTGACTATGACATTGGCTAGGAAAGTAGCGTAGGGTGCCTTAGGCCTCAGTGACGTCTGACTTCCACAACTGTGGGGCGCAAGCCGCAGTCACAAGTTCATGGCCGTTGACCCCACACTAAGTGCCAGGCACGGCTCCTCCTCACTCCACGCACTGCCAGGGTCCCCTGGGTGCTGAGGAAGGTTTGGGCTGTGGGAGGAGTGAAAGAGAGGAGAACCCTGGCCTCCTGCAGCTGCCGCTCAGACGGGACAGGGGGACAAGAGACAGGTGAAGCCACGTCAGAGAGGGTGCATGTCAGACAGAATGGGCTCATGTATAGGCTAGGGTAAGGAAGACCTGTCTAGGGGTGACAGTGAGCAGAGCCAGCCTGGTGACGAAGGAGAGTGTTCTAGTCAACAGGACGTACCTGGAGAAACAGCCCAGGGCGGGTTGAGGAACGGAGGCTACTAATGTCCCCATTCCCACCCAACTGCCTCCTGCCTGCACAGGACTCCCATCCACGAGACTTGCTGTCCCAGGAACAAGGTCTCACTGGGTCCTCACGAACACGGGGCCCAGTTACCGACAAGGGTGCAGGGCTCAGAGAGGCCACTGGCACCCAGGTGAAGCCCCTCTATTCTCTGCCTGGGACACCAGGAGAGGGATACAGAGTGAAGAGATTGTTTGCCTCTCCTAGTGGCTCCTAGAGTTAGGGCCCATTGGGAGTGGTGTGTGTGTGTGGGGGGGGGACAGCGGCCCTGGGGACACAGGAGCTTTGTGATCTAAGAGATTTCTCAAAAGCAAAAGCGGGGAACGCCCAAACCCAAAGAGTAGGGACGAGCAAGCTTGTGGACAAACTGGACCCCTAAAGAGGGGGAGCACAGGTGAGGGAAGGGACAGGTGACAGTGGGGGTAGGGTGGCTCAGGGCCATGGCTTGCTCTTTGATGCATGAGTGACAAATAACAGGGTTGGGGCATCCTTGTAAATAGCAGGGAAGGTCTAGCCTGTGCACCTGGTCACCTGGCACTAGAAGGTCTAGCCTGTGCACCTGGTCACCTGGCACTAGAAGGTCTAGCCTGTGCACCTGGTCACCTGGCACTAGCTGACGCTCATCATGGGACGCTAGAGAGACGGGGGGGGGGGGACGTGTGACCCCCTCCCTCCGCGTCCACCCGAAGTGGCGCACTGAGGATTTTTTGGGACGCCGTAGCCAGAAGGCTGGCCACACGGCGGCTTAGGAACATATATGCAGAAGAATGCACACGCTCCTCCAAGCTCGAGCCCAGGCAGCAGCCTGCTCCCATCTGGGCTTGGGCGGTGGCCGTGTGGGTGGCACAGAGACTAACTTCCACCCAGAGTCCTAACTTTTCCATAGCAGATGGGCACACGTCCCTTCCTCTATGACAGCCATGAGCCTACTGGCTCCTTCTCCCCACAATGGCCTGTACTGCCTGGCTCAGAGGCCTCAGAGACGGCTGCAGTGGGGATCTTCCTCCCCGGCCCTGGGTATTGATGGGGACAATGGCAGGCAGCCGTGGTTAGCTGAGCAGTGACTACAGGCCATGCGCTTGAGACTCTGTCTCATTCGAGGTGGCGGGGGATGAGCTCATCTGTCCAGAAGAGACAGCAGCCCAGAGAGGGAGATTCAGTTTCCCAGGCACAAAACGTGTGTCATAATGCAAACACGGCTCTGTGTGGGACGCGTGTGGAACCTCCCAGGGTGGAAGGAAGAGGTCTGTCTTGCTCAGCCACATGCCCCTGTGGTAGGAGAGAGGCCAACAAACAGCAGGCGCTCAGTGTTTGCCGAGTGAGTGGCACAGGGGGTACGTGTGTGCCAGGCGGCGGGCTGGGCGTCCTCTGCTGTCTGTCCCACAGGCCCATGGAGATGGGGCACCGCTGCCCACAGGCCTGAGACGGGGCAGGCATGGAGGAAGCAGCAAAATGGCGAGGAGGGGTCTGGACCATCCCTGTGCCCAGGGCCCTTCTTCCTCTGTCCCCCTCCCCCACACTTGCAGCTCTTTGCTTCCCTCAGCTCTGAGGGTTCATACAGGAGATGCCGGGGGCTCTGCTAGTGAGAGCATCCTTCCAGCCACGACCTCCCCATCTCCCAGGACAGCTGTCCTAAAGGACTGGCCGTGACACCCCGCCCACTGTGCACCCCCTCTTTCCACAGTACAAATCTCCGATGGCCATTTTCCCAATGTCCTTTGGTTTTTCAAATGAATTCTGCAGCCAGGGTGGACATTGGGAACCACAGGTCTTAGATTCCAGTGCTCCTCTTCTGTGTGACCTCCGGCAAGTGACTTGACCTCTCTGAGTCTGCCTTGGAGCAGGTGTACCAGTGTGTGTGTGTGTGTGTGTGTGTGTGTGTGTGTGTGTGTGTGTTGGGGGGCCCAGTGAGCTTGTGCCTGTGAGGAGCTGGCATGATGCCTGTCACACAAACAATACCCAGAAATGTCCGAGCAAGATGGCACCCGGGCCTTCCATCTGAGCTCAAATGAAGTATTTCTGTGTTCTTAAGACTCCTTAGGAGCACAAGCATGAAGGGAGGGGAGGATGGAGAAAAGGAGAGGAGTGAGGAGGGAGGAGGAGGAGAAGGAGGGGGAGGGGGACGGGAGGAGGACGAAAAAGAAGAAGAGAAGAAGGAGGAAAAGGAAGAGGAGGAGGAAGGCAAGGAGAAGGGGAAGGGGAGGAGGGAGAGGAGAAAGAAGAGGAGGAGGGAGAGGAGAGGATGTAAGTAGGGGCAGCAGGGACATCACTGCTCCCAGTTACACTAAAAATCTCTTTTCCACGGAGGCGAAGGCGGCTCGATCACTAGATGGCGCTAAAATTAGTCATTTGGGACAAAACTCCAAACTAGTGTGATTTTATCTCCTGCTTCCATCAAAAATACATTTCGCACGGTTTAGACTGAAAAATCTAAAAGATCGCAAGAATACTCAAAAAAAAAAAAAACCAAAACAACTCTAACCTTCAGGTGAGAGTGTGTTTAAAAATAGGACGTGGAAGGAAAGATTTGGTAAGATTCTCTACTTTCTAGAAATCGTTGCTTGAGTGTCTACTAGGTATGATGTATTAGAGAGGCTATGAATGAAGTCAGAGGGCAAAAGTCAGTTTAACAGAGACGACGACACACATGTCTACCGGCACCAGTGCCCCATCCCTAATATACAAAGAGCACCAACAAATCAATAATAATTAAGTCCTGCTATAAATGGAGGAACAGCACATATCAACTTACAGAATATGCTGCATGACAGCACACTGGGTAAAGAGTAAATAAAGAGCCGGGCAGACCAACCAGGGGAAACAACCTTGTTTGTTCTGCTCACGGGGTCTGGGATCAAGGCAAGGCTGCAATGTACTTCCCTTCTCACATCTCTCTCTCTCTCTCATCCAAGGAACCCGCGTCGAAGCACTGAGCCCTCAGCACATGGGCAGCATGGGGAGGGGCTCAGGACGCCCAGGAATAGCCACATAAGAGACAGAACCACACGCTGAGGCCGCTGGGTCTGGAATCTCACAGGGAAGACCCCGTACACATGCTGGGGAAGGTGTGGCCAGATGGAGGCTCAGAGTTTACACAGGACAAGATGAGGCACCAAAGGCAGCTCTCTGTCTTTCCGTTTTCCTGTCCACCGAGCGGAGAGCGTGCAAAGCAAAATCTCCTTCCTTTATTCTTTTGTTTTGTTTTGTTTTTAGGCTGGAAGACACATTAAAAACCCCGAAACCTGGCCAAGCAGCTCTCCCTACCCCACAGACTCAGTAGCACGCATGCAGCTCCCCATGTCCTAGACAGGTGACGACCCTGTGAGGTCCACAATGGACGGACGCTCGCATCCCTTGGACCCCGACGTCCACAGGCTATGGGATGTTCCCTTAAATGCCCTCACGCACAGAGCATCAAACCCTCATGCCAGTCCACCAGAAGGGTCTACGACCCTCTCTTTTCTAAAGACACCAGAGACCAGAGAGGGTGAGGCTTCGGGCTCAGGTCACTGAGGACAGAGTCCCACATGCATCTGCTCCTGCAGCAGGAAGCTTTTCCCCTCTGCTTGTGGTCTCACCCCAGAAGACACTGTGGAGCGAGGGACATCTGCAGGGAGTTTTAGAAACCCCAACAAAACCCAAGAAGCCATTTGGGCCACTCACCTGCCTTGCAGTGGGCTCAGCCGAGTGTCCACGTGTCCCCCTCGGCCTCCCTGACTCTCTCTCTCTCTTCCTCCTGTGCCCCCTTTTCTTTTTCTTGTGTTCTAGTCACCGGGTCCCCAAGTTCTCCTGCTGAGGCCGGGCCGGGTCCCCCCACGGCTTGGCTCGTGTGCAGTGAAGACATCGGCTGTCAACACGGCACGCTGAAGCCAAGGGGTTTAAATCAACTCTTCGCTCACAACAATGACATTAATTACGCTTTTAACACATTTTACTGGTTTTTTTTTTTCTCACTTCGTGCCACATCTGTGCGAACAATATCCAAAAGATTTACGGTTTTCTTCCGTAATTACAGATACACGGACTGCGCACTTATCAAAATAGTTGCTGAGCAATCAGCCCGCGTCTCGCTGCCTGCCAAGGACTCGTGCTGGCAGCAGCCACTCATTGAGACGGAAATGTTGAATCAGGACTTGGGTTGGGGGCGGGGGGGGGGGGGGAGGACTGCGACAAATAATTTGCCTGTCAAGACATAGACCAAAGGAGAGTCGGTGCCTCCCGGCTGCATAGGGGTGGTGTGTGTGTGTCCGCACGCGCGCGTGTAAGCGATCCGAGCCCCCCAAAACCTCGGCATCTGACATTTGCTTCTTGTGTCTGTGGATAACATTTAATGAGCACAAAAATTCGTCTTCCTGATTCCCTGAAGAAATCATTAAAACACTGTGTTATTCTTAAATGTCTCGAAAATGAATTACAGCCCCTAAAGGAGCTGTTTGTGGGGCTCGCCTCCATCCGTTAAGGCTCCTTGTTTTCTCGCTCTGTGACAGCTGGGATGTGGCATCCCGTCTCTCCTCCCTTCCTCCCCCTCCTTCGCAGGAGGGGACCTGGGAAGTGAGCACCGGGCTCTCCAGGTTCCTTGTGACCTCTGAGGACCCAGGCTTTGAGGACAGGGGGTGTGTGAAGCAATGAGGATTTTTCTGGAAGGTTCCAATGCCCGTCTCAGGAGTTCACGTGGCCCTTGGCTGGGCTTACAACTGAATTAAAACAGCCTGGGGTTCAGAAAGATGAGGGTCCCATGGCGGCTTCAAGAAATGAATTGTTTCCTCTGTGCGTGTGTCCCAGTATGTGCCTATGTGCATGCCTGGGTCTACACGCATGTGTGTGCTGTGTGGAGCTCAGCGGTTCTCAGGTGTCCTTCCTCAGGAGACAAGAGGCCGCCTGCCCGTGAGCTCTGCCAATCACCCTGGCTCCGCCTCCCCAGGATCACAAGCATTCACTGTCACACCCAGGACTTGGTGCTAGAGATGGGACTTAGGCAAGCATTTTACCCACTGAGTCACCTTCCCGGCTATTGTATTCTGTTGTTGTTGAGACAGAGTCTCACTGAGTAGCTCAGGCTAGCCTAAGCCTCTTGAGTGCTGGGATCACAAGTGTGAGCTACCACATATAACTTGAATGAAGCCTCATGTACGACCTGAGTCTGGATACCCCAAGCACTGGAATGGCTGTTTGGGGTTAAGTATGGCAGCTTGTTGGAGTGGTGGCCTTGTAGCCCCGACACCTGCTGTGTGAGGGGTAGGCATGGGCCAACAAATGGGAAAGCGGAGGGGCTGTGTATTTATTTTCAGGCAAACATCCTTGAAACGGGTCACATTGCCATGACTCGCACTCAGAGCCCTGACCTCAGAGACGGCTGACTCCCAACAGCGGAAGGCTGCTGTGTTCACCTGAGGTGATGTTCGCCTCACTGGTGGCCTCTTGCTGAAAGGAAACCATCTGGTGGCATTCAGCTCACCTACAGAACGCAGCTGCCCTGCCTCCCTGGAGTTCTAGAATCTTCTCTCCCCACAGGAAACCCTATACTCCCCCTCTGGCCCCTGAAGTCTCTCACAGTAGATCTACATGCTTCCTTCGAACATAGTCACGTGCTGCCAAAGTGACACGGGCTCTGTGCTCCTTCTCACGGCTGACTCATAGTCCAGTGTGGATGGAACAGGCTTTGGCATTCTGTTTATCTGACAACAGATGTGGGAGCATGCGTGTACTTGTGTGTGTATGTGTGTGTGTATGTGTGTACATGTACGTCTGTGTATGCGTGGTGTATGCATGTATGTGTGTATATGTGTGTGTGCGCATGTGCCTGTGTGCATCTGTGTGTGCATGTACGCATGCATGTGTGCATACATGCGTATATATGTGTGCGTGCATGTATATGTGAGTGTGTGCACGTATGTCTGTATGTGTAGTTTGTGCATGCATGTGTGTATATGTATGTGTGTGTGCGCGCACGTGTGCATCTGTGTATGCATGTCTGTATGCATGTGTGCATACATGTGTATATGTGTGTGCGGGTGTGTATGTACGTGAGTGTGTGCATGTGTGTATGTGGATGCATGGTGTGTGTGTGTATGTGTGTATATGTATGTATGTGTGTGCATGTGTGGTGCTCGGCTCTAACCATGGTGAGCAGGCTAAGGGACTGATTCCTGCTGTGTTCACACTGTGAGGGGAACCGTCCAGTATTTGTTCTTTTAGTCCAGACTTCCCTCAAGACTGAGAATTTGAGGTTGGCTGAGGGAAAGGTGACATTCTCCTCCTAGTGCCCCCAGCTGGCAGAGTCAGCTGTGGCCTTGGAAGGGGTCCCCTGGGGCAAGATATGGGTGAGAAGACCCAGGTGAGCATCACATCAGAGTTGTCCTCCTACCCACAAGGCAGAAAGCTGGATAATGGATGAAAGCAGCCGAGAAGTAACTTCAGAGCAGGCTGGTTAAGTCACACACACACACACACACACACACACACACACACACTGACACCACCCCATCCCCAGCTTCCAGAGGGCTTGGCTTCCCCTTGGGTTCAGACCTGGTCCCTAGACTCCAGCACTAAGTCACTGTGGTATCTGTGTCACCCACTCAGGATGCCCCTCCTCAGTGGCAATTATTCAATTATGGAACCCGAGAGCTTCTTACCTGGCGCTTCAACTAATTGCTTATAAACACTCAGGAATGCCGCCTCTGCCTCCTGACTTCTCTTACTGAGAGCCACCACCTTTGGAAAGAAGAGAAAGTGTCACGCGTAGCTGTGGCCCTGGACTACGTATCTTTTTGCAAGGAGACCAGTATCTTTCTGTGCAAAGGGTCAGGGGGTGGGGGGACAATGAAGGCGGTTACAAGTTGAGCCCCCTCCCCTATATTGAGGAATCTGAGCTCTGAGCCCAGCTGTGCTGTGCCTGGCTGTGTGGCCTTGGACAAATCATTGTCCCCTCTCAGCCTGTTTCCTCGTCAGTAAAATGGTGGCCATGTGGCTAATTTGTAACAGGACCCGCTTCCTAACCCCCTTAAAAGATCTAAACATGGCAAGGCAAACAGTAGGTTATTAACAATATTGGCTGTTCATCTTTACTTGAGGGCTGTCGAGTTCAAACAGGACATGCTTTGGGAGGAAGCGGGGCATGTTGGGCTGGTATTGTGAAACCGTCAGTTCTCAGAAGGTATTAACAGCTTCCGCCAACATCGGACTAATCGAGTTTACGGGAGAGCTCCTGGAATACTGACGGTGCTCAATAAATGCTTCCTGGCTGAATGGCTGGACATACACGAAGCAGCTGAGTGATGAGGAGTCTCACTCACCGTCCTGTTCTTGCTCATGTTCTTACTCTGTCAACACGTCTTTGTAGAAGACAGGTGTCACCTGCGCCATGTGGCCCGGTCACTCCCGGAGGCCTGGCTGCAGGAGGACTTCTAGGCTTGGGATCCTCTCATTTCCTGGTTCAGGCAGTGAAATCCAGCTGCCTTGATCCCAGCTCTTGCTGGCTAGTTGTCATGCAGAGTCCTGGGCCTTCTGTGTCCGAGGCTATCCCCTGGCAGGCACCAATGGCAGACACTCATCTTCAGGGTCTTGGCTGGCTGGGCCACAGTGGACAGTGGTGAGCTCTTGCTGCCGGTACGGTATGTATCCCTCCCGGTACCAACTTCCTGCGTGAACTGTTCGTCTTCTCTCTGTACTCGCATTTCCCATAATTCTCAGAGATGAGCTCAAAGAGATAGGGGGACGGATCGGTGTTCAAGGTCTTCCTTCAACGCTGCCCTCAGAGCTCTTTTTGGCACAAAGTCGGTGCCCAACATAATTATTTTCTTTTCTGAGTGGGGGCAGGACAGGATCTTACGTAGTCCAGGCTGGCTTTGAACTCACTCGGTAACTGAAAAAAATCTTGAACCCCTGGCCTTCCTGGTGCACCTCAAATGCTAAGGTTACACGCATGCATCACCTTGCTTAGTTTATGCAGTGCTGGGGCTCAAACCCAGGGCTTCATGCATGCTAAGTTCACATTCTAGCAACTGAGCCCCACTCCTGGGCCATCGATGTCATTTACTGAATAAACAAATTGAGTGCATTGCACCTAGTCAATGCTCAGCCAAAATGGCATCTGGGGTTCTCTCGCTTTCCAACGGCAGAGGCCATTTGAGTCAAACCTGTCCAGAAACCAGGGGTTCAAAATTCAGTTCCAGCATGGCTAGCTAGACAGGAATTCACGCAAATCCTCACACCTCTATTGCCCCGTTTGTAAAGGAGAGAAGTTAATAACACAACTCCTTCAAAGGGGTCCTAGAGTATTCAGTGTTTTAGCTTCTGGTATGCCTGAGGCCTTATAGATGTGTTTACTCCCAAGGGCGACCAATTTCTTCCTTGGCTGTCAGCTCTGAGTGAGCATCTCAATTGTGTTTGTCACTCTGGTGTTTGTTTGTTTTTTAAAAAACAACCTAAAGACCTGCTTTGCACAGAGATAAACATAGCACATCAGCAAATAAACCCACATTCAATGTAGAGGTTCACACTCTAAACATGGCTGCCATGCTGCCCAATATGGCTGCTAGGACACCAAATATGGCTACCAGGCTGCCCAATATGGCTGCCAAAGCCACGTGTGGCTCTTAACCACTTGAGCCATGGGGAGTCCAAATCAAAGTATGACGAGCGTGAAATACACACAGGATTTCAAAGACTTAGCATTAAAAAAAAAAAAGACAGCATGACAGCATAGCTCACCGACAAAAAAAAACCAAAAAAACAAAAACAAAAAAAGAAACGGAGCTACACTCTGAAGTGACGAAGTGTGGTCGCTTTTTACCATTTAACAACGTGGTTACCAGAAAGTGTCAGGTTCGGTCTGTGATCGTTAGCTTTCTATCTGACAGAGAGGGTCCACGGAGGCCTTTCAGAATAGGAGTTTACGTTAAGAGAAGTAGGCAGAATTTGGAGGTCAGGGTCGATCAAAGACTTAAAAGGCCACTGAGTACAGCAGTTTCACTTCAGTGTTCTGAGAACACACTCTGGTCTCCGCGACCTTCCAGGGTGACAATTTTTTATTATTCATTCAACCGACATTTCCCAAGAGTCCCTGTCTTACGCCCAATCCTGAGGACTAAGAATAGCCATAAACCAGCGGGAACGTGAAACTCAAGGCAATCCACCCCTCCCCCGCCACCCATGATTTGTCACAAACACTAAACGATTGGAAGAAAAAGCATTGGTGGGGGCGGGGCTGGTGGGGTTGGAGGTGGGCGAAAGCTGACCCAGTTTGGTGGTGGAACTTGGCGAGTCCTCATCTTTCCCTGAGAAGGGAAGTGTGCCGGGAAGGAAAAGGCCAGGAAGCTTGTGAAAATGGAGTCACCCAAGGCAGGTAGATTTGCCATCCCTCAGAGACAGACCACTCCAAAGGAAGGAATGAATGAATGAGGGAATGAATGAATGAGCAGACAGCACTGAATATGGGAGCATCCCCAAGGGGATGACAATGACAATAACAATGCGAAGGCAAACCACATATTCCTGTTTGTGAACATCTGTCTTCAAAGACATGTCACCAAAGCAAGTCACCAAGTTACCTCTGCCACTGTCTGTGTGGGCGAGCAAACTAGGACCCTTTGTCCCTAGGAAGGCAAAAGCCCGAGGCCAGGGGGTGGTCACTGTGACCCTTCTGGATACAACTGTCTCCCCGGGGTCCTGCAGCTTCGTGAGGCTAGAGGCTTGCTGCATGGCTGATGTGTAGCTAACGGTGGCTGCAAGAAGCAACAATGTTGCTACATCCTGAGATGAAGAATACAGAAAAACCTCAGACACCGTCTTGGCTGGGGTTTGCAAAAGGTTGGTGAGAACGTTCTTAGAACTCATAAAAGCAAGAGAGAGGACAAGGGCTGGCCGAGTCCTTTGCAGCTACCCTAGTGTCACCCATGGAAACTCCTGCTCTCCTGTCAAGGCACCTACCAGTTTGTAGTAGTGCCTTTATTTCTATGATCATCTTTGTATAATGCCCCTGAGAGCTGAGCTGTCCAGCATGCTCACTTCATTCGCACGCTATTGGCCACTTAACAGTGGTCATTCCAGCACTGGTGGGATGGCTCAGTGGCTAGAGGCGCTTGCGATGGAGCCTGCTGGCCTGAGTCTGATTTCCTGAACCCACATGGTAGAAGGAAAGAGTTGACTCCTGCCAGGTGTCCCTTGATCTCTACATGCACTCTGTGGAACACATGTGTTTCCCCTACATACAAATACATTCATGTAAAAAAAAATACTGTGGCCATTCAATACTTAGATGAGTGGTAAGAAAAAGAGAGTGTCTAACTCTTAGCATAGAAAAAGAGATGGGAAAGCCCCCAATAATTATTTTACATCTACTGCTTGTTGACACGACATTGCTGAGGTTGGATTAGGTGAAATCAAAGCTATTATTAAAATTAAATCCATTGGTTTCTTCTTATTTTTAAAAATGTAATATAGCTTCTAGAAAAATCCAAACAACTTCATATGGTGTTCTCTCTCTCTCTCTCTCTCTCTCTCTCTCTCTCTCTCTCTCTCCTGGAGTGCCAATCCAATCCAGAAAGGGTTGGCAGACTACAGGCTATAGGCCAAATCTGGCCCGTCATTTGTTTCTATAAATAAAGTTTTATTAGCACACAGCCAGGGCCATTCTTTCATGCACTGTCTGTCCACGGTAGCTTTCAGATTTCTAGGACTGAGCAGCCCAGAAGGGACAGACCCTGCAATGGGCACACCCATGGCTATGCCTGGTCACAAAGAAGGGTAAGAGTAACATGTCCAGACTGAGCTGTGACAGCAGCCATCTGGAGGCCACACGGGTGACACGGAGTCAGCAGTGGCCAGTCACACGTCCTACAGAAGCTCACCATTAGAAACGGCAATGGCTTGGCGATTATAGGGCCTGCTGTGCAGGAACCTGACAGGATCCTGGCAGCAAGGCCACAGTTAAATAAGGAGAAGAGACCTGTTGCTACACGGTCTCTCTGGTTCTTGCCTGCTGGGGTTTAAAACCGGGCAAATTTGGGCTCTTCCAGTCTTTGCCTCCACACCTGGATTTTACACGAATGGAATGAGTTTGGACTCCCCATGCTTGAACAGAAAGCGCTCTCTAACCACTGAGCTGTCCTCCCAGGCCCTCAAAGCCTTTCCTAGCTCGGGTGCATTAATTCTAATCACCCAGGCAGACAGTGGGCACCCCTTTCTACACGTGTACCCCTTCCACCATGTGTCACTGTTACCAGACCTGACAAAAAGCCTGAGAGGGACATCGGTTGGAGCAGAAGGAACCACCGAAAATTTTATTACCATGTTTGTTCTTAGCCCTAGGTTAAAAGTAAAGTAGAGGGCCCTGTTTTCAGATCTTGGTGCTAAGAACACCTTTTCACGCTACACAGTGTGGCCCCCAATTTGTTTGTGGCAGACTCTGGGGACTCTGCAAGGTGCGCCCCCCATGTAGCAGGCCAGGCTATGGCTGCTATCAGCTACGGCGTAACTACCCACAACTCCAATCGGAAACTCCTAATTTCCTAATTAAACAGGTCAAGCTGGACTTCTCACAGAATCCCTCAGTTCCCTTTGCTCCTCCCACCATTTTTGCCCCTCTCCCAATTCTGGGGTAGGAAAAAAAATATAAAACCAACCCTGGCCTCCATATAAGACTGCATTTAAATTGCCTGTCACTCAAAAACAAAGGAGAACGGCTCATTTGTAATGCGCCAGCCACCTGAACGCTGCCGGTTTTCCTCCAAGCCTCCGCGAGCTGGAGCGCAAAGATCATTTTTCTATTGTTAAAATTGTATAAGCCGGGGCTTTTTTTAGCAGCGAAATACACGATTTCACTTCTCGGCTGAGGGCTGCCGGCATAAAAGGGACAGGAGGCTTCCTTTAGTATCTTACAAATAAACTGTGCTTTGAGAGTAGAAAAAGGGAAAGAGAAAGGAAGAAAGAAAGAAGTAAGGAAAGAAAGAAAGAGAAAGAGATAGAGGGAGGAAAAAAAAGAAACCGGCTCTCGGCTGCGAGAAGGCAGGAATTCCTCAGGACTGTGTCTAGAGAAGGGGGTGGGACCGCTTCTGGCAGTGTGAGGGTGTGGCCAAGCAGGAACTGGGAGTCCCTGTCCAGGGTGCTGAGAAGACCTATGGTCCTCTCTGAGAGCCCTTGGCTGGGTGAAGGTGACTGTGCTGACTTTGCCACCAGAAGTGCCACTTGGAGTGTGACCTTGCCCCTGCACCCATGATGTACCTTATGTGACCTCACCCAAGAAGGGTAAATTCACAGATAGCTGTCACCAAGGAGCGGAGGCAGCCCTGGGTTCCTGTGTGAGCGGTCCAGAGAGGCTGAGACAGTGGCTTCAAGACACACAGGAGGGCTAAGGTCGTAGGAAACTACAGATACAGAATTAGTTGTGTGGCAGGGAACAGGGGCTGGAATTTGGTCTCCTAGCAACCTAAGTGGGTGATGGTGGCCTCCGGGTTGGATGTGTCAGTTTTGCTTCCACTGTTTGTCCTTCAGAAGATCGAGATAAGTTTTCCTGGTGTCATGGACCTGTCAAAACCCATAGGACACACAGTGCCACTCAGTGCCACACAGCCCAGGGGTCTTATCAGTGTGGCCATGGCAGGCCACACAAAGCTTACTGTGGGCCGTGGGGATGTGTAGAAACTTTGAAGCCCTGGTTCTAATTGTCTTTCAACCTGAAAGTACTCTGAAAAACAAAAACAAAACAAAAACAAAAAACAAAACAAACAAACAAAAAAACCCTGAAAGACCATGTCTCAATATTTTACCAGGCATTTGAAGTTTTGCTAAGGCCTCACTGTCACATGAACCTGCTCAACCTGGACCAAAGTCCTGTGAGGTCACTGTCATATTCTTCATGTTAACAACAGTGAGAACCAGGATTCAGAGAGGTAGAGCAAGCAATGAAAAAACACACAGCAAGTAGCAGAAGGGGGACTCGAACTGGGGCCCCAGAACCCATGCTGTGGCTGTACACGGTGACGTTATCTTCTGTATCTTCCCAAGGCCATGCCTGCCCCGTGGTTGCTGCATGTGAGCAGTTTCGGGTCATGTGGCATGTGACAGCTGAGAAAGGCCGTGAAGGGTGGGTTGGAGCCGCCCTGCGAGCCTATTTTCTTGGATACTCCAGTGTTTAAAAAATATTGGAGCTGTCAGAATCCATCAAGCCAGACACTCCGGATTTGCACATTTGACTGTGGTATGTAAATGACGCCCCAGAAAGGACTGGAATATGTAAATATGTGCATCTAGAGGGATCCAGGATTTTAAAACCAGAAGAGTGCCAAACTGCCAGCTTCCCCGGGGAGTCGGAGGATCTGGCCACCCGGGGCCCACGCTTCCATCGACAGCGGCCACCTGGAGCCATCTGCTCAGACTGGCCACGATCTGAAGTGCTCCCAATCCAGGCCTAGTGCATCTGCCCTAGAGCCCTGTGAACCTCGGGTCCATATCCCCACACTCTCCTCGTGGTCACTGTCCCTGCATACCCCATGTCCCCAAAGGTGCAGCTAAGTGACAAAGGGCTGGAATCCAGGGACAACCCTTTTTTGATGGGTGCTCCGCACACCCAGCCGGTTGCCTCCCCAAGCTGCAGCGAGCCCTCTACTACCTCAACCTCGACCCAGGAAAGCCAGGCCCTGTCCACCCATCTTTCTGGGTACCCAGAAAACTCCATGCAAGTCAAGTCCTGATGAGGTGCAGGGGTGAACGGCTCTGAGGAGAGGGGGCCAGGAGGAAGGTCAGGAGAAAGTACGGGGCTTGTACACAGCTGGTGCTTAATAAAGCCTCAGGGACTCGAGGAAGGACCCCGTGGGCTCTGAGCTACTGAGATCTGAACTCCAGTCCCCAGCAGTGTGCTCTCCATGTAGTCTCTCTGTACTGTTAGCTATCTTCACTGTGAGGTGTGGCTGGCGATGGGTGGATCTCCTCAGGGTGAGGCAGAGCTGCAGAGCCTGGCCAGCCTCCATGAAGTACATGCCAGGGGGTGGACGGTTGAGAAAAATCAGTGACTATCTCCAACCTCCCTGTACCTCAGTTTCCCCGTTTGAGCACGGGGGACACCGAGCCTCGGTGGACGTGTCTGACACTAGCAGTTAAAAGTCAGGCTTTGTTTGCTGGGAGCGCAACCCAGAGCCTCTGCACACGCTGGGCAAGCATTCCAACTCTGGAGGCCTGGCGCTGTAAAGTATGAGGTAACATTGGCCAAGGCTTAGGTAGCACTTAGAATTTCTGGCCTAAGGATTACAAGGGTGAATTAGAGGTCGGCATCTGAGAGGTGGAAGTTGCCAGAACCTGGAGACAAGGATGAGGGCCCAGAGTCAGAGATGACAAGACCCCCGGCCTGCTCTGATCCTTGGCCTGCCCCCTCGTGGATTCTATATAACATCAGCCTGCCCACGCAAGCAGTGACCCCACGTTCTCTCAGCTACACCCCCCAGTGGCCCCCGCACTGGAAAGCTGGCAATGAGGGTGGGGTGCGGAGTTGGGGGGACTCCAGGTAGTGTTTCCTCCTCTCAAGGCCACTTTGGTGCATTTTCCAAAATGCCAGCCCAGAAGAGCAAAGCTAAAGGAACATGCGTGCCCTTTAAGGGATGGTGACCACGCAAATGTCATCAAAGTGCTGTCCTTCCCAGGCTTTTAAATATAGTGGTGGCCTTTGGGAAAGTCTCTTCTGAGAGGCTGAGGAAGTCCTGAGGGAACCTTACCCAGATGGGGCACAGAGGAGGTGCCTGGCTCTAGCCAGAGTAAATACGTTAAGCACTTTGGTCTATACTGTGGTCTCTGTCATAGTCGCTGAACCCGGTCCTTATCCTGTAAAAATGGTGGCAACCATATGAACAGAAGGCTGTATTCTAATAAAGCCTTATTTATAGGGCAGGCAGTGAGCTTGGAATCTAGCCCAGAGTCTGCTCCCCCCACCCCCACCTCCATCTAGAAGGTTCTCAGCCGCTTTGGTCTCAAACCATCTATTTGCTGTTTTGCCTTAGGACAGTCACTGGGCTGTTGACAGTCTTGGTTGGGTGTGATACCTGCAACCCCAGGACTTAGGAAGTGGAGGCAGGAGGATCAGAAGTTCATGCTAGCCTGGGCTACCTGAGACCCTCTATCAAACCAAAGGAACAAAAGAATAGCCCTATATCTGGTTTGGATTGATGAGGTGAGGGACGGGCAGAGGGTGCCCTCAGCAGCGGAGTGAGCCTCGAAAACCAGCAGGCCACCAGGCCACCAATCTGCACATCTGGGGACTGTGTTCTGCTCAGCGCTCGGAACAGCATCTGGCTTGTAGAAGAAGCCCAATAAATACTTGCCTAAATGATGAGTGATGATGTCCTGCGCCCAGCCAAAGAAGGAAGCACATGGAGGGAAGACATGATCTCCTCCCTGCTGCCCCAAGAGCAGGATGTCCCCATCTGGTAGCCCAACGGGACAGCTTCAGCTACGGAAGTCCCTTCTCCCCGCTTCAAGGAGTGCGGTACCAAGACCGACTACCATGCAATGCAGTGCAAGGCCGGGTCTAAAGTGCCAGGGATTTGTCAGAGCAACAGAGGGAGCATCTGGGGGTTAGCCAAGGTTAGCTTAGAGAAGACGGGAGACAGAGCAGGTGTTGAGGAGGCCTTGTCCAGTCTCCAGTGCCATCTTGTTTGGAAATGAACTCCCTGACGTTGGCATGGAGTACCTTGGAATGTGGGCCTTTCAAAGAGGCCCTGTGTGTGCATGTGTGTGCATGTGTGTGAGTCCAGCTTGCAGAGGCCAGGAGAACCTGTCAGATCCCCTGGAGCTGGAGTTACAGGCAGCTGTGAGTCGCCTGATATAGATGCTGGGAACTGAACCCAGGCCCTCCCACAAAAGCTCTTAATAGCTGAGCCATCTCTCCAGCCTCTGGCTGGCCTTGAACTCCCAGCCATCCTTCTGTGTTCAAGTGTTTCTGTGAGGGGCCGAATGGCATGCCCTCCCTGTCACAGCTCACTGGCCCCTGAGATGGATTGTGCCTGTCACTCTTTGCTGACAGTGTCCCCGTTGTTTTCTGCAGGGGGTGACGCCCGCAGCCAGGCTGGAAGGAGGAGCGGAGAACAGTGTGGGAAGGACGGAGTTCATCAAAGACACTCAAAGTCCAACTGTTCAGGAGCTTCTGTGCCAGACAGACACAATATGAGGCCGAGGGCCAGGCCCTGTTCTGCGGGCTTCCTCCCTCCCGGAGGTAACCTGGGCTGCCATGTTTGTACTGAGTTTGACCTCTGTTCTGCAGCTGGTTGGATCGGGGCTGATGGGCCGGGCAGGCCTCACGCTGAGCCAGGGGCATCTGTTACCTTGAGGGTCTGAACTCAGACCTGGATGACTGATGCTTCTCAGGTGAGGCAAACCGGGTCCATCCGGAAGCACTCGGAAGCTGAGGAAATCGGCCTGGCAACTCATGAAGGTGACCTTGTCTTGTCCCAGGTAAGAAGATGCCTGTTCTGGTTCCTGGAGGTTGTGTTTACTCTGTCCTGCTCTCTGAGAGTCCACGTCTGCTCTCTCACCTCTCAGGAGCTCAGGTTTGAATCCCATCTATACTAGCAGCTGTGGGCCCAGTGCCGGGTCATCCCAGCCAACCTTCATCTGTAAAATGGGCAGCACAGGACCAACCACCAAGAAACCAAACAGCAACGGGAGCATCTAGCAAACGCTGGATACTCTGTAATCATGACAGCTGCCATCACAGGGGTCTCAGTGTGGGATCTCTGTTTCCTGGGCTAAGACTGGACTCCGGCTGTGGCTGGTACTGATTCCTCCCACCCTGGGCTTCAGAGCAGACACAGGGTGTGTTTCCTATCCACGGAGGCTGGGGTTGGAACCTGGGTGGAGGCAGAGCACAGGCAGAGAGGCTGTCCCTGACTCACCCAGCCCCCGTCACCACCAAGAGCAGAGATGGAGGAGACGGCAGCAGCGTCTCCCCACACGTGACAAGGTTGGGAAGAGAAGACAGGAAAAGATGTCCCCAAGACAAATGGCCATTTTCACTTGGTTTCAGTGCTGTCCCTGGGGCCAGGCGGGGGAACAATCCCAGGGCTGGGATGAGGGGAGGAAGGGTCTGGCTCGCTCGCTCTTGCCTCTCACTGGCACCATTAATTTCTTTTTGTTTCCTGCTGAGGTACCAGCTCAAGGTGAGTGACTGCGCTGAGCTGGGGAATCTAAGAACTGATAGATTGTTCCTTTGCCGGGTCTGTTTCATGCTTGGTGACTTCACCGCAAAGCAATTATCACCGTGGAATGCATAATGGCCTAATTAATAACTGATGTCAGCTCGGGCTCTGAGCCATGATTATACCTTAGCATGCCGACCCCCCTCACTCCTTCTAAACATCTGGAGAGAAAAATGTTATTATAATTGACTGGTTAGATTGTTAAAGTGTCCCTGCTCTGTGGACAGGGTATGAAGTAGGAAACATACAAGGCCCGGAAGAAGAAGGTCTGTGCCACCAGCTGGCTGTGTGACCCTGTTTAACATCTGGGGAATCCTAGTGCCTGAAAAAGGAGCCATTTTTCCATATGTGCATGCACATGTATGTGTGTGTGTGTGTGTGTAACCTAGGCCTCTCCTGTTTGATATCATATCCCTCAAGACCTGGCACATAATAAATGCTCAATAAATCATGGTTAAAGGCCACGGCTGCCAGTTAGCAGCAGCTGTGTGGCTTTGGGCAGGTCACTAACCCCCTGTGCTCATCTCTTGCTTGTATTGTGAAATGCTGACAGAGACAGTCCCCAGCTCGAATGCAGGTCATGGGGAATAATGAATTGGGGACCACAGAACACATAGAGTGCTGCCTGGGTCAGAAACACCAAGAACCGTGCTTGCCAGTCTTATCACATGTCAATCAATACTGGCTTCGTCAGTGCCTCGACCAGCTCCTGCTGAGTGGAGACTATGGGGGACCGAGTCTAGAGGTGTGTGTGTGTGTGTGTGCGCGTGTGCACGCACTCGCATGTGCACACATGTGTAAGCACTCGCATGGAGCTGTGTGAAAGGGACCATCAGAGGGACCGGTAGTCTTAGTGGTTACCCATAGGAGTGACATGTGACCAGAGCTCTGGGGGAGCCACAGGTGTCAGGGATGCCTGGTGATGCCTCAACTGTTTCTGGCTGTTACTGAGGGAGATGCTATGGGTGCTTAGTGGGGACACTCTAGCCAGGCTCCTGAACACCCTCTCAGGCAGAGGCTAGCCTGTGACCAAGAGTCACCTGATCCAGAACCTTACAGTGCCTAAGCTGAGAGCTTTGCACGTGGTGGGCAAAATGCTCAGCAACGGTGTAATGCAAGTAGAGCATGTGCAAAGGTCCTGAGGCTGGGGGTGAGCAATCAAGGAAGGATGTGAAAAAAGGGGAGGGCACAAAGAGGGCAGGCGGGGTGGGTGGTGCAAAGTCTCAAACGGATGTTTAGCCGTCTGGATTCCATCCTAGGAGTTGCTGGAAGCTGTCAGATGGTTGTAATGGTGTGTGTGTGTTTGTGTTACTATACACTATCAGCCCTGGAGAGAGGCAGAGGGGCTGATCCTGAGGTTCTCAGGAACAGTGGGCAAAGAACAAATCACGTGTTGTTCAAGCAAGACAGCCAGGAAATCTCATTTGGGTGGATCCTGGAAGGAGACATGGATATTTACTTATACAGTTGGGGGAGGGAAAGGCGTTTTGTGGGAAAAGGATCAGAATGTGTGAAGACTCAGAAGCAGCCTGGTACCACCGCCCCTCTCTGCCCTGGGTAGTCCTAGATGCTGGCGAAGGCTTTTAAAACAAATATTATCAAGACAAGGTCTAACAGTCCAGGCTAGCTTTGAACTTCTTATATAGCCAAGGGTGAGCCGGAACGGACTCTGTCTCCCAAGGCCTGGGGTGACAAGCCTGTGCCACTGAACCCAGTGTGGGTTCTGTGGACTGAACCTAGGCCTCTGTAATCATGAAAGAAGAATCACAAAATCCAAAGTGAGTGAGCGAACATCTTGGGACACTGGAGAGGCACGGAGGGGGCCCGGAGAGTCTTTCTGTGTAGCACAGGCTGGCCAAACTAGTGATCGACCTTCCCCAGAATCCTGAGTACTCAGATGGCATGTGTGTCACCATGCTACGGGCCCTTCTTAACCCCGGGACCGCGGGCTGTGGCCTGCAGTCCTGAGGCCTCTCTGAGCTCACAGAACCAGAAAGGGGGCCACGCAGAGCCATCTGCACAGGCAGACTTGGGTAAACTGAGGCATGGGGTGCTCAGCCCACCTCCCACTGCCGCAGTCTTCATGGCTCACCCTGTCTCTCCTGGTGGCATAATGGTAACTGCCCAGAATGGGCTCTGTGTCAAAGAGGGCGGGGCCTGTTCTGTGCACAGGCCACCCCAAACTGCTGATGACGTCGCTGATGGTTCTAGCCCAGGGGTCCATGGGGTGGGAAGCCCCTGGAAGGGCTCGGCACTGTCCCTCCATCACCGTCCCAGGCCCACATAGAAGATGCAGCTTGCCAGTCACATTCAGGCCTCCACTGTGTGGCGCAAACGTGTCTCGGCCTCGCCTCCCGTCCCCCGTCACAAGGCTGTCCATCCTGAGACAAATCTCCTCACTTCAGCTTCCGAATGAGGCACCATCTCAGTCCTCACCACAAACCCACAAATCAAATTGCCAGTGGGCTGACAAGGACATAGGAGGTTCAGAAAGAACCTGCCCCAGGTCACCTGACCGGTAACCAAATTTGGGCTCAAAACCTGCATTGCTGAGGCCAAGGCCAAGGTCGCTGCTTATCCCGTCAAATCCCACCTTCACAAATCCCTTGTTAGGACCTCACCTTCTCCATGAAGCCCTCCCTGACTGCCCGCCTAAGCACCAACCAGCCCCTCCTTGGCGCAGTGCGGATGGCAGGATTCTAGCGTTCAATTGCATGTGTCTTGGTGAACCCTGGGGCCTGCCAATGGGGGTTTAGCCTTCCTGCTGGACAAGGATTTCCCTTTCCTCATAGGCCAGCACAGAGCAGAACCACTGTGTCCAACTGCCCCCTACTGAATTGCTACTTCCTGGCCCTGGCAGGTTCCCTGTCACTACTCAAGGCAAATTCTAGGGCACCGGGCTTTCCTCCGGCAGCAGGGAGGCGCTCGGCCCCTCAGGCACCACCACACAGCAGACTGGGCTGACGGGCGCCCCTGCTCTCTTCTGGCCCCAGTGGCTTTCCCCCCTCAGGGACAGACGTGATACAGTTGCTTCAGTCTCTCTCATCCATGAAGCAGCTGAGAGTAGGTGACACCAGGATGACAGGTCCCCAGGGGGCTCTGTGGCACACACAGCTGAGCACAGTACCCACCCAGACTCCAACCGCCCAGAACAAGATATCGCCGAGATCACACATACACAAAATTGCTGTTGCAGCAGGAGCCATCTCTGACCAACGCTACAGACCTGGGTTCGAGTCCTGACTCTGACTCCTCCCCACCACTCTCAGCCTCTCTGTTTCAGTCTCTCCATTCCATGCCTCAGTATCTTATCTGTAAAAGAAACAGGATGGCCGAGCCGGGCAGTGGTGGTGCACGCCTTTAATCCCAGCACTTGGGAAGCAAAGGCAGGCGGATTTCTGAGTTCGAGGCCAGCCTGGTCTACAGAGTGAGTTCCAGGACAGCCAGGGCTACACAGAGAAACCCTGTCTCAAAAAAAATAAATAAATAAAAGAAAGAAAGAAAGAAAGAAAGAAAGAAAGAAAGAAAGAAAAAGAAAAAAAAGAAACATCATGGCCCCTATGGGAGGATTCTCTAGAATGTTTCACAACTTCCCAGATGTCAGAGAACCAGGTCTAGGTGGGACACACAGAGGGGCCACGGGACGTGCAAGCCCCATCCCTCTCTGTCTCCATGTCTCGGTCCCAGGGTCTCAGGGCTGGGTCCCTGCTCTGTTCCAGGAGCTGGGACTCAGCTCTGTCTCTGCTGGCTTTGGGTGTCACAGGGTGGGGTGGGGAACCAGAATCTCGTGTCTTACTTGTTCCTGCACCTGCAACAATGCCTGGTACACAGCAAGTACCTGGGAATGGCTGCTCCGCAGATGAATGAATAAGTGAGTGAGTGAATGAATGAAGTCCTGAACTCAAAGAATCTTTCCTCCATGGTTTTCTCAGGTTATCTGTCACAGTGAAATTTGAGCACAGAGGCTGCATCTGGTACCCCGTGGTAGCGCCATGGTCCCCAGCGGGGTTTGCACACAGTAGGGCCCATGGACCTGTTCAGTCTTTCCCTACCCAACCTTGGCCACAGAAACCTCAGTGTGCATTGTTGGCGGCTTTGTGGGCAGTGTCCACCTGCCTTCCAGGAGGCCACACTGCCAGAGAGGAAGGAGGGGTGACTTCAGGGGCTGAGAAAGTGACTCAGGCAGTGACACAGCTCCCTGGCAGGCATGAGGACCTGAGCTTAATGTCAGAAACCCACATCTAAAAAATAAAATAAAAAAAATAAAAATAAAAAAAGCAGGCAGCACAAGGTCAGAATCCCAGTGCTGAGGAGACGGAGCCAGGCAGCTCCCAGATGCTCACTGGCAGGCTAGCTTCGCTAACTGGCAAGCCCCCGATCCCAGGAAGGCTCTCCACATGCATGTTCACACGTGTGCACCTGCATGCTCATGCGTGTGCACCTACACACATATACGCTGTAGCTGGCTGCTCACCCGGTATACAGCAGGTGCCAAACCAATGTGTGCCAGCCGAATGAGGTCTGATAGAGTAGTGAAAAGAAGGGGCCGCCTGACAATGGAAAGGTGTTGAGAGCCACTGTGTGCAACGGGGAAAAAAGTCAGGGTGTTCCATCTTGGGAGTCCATAGGGAGGCTGGCTGTGAGTCTAGAACATTCTGCTCTAGGGATGTTAGGGAAGGTATGTAGAATCCAGTGGGCAACAGAAGGAATAACCAGGTCCCAAGTATCACTAGTTTGATGAGTCTTCCCCATCTCCCTGGGGGGCAGATGCTATAGGCATTTCCCCATTGTACAGCCAGGGAAACTGAGGCTGCATTTCCCCATTGTATAGCCAGGAAAACTGAGGCCCATTTAGGAACACGGCCACAAGCAGGGCCACCAAAAGAACTCAGGTCTGAATGACTCAGGGTTTGTGCCCACTCTCCTCCACCCTGGGCACCAGGCTTGGGAGGAAGCTGAATTCTCACACGTACCAACCGCATTTAGCTCCTGCCCGGCACACAGTAGGCCTTCAGTAATCATCGACTGAGCAGCTGAATGTGTGACCGTGTGCTGGGCTGCAACAACCCCGGCTGGAGTAGGTGGTCTGTGTTTCCAGTCGTTTCCACAGCACACCCACCCCTGTCTGATCCGGAGACAGCTCCATGGACACACACCCGGCGGCCTCATCTGGCCGGCACCAGGCCCGCCCGGTCCCAGAGCTCAGTCTATTAAAAGCCTTGTAAATTTTCATACATGAGCGTCTGGGCAGCAGGGTAGACTAATTGCTGTTAAATGTGTGGGACTGTTCCTGCCACACGGCCGGAGCCATCGCTCTTCGTGGCCGGGTCCAGCCCATTCCTTTGCTGGATGGGAAAGCTTACAACATGCACACAAGGCCAAAAAGCAATTGGTGTCAAAAACCGATCGATAGCATAGAAATAAAGCACGGGAAGGCGAGTTAAAGGAAACGTCATGTAAATCCGCGCTTCACGTCCGTGATTCCAAGATTAAAAAAAAAAAGGAGAAGAAGAAAGCAATCAATACCCTTCTTTAGATGATGTTATTTCTAACGAGAAGGACCCAGAATGGCTGCAAGTATCTGCTTAATGCGGGGACAGGAGCATTAATAATTTACTTGATAAGGCGGAGAGCGTGAATCAAAGAGGAAGGCTGAGGGTTCTTAATTTGGTTGTAACTTGGGCATCGCAGCCCAAGGATGCTTCGGTGGGTTAATTGCAGATCAGATTGGCGTGTCAGTTTGAGGGAGCCTCACCTCCGGCTGGCAGGACAGGCAGGGGGACAGGCTAGTGACACCACCGGGGGGGTTAAAGTTAGGGGGTCATGGGCCAGCCGCTTGTACCTGACTCGAGCTGCAGGAGACACTCTGAGTACGCTATTGAGCCCTCAGTTATCACATAACCAGGCCCTGAATTAAAATCCCGCTCCTGTATCTGTTCCAGGCTCCCCTGTTTGGCTTTCTCAGCGCCGCCTGGTTCCCCTGTTTGTTGAGGCACACAGTGAACTTTCCAAATGGAGGATCTGTAGGAACTGTTGTTCTCAGCCTCGATGCTATGGATAGAAGGCTGTGTGGGCTGGGGTCAGTACCTTGTCCTGTCTGAGCATGTTAAGACCTACGGAAGGGTAGAGTCTAGGCTGTACCTCACTTGAAGTATTGAGCCACAAGGCCTTACTGGTCCCAGCCTGAGTCAGGTTTAATAGGTCACAGCTGGGCCTCAGTGAGCTCACCTGAGAAATGGGTGAGTAGGGCCTCCCACACAGGACTTGCGGGAGGCACGAGTGCCAGCCTCCTCTGTTCCACTCTCCTATCAGTATGAGATTACTGAGCTCCCCGTGAGCCTAACCAGGTAGTCATGATTAGCATCTTCATTGAAAGCAGAGGGCAGTGGGTAAGAACACTTGCCACCAAGCCTGAGTTCAACCTCCAGGACCCACAAGGCGGAAAGAGAGAAACGACCCCTTCAATGCGTCCCTTGATTTGCACACGTGTGCTGTAATGCACGTGTGCACACACGAACATACACGCATGTATACACACACATATATGAAATAAGTGTAAACAGAAAAATCTTTTGGTGGGGAGGGACAGAGGCCCAGAGAAGTTCAGTGACAAGCTCAAGGTCACACAGCCTAGGAAAGCCACACTGGGATGAAACTCCGTGCCAATCAGCTCCACAGCCCAGGCTTACCCCGTCGCCTGTCCTCCCAGGTGGGAGGGAGGTCCTAATGTACAAGAGCAAGATTTTCCTGGCCTTGTCTGTGGGGACCAGGGGGATGGTCAAGCCCATGCGGGAGAGAGACAGAGAGGAGCCTTCGGGGGAGAGAAAGGCGTGGAGACAGCAGAAGGAAAGGAAGAGACCTGGGACTAACTCCTCAGGAAAGGAGGAAGAGTTAGAAGGTAAGAACAGAGCAGGGGACCACAGGCAGGTGACAGCCACAGGCAGGCAGGGGCCATGGGCAGGTGACATCTGTGGGCAGGTGACAGCTCCAGGCAGGCGAGGGCCAGCAGCTCCATCACAGGCGCTGCTGTCATTGTTGTAGTCAGGTGAATGGCACCCACAGAGTCCACTTAAAAACGTGAGATGAAGCTGGTCCCGCCTCTGTTCTAAAGCACT
>NW_021604614.1:14468590-14481685 GCF_004785775.1 Grammomys surdaster | reverse complement strand
CACTGTCTACATTATGGCGGCCCCACGGCCAGAGCACTCCGGCACCCCATCCCGTAAGAGGTATAAAGCCACAAGCCTTGCTGGTTAAGTGTCCAGCGACTGCCCTGTCCCTGGGGTTGTGGGATTTGACTTGAGTGAGACACGGGACACAGGGAAGCACGCTCAGTCAGAGGAACAGCGAATGCTAATTCCCTGGGGTAGGAGGAGTCAGGCCAGGCCTGTCTGAGGGCAGAGGGGCCCTGATCAGACAGTCAAGTGCCTGGCGACCTTGAGTTTTGGCTCTATGGCATCTTCCATGTAATACCAGGTGGGGGCAGCCTGTGCAGCCAGCTGGGCTCCAATGCTCATGTTGCCTCTGCTCTTTCCCTACCTCCAGTTCCAGACTTGGACCATCGATACACGCCAGTTACCGCCTTGACTCTCTGAGCCTCAGTTTACCCACTAGGGCTAACCACAGACCCTCCACAATTGGGACAACTGTTACAAACAGTCAAAGTGGCCACGGGTACCATCTATGAGAAAGACAGTGCCCATCCACCTCTGTGCCACACCTGGCCGTGTGTCGAGTGGTCACAGTGAGCCCGTTAGAAGGCGTACTCTGAGGGTCTGGGCTTGCTCGCAGTGACTCTGTAACCTGCTGGCCCGAGCAGCCAATACAATGGTAGTGTGTGACAGAAGCAGAGGAAGGGGGTGTCTCAGTCCCTTGCCACCTGCAAGTAGAAGCACCAAGGTAGACCGTTGGATATGTCTGCTCAGACAAAGTCTACAGAGAAGGTTCTAGAAAGCCACGGAAGACGATACATCACGACACATTACATTGGCAACCAGGGGGTGCCCAGAATGTACGTGGCCAACTGTCACCACCCGTCTTCCAGATGGCTGGGAGAGAGTGACTCAGCCAGGGTTGGACATGGTCCGTTGCATCATATGCGAGGCTCAGCGCCACAGCAAGACCCGGGCGCTCCCCTCAACAATCTGCCCTCCGTCCCAGGATGGCTATCAGGCCTGTTCACAACTCTCTTAGCCACTCAGGTCTCAGAGTTGCCCTCGAACCCACAAGAAGACACTCAAAGGAAAAGTTCCCAAGTTCCCAGCAGCAGGTGCCCCTTGCCTGGATCTCTGAGGGCAGCGGAATCTCTGTGTCTTCCACAACCACCAGGCGCCACTCTCTGGAGCCAACCTCCTCCAAACCTGTGGTCCTGTGCACAGAGAGACCTGTAGACTTGGCTACGGTGACAAGAATCAATGTTGCCAAAGGGGCTGGGTGGGGATGAGCAGGGAGAAGGGAGGGGAGGGAAGGGGAGAGAAGGCTCGCTGCAAATGTGGGGTCTCCTTTTATCTTTGGAGACGTCATGCTCCTAAGCCACCCCTTAGCACGATCGCTCACAATTCTGCAGCACGCCTGAGCTCTCCTTGATGGCTCTTGGGAGGTCACAGGTAGTGGCACTGGGGCCCGCAGCCAACCGAGTTCAGCCATCGGCTCCTGGCCTTCCTTCTCTGGGTAGCATTGTGACCTGTTTCTCCCAGTAGAGAGTGAGCTGCTGGCAAGCAGGACATGTCAGGAAGTGGAACCACCAGGCAAGCTAAGGGCCACTATAACACTAAGCTAAGTGGCACCATATCACAGCCACGTTGGGCTCTTGTGACAGCAGGCCCAGGTTTGAAAGACTGAGATACAGAGTCATGGCTCCATGGGAGTACTCAGGGACCCAAGTGGGACAGAGAAGGATAAGGTCATTATGGATGACCACGGCCATAACAGGATAAGACCACTGAGTCCGGCAACACTGGTTCAGGGAGAATACACCAGGTCCCCCTTGGGACAACTTCTCCATAGAAGAAGAACTTGGTTCTCAGGACTTCCCCAAGGCTAGGGACTGTATCCCACCAGCTCTCAGCTTTCTCCAGCCTCACAGGAGCCTGACACAAAGAGAATACCATCCAAGGGCGTTTGCAGAGGGTGAAACGGGAGGGTGGTCTGTCTTCCCTGGGAAGTCTTTGAGTGTATTACAAAAATGCCTGCTGTCTCCATGCCAAGAGGGGCAGAGGTTACCGGTGGTGATGTCCCAAGGCTGACATCAGATTGCTTTTGACACTATATCTACTATACATGTTTGTGAAAGCGTGCATGCGTGTTGGGGGGGGGGGGCGTGTGTGCCAGAGAGAAATTTTGAATATCATTCCTCAGCGGCTGCTGAGGAAAGACAGCGTTTCTCACTGGTCTAGAACTTGCCAAGCAGCCTGGCCAGTGATCCCAGAAATCTCTATCTGCTTCTTCCTCCTCCTCTTCTCCCTCTTCCTCCCCCTTCTTCCCCTCTTCTTCTTCCTCCTCCTCCTCCTCCTCTTCTTCCTCCTCCTCTTCCTCTTCCTTTTCCTCCTCCTCAGCACTGGGGTTACAAGAATGAGTCAGCACACCTAGGTAGTTTTTTTTAAAATGTGGGTTCTGAGGATTGACCCCAGATCCTTGTACTCCCAAGTGGCCTAACCACCTTCCCGGACCAGCTAAGTATTTACTGAATGGTAAACAGCTGTATGGACCCAGCCAGCACCTAAATCTTCTCGTGGTACTCTCTCCTCCAGAACTCTGAGGCACTGTTTGCATGAGCTCCCTCAGTTCCCAGGAGGAGGCCATTGTTGGTGTGCAGGCTCTGGCACAATGGTGCCATGTTGCAAACTAGTGACATGCCTGCTACCTCAGCAACTCACTGGCTCTCGGAGTCCCAGGGAATTGTCCCTGTGCACAGAACTCAACGTGCCTCAGACACATGAAATCACTTGCCAAAGCCACATAGGCTCCGTCACTGGGGTCAACCCATTGATGCCTGAACTGCTGTCCTCCTGTTGGGCTCAGGTGACGGTCCCCACTCCAGGGCAGCCAGAAGGACTTCTACCATCCCACAGGCCACCCTGCGACCAGGAAGCTGGGGGGTAGGAGGCCCACTAGTGTGGTCCTGAGGACTACGGGACAGGCTGATGCACACACTGCTTAGAAGCGTCTCACCTCGGATGTAGCGAAAACAAAACTTTTAATTTAGATGTTTGCATCTCTCTGTCTCTAAGCAAAAATAACTCTAAGATAATGACTGTAATAAATGAAGGTAATTAATTGTGGTTTGTTCCTTTAGTGTCTAGTCAGCTTAATTTTACCTTTTCAACTAATAATGAGAAAATAATTTTTGCGCGTGGAGGGTTAATGACATGTAACCGTGAGAGCCGCTAATTGCATGTTGCAATCCATCCATCAGCGGCCCCGTCTGCGTGGCTTGATTATGTTTGCTAAATTATTGCTTTGAATTATCTTTCATAAAAGCAACTTTTATAATTAGCAGGGCCTTCAGGCTGGCTCCCTTTCTCCCTGTGTAAGGATGTTCAAACTTTGGCCATTTCAAGCTGGCTTCCAGACGCCACCATCCCTGGCTGGCTTTTGTTTTCCTGGGGGTGGGGGATGGGAGGGCCTACACCGTCCTTGGAGGCATCAAGGAAGCCTTGATTTGTGGCAGGGAGAGTCCACTTCTTCCCCATCATACATCCCACAGGAAAGACAAATGATGTGAGGTTGGGTGGGGGGGACCTTGTGAGAGTCACCTTCATTTGGTTCGGTGGCTGCTTTTCTCCCCATGGGGGTGAGGAGGGACCTGCAGCCATGGCGGAGGCTCAGTGCAGGGATCATAAGGAAAGCAGGGGAACACAGTCAAGTCTTGTCACGGCCAGAGAGGTGCCTTGGACAACCGTCCGCCCACGTTGTATGGGAAGCCAGTTCCCTGAGTGGTGAACTTCAATTAAGACTCCCCTCCTTCCCTGTCCTTAGGGACATCAACTGTGTGTGCCCCAGACTGTGGCTGTGGCTGTGGCTGTGGCTGTGGCTGTGGCTACCCAGCTGCTCTTTTCTCCTCTGGATCTGTAAGCTTGGCTTTGTGGGGAAACAGGAGGAGAGTTGAGGTTCAGAGAGGTCGAAAAACCTCCCCAGGGCCACACAGCTGAAGGAACAGGGCTGAAATTCCAAGCCCGCCATCCATGAGGCTGTGCTTCCAATCTTCTTATCACCGAGAGCTTGTAACATTTCAGTCTTTTCTTCTACAGCAAAGGGGAGATAATCGTCTCTCCATGCAGCCTAGGATGGCCTCTACCTTCCCAAGTGCTAGGACTACAGGTGTGTGCCACCACATCTAGCTCTCCGAGGCTTCTAACACCCAAGGCGGGTGTTCTGAATACTTCCTTCATATTTACTTTGCTTTTCCCTCAGCCTCAACCTTATGGCAGAAGGAAAATCATCACCAAGTTGACAGATGAGGACACAGAGAGGTCAAGCAACTCACCTAAGGTCACACAGCCAGTAACCCCAACTACTCATTCCTGTGACACTCGGGGAGTGTCAGACGGGCATATCCACCCCTGTCCTGCATTCGCTCTCTTTATTCCTATCCCAAAATAGCAGCACTGAAGGACCAGAAGCCTCTTTATCCCCAGGGTACAGAGAAAAAAATGGAGGTTCCCCAGGCATTAGGAAAGCCACATACACACCAACATTCATGTACACACATCTGCACCTATGTACGTATGTGGCTCTGAGGGAGAGATGACTGTGAGGAGTGGGGAATTAAAAAGGAGCCCCCCCACCTCAGGGCTATGGGGGAGGGGCTTCTGGGTCTCCCTGAGATCCAGGGGACCCCTTGCCCATGGGCTCAGCCCAGCATGACTGCAGCAGCTTCTCAGGCAGGTGAAGGCACATTATCAACACCATAGAGAAGACAGAAGGATATTCTGCTGTCATGGGGTGGATGGGCAGGTCGGGGGCAGCCGATGTCACGCGGGCTCGTAGCAAAGGCCATGACGTCTGTCTTACCTGGAGAGCAGTGGGAGACGGATATGCTGGGTGGGCTGGTCGCCCCTGGGACTTAGTCACAAGGCTGCCTTAGTGGGACAGTGTGTGTGGGGCTTACCTACCGTAGACCTCAGATTTCAACTGGGGCATAGGGTTGGGGGGAGAACCTAGGAGGTGAGCCATAGCTTGCAGGGGGGAAGCCCAATCAATGCACCCCACCTCCCCACATGCAGTGCCATTGGCTCTTACCTCAGCTTGGAAGTTCCTCAGCACTGGGGCTACCATCGCTCTGATTCCCTGAAAGAGATGGCAGAGGGTCTACCACAGAGCGAGTGTCCCAAGCCCACCCCCAACCCTTCACATGCACACACGCACACATGCACGCACACACGCACGGTTCTCCTTAGAGCATTAACGTCACACATCTGGAGAGGGAGGCAAGGAAAGATATTTCCAAAATGCACGCCTGTTTCCCTGTTTGGTGGTACTAGGGATGGAACCAAGCCGTGTCCCGCCACTGAGCCTTAAAACTATTTATTTATTTTATATGAGTACACTGTGACTGTCTTCAGACACACCTGAAGAGGACATCAGATCTCATTACAGATGGTTGTGAGTCACCATGTGGTTGCTGGGAATTGAACTCGGGACCTCTGGAAGAGCAGTCAGTGTCTTTAACCACTGAGCCATCTCTCCAGCTCTAGCCTGTAACATTTTGAGACAGGGTCTTGCTATGTAGCTCAGGCTGGTTTGAACTCATGAACTTGTGAGTACTCCTGAGTACTGGGAAGATGAGGCTCATGTCGTCCTTGTGTGTGTGGCATGGTAGGCCTTATGGCCTCACTCAGGGGTATGGGGGCTGGAGAGCTGGCATTGATCCTCCAGTCTCAGTGCTAGGTGGGCAAAGTCCCCTGAGGCTGATCATCCACGGGGTCATCTCCTACAAAGCTGCATCTTAAATTTCGCCAAAATCCACCTCTATCCCTGCCTGTCTTTCCTCACCAGGGCATGGAGTGATTTCTGGGGACGTGGCTGTTTACCAGCCCTGTGGTGCCATGCTCTGACCAATGGGCTCACCAATACTCTGGGCTCTGCTCTAGACAGCCAGATGTTCCAATTTTCCTATGTGACCTCAGGGGAAGTCTGGGGTCCCCTCAGCACTCAGCAGAGGAGAGTGCTCTAAGGTACCAACCCTGGAGCCTGTGGGCCCTCAGGGATCTACTAGGGATACTTCTACCTGCCACCATCAGTCAAAGACCCCAGGAAAACCCTGTGGGAGGGGTAAAGGGCTGGGAGGGGAGACAGGGAAGTGGAAGGGGAGGAGGAGGAGGAGGTGGGCTGGAGGTAAAAGAGAAATGCTATAACCACAGGGACACTCCCTGCTGTTTCTCCCCCTGGACAAGGTCCCTGCTCTGGTTCCAGCTACCCTTCCATACTAACTTCTGTCTCTGGGACTTCCCAGAGTGGCTTCTGTCTGGATGTAAGGTGACACACAGATAGTGTCCAGGGCTTTGGTTTTAGGAGCCAGGGTACCAGCCTGGGTGACAGAGGAGCTGGGAGGCTCAAGGTCAGGGTCTCAAGGCTAAAGACACCACCAGGAGAAGGTGGCCATGTACCACAGCACTGACCAGAGGGGTTGGCACTGGGGATGATGGCTAAGTCTAAGGCAGCAGGGTGGACCCACTGACTCAAAGGAAGCATTTGGCCTGAGAGAGTCGAACACAATGTTTAGCTTTTTAAAACCAAAAGGCCCCTGATTTTATAAAGGAGGATGGATACTGAGGCCCAAGGGTGCTGGCCTGCTGAGGTGATGCTGCAAGCAGATGATATAGTGGGAATTTGAGCCCCAGTCTCAAGATACCTTCAACGGGCTTTTCCCATGACCCTATAGTCAAGTGAGGTCAGGGGTTCACCCCTGAGGGCTATGAGGAGAGGAAGCGGATGGGAACTGGGCCAAATCCCACCCTCAACTGTGACCAAGTAAGTCCTAGAGGGAGCCAGGTGGGATGCGTGTGGCAGGTGGACTGGACCCCCCAGATGACGCTCTTAAATAAAGCTGTCACGACTCTTCCATCAGGAGGGACGAGGTCCAAACGTGAGAGTTTCCAGAGCCGTGACTATAACAGGAGTGGGAAATTTATCTCTTCTAATTATGTAATTGCATAATTTTATGTAGCCTCGGAAATTATGTAAGTCAGACTCCCAGGCTGAAAACCTGGCCTGGATTTTCTCCCTCACCTGAGAGCTCCTGTGCGGACCAATGGTTGAGGTTGAGTTCACCGTGCTGGGGGAAGGGGATGGGACAGATGGTCTGAGAGGACCAGAGAGAGAGCTGTGTGTGAGGCTATGAAGAGCTACAGTGGATTCAGCTACGCTTCCCCGAGACGGGAGGGCCAGAGGCACTCTCTGTGTGGGGAGAAAATTCTGTTTATAGAACATGCACTGGTCTGGTTAAAAGAGACCACGTCTGGGGACGTGGTACAGCTTGCAGAGTGCTGGCCTAGCTTGCACGAGGCCCTGGGTTCCACCCCAGTCGTCACATAAGCGGAGTGCGATAGTGCATGCCTGTAATCCAGCACTTGGGAGATGAGAAACTGAAGGCTAGCCTGGGCTACATGTGACCCCATCTCAGAAAGACCGACTTGTGCCTGTTGAAACAGCGACAGCGGGAGACACTCAAGTCTGAGGCTTCTGCCTTTTCCCCCACATACATCTTCTCCTGCAGCTCTCTCTCTAGACTTACCCAGAAAAAGTCCTAGCTGGGCCCTCAGCCCCAACTTGCCCTGAAGAACCACAGTTGCTTATGACGGGATTCTACAGCTTCAGGTGTGAGATTCAGCCCCTGTCTGCCCGCCCGAGGGCCCTCCTCCACTACCAAGAGCCACAGGAACCCACTCTCAGTACCCCTCCCTCCATGGTCTAGCATACTCTAACAGATAAGCTGAGATAGTCACTGGCAGAGGCTGGCTCCTGGCTACAGCTTAAGGCCAGGTCTTGAGTCTGCTGCCCACACGAAACGTGTCTCGGCCCTGTCAAAGTAACCCAAAGGTCCAAGGCCTCCATTTTCTGTTTATTCTTATTTATTTTTAAATTATATATATTTTAAAATGAGAAGCAACAGGGGCTCCGATGGCGGGGGGGCTTGGGGGAAGATAAAATTCTCACATCCAACCTCAGGAAAGAGCAGACACATGTCTAGGCAGGTCTGTTCCTCCAGGGAGAGGGAGGGAGTGGGCTTTGCCTGGGCATTGCCATCTCTAGGCTCAGACTGGGGTCTGGAACCTTGATGTGGGGATGGGGTGGACAAGGGCATTGATTGGCAGGGAGGGGTGGGTTCCAGAGCCCTAGCTGTGTCTCCCAGGCCCAATGACAGGCAGAAGAAGATGATCCTGACTTCAAGTCAAACTGCCCCGCCATCAAAGGCTAAACCACTTCACCCGAGATGAGGTCTTTGAGACTGCAGATCCTAGACGCCTGGAAACTGGGTGGAGGAACTTGTTGGGGGGGGGCAACTCCAGTCAGCGCTGGGGACCTCCCCTCCCCCAACACTGCCAGAGCCGACAGGCTGGGGCTGTGATTTATCTTTGTGGCTAATTAGCTTCTTTTCTTGTTAGTCACTTATGTCTACAGTTTTCACAGTATAGTTTGAATGGGGTGGCGGCGTTGGGGGGGTGGGGGCGGGGCACCGCGTTCCTTCCCAGTCAATAGGCACACTACCTCTGGTACATTTTTCTTAAATTCCCGGCGGAGTTCAATTAAATGTTTAGGAGAATGCTCGCTTTCCTCCTGTGGCGCAGACAGCTCCGAGGCGACAGAATTAAGCTCTTTCTGGAGAGAGAGAGAGAGAGAGAGAGAGAGAGAGAGAGAGAGAGAGAGAGAGAGAGATTTGTCTTCTTCTCTTTGCTTTTGAATTATTGTACAACAGTGCTCAGAACAAGTTTTCGTAACTTACAGGGCTGAGAAGGGGTGAGCTATTGACTCCTGGCATGCGTGAAAAATTAAGAAACAAACAAACGAAAAAACAAAACAGAACAAAACAAAAGGATGAAACACAGACGGTCCCCAGGACACGGTGGGCTTTCCATTTTTGTCCTTAGGAGCTGGGCCAGACAAAGTTGAACGGACGTTTTATCTACCTCCCCTCCATCCCTCCCCATCCTTCCCCACAGCCCCACCTCTTAAATTTCCAAGGAGTGATGGCATAAGCCTGTCAGTAACTGAAGAAAACATCTCCAAAGCGTGTCAAAATAGCAGCGCGTGGCATATTGTATGGGCACTTTCCCCGCTCACGAGTGCCGTCTCCGACAGCCTCTATACATCAGCGGCGGGCGCAGTGCCAACTGCCGCTTTCTCCCTTAAAGGCTCATAAATTCGCCTCTTAAGATATAGATGGCTTTTTAATTCCAGCAAAGTTTGGAAAAATGAAGGTGCCGAAGAAAAGCACGCTGACCTCGGGTGTATCCCACGGTAAATCACCGACGGTTCCCAGAACCCTCGCCGACTGAAAAGGAACAGATCGGGGGGTTAGGGGGTCAGGGATGGCCTGACTGCATGCACTCAGGAATCGGACCAGGGTTTGGCCACACAAGACCAAGGATGGAGAGGGAGAGGGATGGACCTGTGTGGTGTGGTGTGGTGTGGTGTGTGTGTGTGTGTGTGTGTGTGTGTGTGTGTATATCATGGTGGGGCCTGCTGCTGGGATCTATGTGCTTGATTGTCCCTCTCAAAGCTTCCTCCGCTGTCACGGAGGTTTTCACGGGAGAAGTACAATTCAGCAGGAGTTGTCATGACTCATTTGCATAATCCAAGGAACGCTCTGTTTGTGTGGCCTGCACTGATGGCACGGACTTAAACAGCACCCCCCCCCCCAGGACAATAACTTCACGAACCCTCCTGCATCTATCATCCGATTATATCTGTGGCAATCAAGACCCATAATTTCCTAAATCCGGTGGTGCAATAAATTCCTGCAATCAGATTTATTTAAAAAAAAAAAAGCGCCTGCAGATGCGGGGAACGCATTTCCAGGGTGAACTCTTTAATCCAACATATGTATGACGAAGTGCGGCGCGTAATGAAAGACCCCATTTGTCACCGCTAATACACATTCGTCTTGTACACACAATGAAACCCTTTCAGATAATGAAATGAAAGTACCGTTAACCCACTGCACAGCCTTCTCCCTGGAAAAGACGGCTAGTGTCTGAGATGCCTGCTTCACAGCTATCTACCATAGTGTCATAGACCTGGTCCCCCCAAACCTCTGGCTCCTGGAGGCCTTCTGGGGGGCAATGTAAGAAGGAATGTCTGTTTCTAGAAAAACAGCTAACTTTTGGTTAAAGTCCCAAGACTCGGGGAGAGTGGGGTGGGGGCTGACAGAGGCACCAACAGACACTGCTTAAAACCTGGGTGAGGGCGATGGCGCTCTCCGAGGTGCTGAAACATCTTCCCACATCAGCATTGGGTGGGGCCACCTAGGGCCAGCCTGAAGACCAGGGAGAATTTTGAATTTTGAACTGGGTGAGGGATGGAATAGAGATGGAAAGGAAGAAAAAAAATTGCCACAACTTATGCATGTGTGGGTACACACACGTGCACACACACACACATGCATATATACACGCACACACACATACATGTATCTCCCAATAGCTCATAAGGTCAGGATAGCAAGGCTCTCACATAGTAGGGGAGAAAGGACTAGAACGTTGAGGTCCATTGAAGTTTTTCTTAGGTTTTAAAGGTGCATTTTTCCCATCATCCCAGGACACAGAACGGGACATGGGATGCACCAATGAATTATTCCGTATCTGATACTAACAGTTTTATGACGACTTATTTTTAAAATTTGGAGCCCAGGTTGGCCTGAACTCCCAAGGCTCCTGCCTCAGCCTCCTGAGTGCTGGTCTCTCGGAGGTGCATGGGGACACCTGCAGGTGTATGGTCCTCTCTCGGGGACCCTGTACCTCTCCACACACTTCGGGATCAGCCTCTGCAGCCTGGCTTTTACTTCTTCCACCAGAGGCTGGATAAAGGGATTCCAGTACAAGCCAGATGACTAGAGTTCAGACTGTTAGCGCTTACCTGAAAGCTAGGCAGGTGTGGTGGCCTACTGGTAACCCCACTACTTCAGAGGTAGAAATGGGGGGTTCCCTAGAGCGAGCTGGCTAGGCAGACTATTCAAGTGTGTAAGCCTGGAGTTCAGCGGGAGACTATGTATCAGTAAATGAAGTGGAGAGTAACTGAAGACATACGTATGGTCACACACATATGAACATGTGTACAGAGAAGAATGCCACCCCCTGCCCATACAGAAAATAGCCATGCAGAACATATCTAGCTGCCAGTGTGGTATCTCCCAGGGCTGTCCCTCTGTCTGTGTCTCACTGGTTGCTGGTGGGTACAGATCTGACTGACAGGATGTCTGCTGACTGGACCAAGTCCAAGGGTCAGACTTTGGGCCAGACCCAGGCAGGCAGGAGACATCAGTAGCTCTCAGATCTGGACCATTGCAAGCCCAGTTCCCCTGCTCAGTCCTGATGGAGCAGATGCTGTCACACAGACAAGAGGACCATGCCCTCCTCAACTCTGTCTCAGTGGATGCTCATTCTTCAACCTTGAATTCTTGCAACGTTTCTACAGTAAATACGCAGGCGACGACGGCCATGACAACGATAAATACAATTATGGTAACTACCATTTAGATTGAGGGCTGGGGTGTCTGTGAGAGGACTCATCCAGGGGCTAGGGGGTGAATTACAGGCAGCCCTAATAACTGAGGTGGGGTCAGCTCCTCGGTGGGCTCTGGAGGCAAATTTTCAATGCCTGGCTTTTCAGCTACCCTCGGCTCCCTTTCTCCAGCCGCTGAGGGTGTTTGGGGGGAGAGTGTTTTAAATAATTCAAGATCATAATGCACCCAGCCAGGAGCTCAATAAACACTGGCTGGTGTTCATCTTCTTAGACACACCGGGCGTAGAGGACACCCTGCTATATCCAAATGTCCTAGGTTTTCACAGGTCAGTAAAAATATCACACACACACACACACACACACACACACACACACACACACACACACGAAGGGACAGGGTGCCAAGCAGAGACATTAAAACTTATCTCCTTGTACTTTCAAAGAAAGGGCATTTGAAAAATCAACAAACCAAGAGATGAAATCGACAACTGGGCTTTTTTTTAAAAAATAAATAAATAAATAAATAAATAAACAAACACACTTAGAAAAGCCCACAGAACTATATTTATTTCAAGGGAAGAGAAGATGTCTCAGAAACATAAGCCAGCCACGTTCTCAAGTCCGGCTTCAGAGACACCCTGCATCCGGCTAGCGGGCCTTGGCAGCCACGCTCCTGCAAGACTTCATGTCCGCTTCCAGCCATGATCTAAACAGTCCCAGACTTGGGGCCAGACCTAGGCAGGGAGGAGACACATGCAATTAACCTAACTAGCCATCAACAGCAGACAGACAGCCCGGAGCCCTGCGCAGACCATTCAAGTAATGATCATCATAAACAGCCCATTTGCAACTAAAAAGAGATGATTTTAATGAGCAGATGATAGCTGCAGCTGAGGATGGAGCCGGCGAGCAGGGAGAGGGGAGGCTGGGGTGCAGCCGGACCAGCAGGGGTTCTGCCACTGGTCCCTGCTCTCTGTGACTGGTTAGTGCCCCAGCTCTGGGGTAGTCTGGCTCCTCAGCCCTGGGACTTCCAGGGTCTCAGAACATATGAGCCGCCACCAACTTCTTGGGCTGGAGGCCAGGAACATGTCCGTTGTCATAACTTCAACCACAATGCTACTCCACTGAAATTATCACATGTGCGAGCACACACACACACCCCAAACTGACCTCACACTATGCTGACTATGTAGCCATCTTCCTCACTGCTGGGATTACAGGTGTGTGACCCCACAGCTGGTCTATTTATCTCCAAATGAACACCTGGGGTTGCCTCTGATTTGACGTTTTTTGAGACAGGATACCATTATGTATTCTAGGCTGGTCTCAAAATTTAGATTCTCCTGCCTCAGTCTCCCTCTCAAGTATTGAGATTATAGGAGCATGCCGCCATGTCTGACCAAGTGTGTCACAGCTTGTCTGTCCCTGGTCTTTGAATAGTGACATCCCTTTCCAGTACCTGCTACTGGGAAGACGACTTAGTGGGTAGAATGCTTGGTAACACACACACACACACACATATGCACAGGCACAAATTCACACACATATACTATACACAGACACAGATACACTCACATCCTCAT
>NW_021604614.1:14463218-14468580 GCF_004785775.1 Grammomys surdaster | reverse complement strand
TCACACACATATACTATACACAGACACAGATACACTCACATCCTCATATACACTACACATACCACACACACACCCCAGTATATGTACCTACACGTACACCACAAACACATACACATACTTCTCATATACATATACATACTACACACAGGCACACACATACTCACACTTTCAGACACACCACATATACACACACCATACACATACCTATACACATACCACACACACACACACACCATATACATACAGCACACATCACACACACACATGCATTCACACTTACACACACATATACCACATAAACATACACACCACACATACCATATACACATATCACACACACACACGCATATACACACACACACTCACGCTCACACTTACACACACATACACCACACACATCACACACATATGAGAGAGGACCTGAGTTCAGCTTTCCAGCGCCCTGTAGAGTGAGGCATTAAAGGTACGTACTTCTATAGCACCTCCCCACTGTCAACTAAGCTGGGGGACATGGGACAGAGACATGTTATTCCTGGGAGCTCGTGGCCAGCTCGTCTAGCCAATCAAAGAAACCCTGTCTTACATCATGTGACATAAAACCAATGGAGCCATAAGATAGAGGTACCTAGTGTCACTGTTCTGACGAGAGGCCGGGAGCTCGGGGGGTATCCCCCAGCTAACTGACTGGGCCTGCACGTCAGTACCTGTAAATGCCTGGTGCAGAAGAGGTATTCAGAACACCTCTGCTGCAGGCCTGTCGGTACAGTAGCCTTGCAACAGCAGCAAGTGTGACAGGTCCATGGATTCAGGGGAAGGTAGGACCAAGAACACCAGAGGAGGAACAAGCTCTGAGGGCTGCCCAGACAACTGGCCGCATGTCGCAAGCAGAGGGGCCTTGGATGACCCAGGATGGAGGGCACACGCTGGCCTGTCACCAGCAAGGAGATGGAAAGACAGATGGACCTCGCAGCCCACTGAGATGGATAGCTGCGCCAGGCGGAGACAGACGGGTTTACTAGAGTCATCCATCACTTCCTGTGCTGTATGTAAATTTCCAGCACCAAGATGTATTGAGCTAATTATCTGGGGCTGGGGCAAGGGGAGGAGCCTGAGAGAAGGGGTCTCAGCAAGGCTGAACGTACTGCATTCCAGCAGTGCCCGGGACAGTTCAGAATGAGGCCAAACCCCCAGAGCCTGAGTATAAACTGAGGGATGCCCATTGCCCTCACAGCGACCAGCCTAGTGTAACTGTTGTCGGGCACAGGGCTCCTCTAACCCGCACAGGTCTCAAGGCTGCGAGGGCAGTGGATTTCCAGGAACATGTGTTGAGGCGGGTGAATGAGCTGTCCTGTGACGCAGGTTCACACTGACACGTGAGACCTGCAAAGAAACAAGGCTATGTGCCCAATGGTTCTTTCTTTTAGGCTGCTTTGGGGGATAAGCATCAGGGGAGCCCTTCTCTCAACTGTCTGTCCATCTATCTGTCAACCCGTCTGTCCGTGTGTCCGCCATCTATAATCTGGTCACCCTCTATCTTCCACCCACCTAGCCATCCATCTGTCCACCTATCCAATAGCTATCCGTTATCTATCAATCATCTATCCGCCCATCAATCATACGTCTATCATCTTACCCATCATCCCTCTGTCCATCTCGCCATTCCATCTGCCTCTCCTCCATCCATCACCTGTCTATCTACCTACCTAGCCAACATCTATCCATCATCTATCTGTCATCTGCCCATCTGTCAGTCTGTCCATCCACCCACCCATCCATCCATCCATCCATCCATCCATCCACCTATCCATCCTCCATCATTCATATATTCGTCTGTCCACCCAACCACCATCTTCCCATATCTGTCTATCCATCCACCCCCATCATTTATCCATCTGTCTTTCCACCCATCTATCCATCCAGGCAACTGTCTATCCACTCATCCTCCACCCACTCATTCACTCAACAATTATTTTTTCAGCTCCTACCACTTTGTCAAGGACGGGCCCAGGTCCTGTCCCATGGGGCACACCTGGTCATACAGGGAGTGAAGACAACGGGGAGCCTCCTGAGTCCCTGTATCAGCTCCCACATCTCTGGCTTCCAGAGGTCCAAGGAGGCACTGGCTTGCAGCTTGGAGACCCCAAGCTGATATTTAGTTGGTAGACAGGAAGTCACATGATGCTAGCTGGCTGGTGGACAGGAAGTCACATGACACTAGCTGGCTGCTGGACAGGAAGTCACATGATGCTAACTGGCTGATGGACAGCCCTTTGCCTCTCAGCAGCTGGGGTTCACCCGTGAGAATTTAGTCTCATCTTCCTCTGGGCCATCAGAAGTAGGAGAGGCCGGCCACTCAGGTCATGCAAGGTACCTGGGAATTTGTTGGGTGCTCTAGAACCTTAGGGTATCCTAGGGTCAAGGTTGGTATTTGGGGAAAGGGCCACTATCAAAGCAGAGATTCTGAAAGCACCTGCCCTGCCATATCCTTGGTGACAAATTGGTAAGTCTTGTCAGATGACCTAACACTCTATCCAGTTTTCTGGTTCTGCCCCCCCCCCCCCACCCACCCCATCCTGTTTCCATCTGGCAGGCTCAAGGCCATGGCTCCCTTCCCTGTACTCTTCCTTGCTCTCAACCCTCACTGCTCTGGTCACATGGGGTCCTATCTGGCTCCTGAGGACAGCAAGCAGAATTCTGCCTTAGGCCCTTTGTAGTGGCTGGTTGTCAGCCGGCCATGCTGTTCTCCTGAAGGCCTATGGGTTTTCCTGTCACCTTCCTGGGAATCTCAGCCCTTATAAAAACTTATCCTGCCTCCTCTCTAGAACAGCAGATGTCTGTTCATCTATCCTCCCTCATCTGAGCCTCTGCCATTTCTCTGAACACCCCTCACGAGCCACCCAGTTAGGCGGTTACTTCTCTGGCTACTTACAAACTACGTCTGTACCCAGAAGCCTCCAGCATTTACCAGAGACAAGAGTATCTGGCTCGGATCACCACCTTGAATGCCCAGTACACAGCAGGCGCTTACTACTTGCAGTATGAATGAATGTCTGAGCAAAGGAACAAATGAAAGAGGGACCCTCCAGACTTGGCTGCACCCCCACGCTCATCAGTCACTCCCCCTCAGGCTCCCCGTCACTCCCCAGGTATCATTCAGGAAAACAGCCTGCTCCTGCCACTGCAGGACCCGGAGGTGGTTGTCCTGGAGGGAGGGCGCCAATCAAACACATAATCACCTGGCAGGAGCCACATCCGATGGAGTCCCCCTGCCTTGATTACTAGGAGCTGTTCCCAAGCAGCCTTGCGGAAGTGCCCCACCCCCAGGGAGAACGCTGAGGGTATCAAGAAAGGGGCTGGCGATTCCTCTCACTCGGCTCAGGGCTGGTATAAGGGTGAGGCTGGCTGGGCAACCTTGTCCCTTCCTTTGTCAAAGGAAGAGATGGGGAGGGACACAACGGCAGACAATCATTCATTCCTTCACTCATGCATTCATTCGCTCACTGACCTGCCTACTCTCCAACTTCTCGTTCACCGCTTCCTTTGTTCACGTAGTCATTCAACTACCCACCTATCCGTTTATCCTTTCATTCACTCATCCATGTGTTCACTAATTGCATTCATTCACTCATTATTCTCCAAGCACCTACTAGGTACTGGGGCACTCGCTAGGGCTACAGGTGGTGGCCCTGCATCACAGGAACTGGGGTTCCTCGTGAGAGGGTGCTTTCTACCCCTTAGCACCTCAGCTGCCTAGAGACCTGTGTTCCTAATAAGTGTTCTTGCAATGCCCCCCAAGATCATACCACTGCCCCAAATTCACAGTGAGGAGCAAGCAGGCCAAACAGGGCTCCGGACCCGTCTGCCCCTCTACACATCACCGCACCATCCGGAACGCTAACGCACTTGTGACTTGTCTCCTTCCGGTCACACTTGGATCTGTTTCTGTTCTGAGGCCCAGGACAGGAAGAAAGCTTGGGGAATGATGGGAGGCTCCAAGGTCTCATGTCAGCGGAGCCACAAAGGCAAGATGCCAGCAGGGAAGACATTTTTTTCTGGTACTTTCTCTAAGCCAGGTAGGGACCTAAGAGCTTGCATGGGAGGAAAACTAAGATGGCCACCCATGATATCCTAAGAGCATTGGGCAGGAGACAGTGGCTTCCTGGATAAGTATGTGGCTCTGGGGCAGGGGCCTGAGGTGGTGGTTGGAAGCCCAGGCTGCTGGGAATGTCTGGGAGGGCCTCGGGGGACTGGGTTAGAGAGTCAGTGTAAAGACAAAGGCAGCAGGCTGCAGAGACACTGGGCTGGGAAGGGGTGCTCCCTCTATAGATCTCGGGTAAGAGACGGGGGCGGGGGGCTAGGAGAACAGAGGTGCCCCCTGTACGCCTGCCTTGTGGTTGGGTAGGGACCAGACAGGAGACAGACAGACCCTTGGCCAATGTCACACAGCTAAATGGAGCTATAGTCATAGCTGGAAACCCATACAGCCTTTTCCCCCATAATTCAATGGTGACTTTGCCAAGTGCTTGGTGCACAGTGTTTCCCAGGCTACCCCGAGAGGCTCAGTGAGGATGTAGGACAGAACTGCCACAGATAAAACTTCCTAAGCCGGCAGAGCTAACGAACACCCTGCAAGCCAGCGTCACTGGTGAGAGGAGAGACTCAAAAGTTTCCACTGAATTCTAACTGGTTCCCTGGCCCCAACCATTTTGAAGATAAAGAGGAAGACAGAAGCAGGCCCAATCGGGCCCAGCGCCCTGCCCTCCTCAGGAGGCTTTATAATGCAGCCTTGTCCTCAGCCTGCAGCCTAGAGAGGAAGCACTCATCCCCCAGTGAAGACACAACAGAGAGATAGAAATGGTGTCCGGCACTGACGAGCCAGAGATGGATAGTGTCCAGCACCCAAGACTCTAGGGAGAGTCTGTCCTGCAGGGAAAAGTCCCTATGAGTACGAGGACACATGGACATGAATAGGCAGACACAGACAGACAGACATATACACAGAGACAGACAGACAGACACACAGACAAGACAGATACATACACACAGAGACAGACAAGACATATACACACACACACAGACCCACACAGCCAAAGACACATGCAGAGACATACATATACACAGACACTCTTACAAAACACGATAGGTGCATATGATGCACAGAAAAGGAAACATTCACAAGGACACCCCCACCCCACACTGCAAGACAGAGGGCAGCACTGAAGTTTAGTGGTAATGAGCTGACCTTTTCCACCCCAGGACATTTGCACAGGCAGTTCCCTCTGACCAAGGCTGTGGGTTTCTTCCATCACCCCCTCCCCCTGTGTGTGTGTGTGTGTGTGTGTGTGTGTGTGTGTGTGTGTGT
>NW_021604614.1:14461411-14463208 GCF_004785775.1 Grammomys surdaster | reverse complement strand
TCCCTGTTCCCTCTGCCTCAACGAGCCACAGACAGTTCACAGACACATAATCATGGGAGACTCAGACTCAGAGCCAGAATCTGAACAGAACTGTCTGGACTAAAAACACCTTTGAGAGCTGGGTCAGAGGCTATGCCCAGCCTGGCTAGTCCAGGGTTACAGGCAGGCTCACTGTCCAGCATCTCAGACAGAGTCTTGGGGAGTGTGGATAGAGTTGACTCCTGTCTCCAGCTGCCTGAGCCTCAGTTTCCTGGTCTGTGAAGTGGGGAGAATTCTAAGCAGCTGTCACTTTAATTGGAGAGATGGAGCCTGGGTGTCAGGTTAGGACCCAGAGGTTGTCCTGGAGAACAGGGCAGGATCATGGGGATGGCAGATCTGGGTTCAAATCCCACATGCCTCACTTTCAATTGACTCAGGCAAGTCACTGCTCCTGAATCTCTGCTCCTCATCTTTGCATAAAGGGACTAGTAACAGGAGAGGAGCCCAGCCACGGTTCAAACTACTACTAATGCCCCAGGAACCACCACCACTTGCTCACCTTTGTCCAAGCTGCTAAGCCCCAGTGAAGGCTATTTCTGGGCCGCTGCCTGGGCGCCCACCCTTGTGCGGCAGACGGAGCCAGATGCTCAGACCTCAGTTGGCTCTTGAGTCTCCTCAGCTTAAAGTTCACGACTTGCCGCTGTCTCGGACTCAATTAGGTTCCTTTCTGGGGCTCACTGAGGTCTAGTCACTGCTCACGGCCCTGACCTTTTGGAGACACTTCTCCCTGACTCTCCAGTCATAGGTCTACTGCAGTGCCAGCCCCCTTTCCCCGCCCCAGGACATTTGCATATGCATCCTAAACACTTGCCTGAAACTTCTATTTATCCCCACAGTTCTGGCATCTCCTAGGGGAGGAACAGGGCTCCCTGGTCTGGCCTGCCACTCTTCCATCCCCATAAAGCAAAGCAGCAGCCCCTACTTACAAAGAATAGGTGTAATTGCCCCCATGAAAGTCAGGTGCAGGGGTGGCATGGCCCGGGGAGGTGGGGTCAGGCAGAGGTCACGGTGGTGGGAAGCTGGCCAGCCAGTCTAATCAAAATGTGAGCTCAATAGCTGAAGACACAGGAAGCCACTCCTCTGCCTCTACACATGCTCACCCATGGGTACATGCAGGAAGAATATGGAAGAAAAGATCTGAACACTACAATACAGATAGATATAGGAAGCTAACGGGTAATCGTGACACTTTCTTACTCCGGGGTTTAAACATGAGAGGGACGAAAAGAGGCAGGGAACTTTCTGGATGAACTGGACAGAGCCAGTGGGACTCTAAACAGGCCTGAGCAGGAGCGGTGGTCCATCCTGATGCTTTGGGCCTGTGAGTTTTGCTCATCTATGAAGCCAGGCACCTTTTATCCTGACCTGGCGACAGGAGGAAAAGCTGCTGCCCTTCAAGCGCTCTCCATAACTGCCAGTAGGTACACCACGCTCCCATGGGGCTCAGAAGCGCAGGTCCTCTCTGCCATCTCTTCCCTCCTGACTCTCATTTGTCATCCTTCCTTCCATGAGATGCAGGAAGCAAAATTCCCCTCTGCCAAGGTGGGTCTTGGAAACCTGAGCCCAGGCTGGAGAGACAGCTCGGGGTCCTTGATCTTCTCGCAAAGGACCAGAATTCCATTCCCAGCACTTACATGGCCACTCACAACAGCTTGTAACCCCAGCTCCAACGGATCCAACACGCTCTTCTGGCCTCTGTGGGCCAAACTCTCTCTCTCTCTCTCTCTCTCTCTCTCTCTCTCTCTCTCTCTCTCTCTC
>NW_021604614.1:14425720-14461401 GCF_004785775.1 Grammomys surdaster | reverse complement strand
CTCTCTCTCTCTCTCTCTCTCTCTCTCTCTCTCTCTCTCTCTCTCTCACACACACACACACACACACACACACACACACACAAATAATGGATAAAGTGGTCGCTCCACATACTGACATGCTACATCTCCATAACACACAGGACAAGGTAGCTGTGTACATGACAAGGTACATCTTGGGACCATGATGTTCAGGGCTGGAGCCCTGTCCCCTGCTGTGCACCATGACGATAACTAACATTACAGGTACATTCCTAGGTCTCTGTCTGTCACTAGCATTCCTGTATCAAAGAGGACAACAGTGTGGACTCAGAAGAGGTGCTTCCCGGCTCAGGGCACAGAGCATCAGTCAGAATGGGGTTTGGGTGGACCTCCTGCCCTGCCTCGGCTCTGGGTGCTGAAATGCATCCTGTGATGTTGGAGGCAGTTCTAAGAAAGAATCCCACCCCTGCCCTTCAACTCTTGGGTCTTCTGGGTGTTTGGAGACCAGCCCAGTCATTTCTAGGTGGCTCCTAGTCTTCAACAAGTGTTTTACACACACACACACACACACACACACACACACACACAAACACACACCACTCCACACCACCACCAGCCCCAGGTATAGAAACTGTCTTTTCCCACCTGGTGGAAACTTAGGATGTAAGTTCTGTCAGCTGACACGCCAGGCATCTTTCTAAAAATAACCCAAATCGGTTAAGCCATTTTTGAGCAAGGAAACAGGCAGAGATTTTAAAGGCAGGTTTAAGTGGTGTGTGTGTGTGTGTGTGTGTGTGTGTGTGTGTGTGTGTGCACGAGCTTGCACAACCATGTACAGGATAGCGGTCAACCTTGGATGTTCTTCCTCAGGAATCTGGACACCTTGGGATTTTTTGTTATGCTTTGTTTTTTGTTTTTGAGACAGAGTCTCCCCCATGAACCCAGAAGAACACCAGCCTGTCTCTGCCTCCTGTCTCCCAGCACAGACCACAAGTACATACTCGGTGCATTACTATACCTGACTTTTTACTTGTTTCTCTGGGCTTATGCAGAAAGGATTGTATAGGACAAGCCGTCTCTTCAGCCCAGACTTTTCCTTCATCTCTCCCTCTCTTCCTTCCTCTTCTTTCTTTTATAAAAAGTGTTTAGCTATGAATCTTTTATGTATGAGTGTTCTATCTGCATGTACGCCTGCATGCCTGAAGAGGGCATCAGATCCCATTACAAATGGTTGTGAGCTGCCATATAGGTGCTGAGAATTGAACTCAGGACCTCTGGAAGAGCAGCCAGTGCTCTTAACCACTGAGCCATCCTTCCAGCCCTCCTTTCTTTTGTGACAGCTTCAAACTAAATAAAAAAGGCCTCATGTGAAGGAAAGGTGGTTGGGACCAGTGGCTGTATGGGTCTTGGGGTTTGGGAGGTGCATGTGAACAACACTGTGTGGGTCTTTGGAGACACGAGAGGGGTACAGAGGACAGAGCTGGCTTCCAGTGGCCACTGGGTGGTGGAAGAGTTGAGTGAGTGAGCTCAAGTAGACAAACCCAAGTCTGCGAGGTTTCTACCGTTATATAGCCAGGGCCATCTTTATACCAAACATCCTCACTAGAGAATATTTCTCACTCGGGGAGACTCGGATCCCACACTCATCCTGACACACATTTTTGAGGCAGGGACTCACATAGTCTTCAGGCAGGCCTTGAACTTGCTAAGTAGCCCAGGATGCCCCTGAACTCCTCGGACCCCCTCTCCCACCTTCAAGTGCCAAGACCACAGGCATGCCCAATTTACATGCAGCTGGGACAGAACCCAGGGCCGTGCACATGCTGGGTGAGCACTCTGCCAACACAAACGTGCTTTAAGCAGCACCTAGAAGTGACAGTCATTGGAGACATCTGGAAAGGGCTCGCCTGTCCCTGCTAGACCTCCTGGGCTCAGAGAGAGCAAGAGCCCAGCAGGTGATGCCAAGCATAAAGCTAGGGGCCAGCAGGGACATGTCCTTCCACTGTAGGAGCTCAGCTCCGGCCCAGTGATGTCACAGAGGCCAGGAGTAGGCAGTTACTTTCCCAAACCGTTACTGCTTACGTAAAAATCTCTCAATTTTAATATTGCGAACTAGCGCAGGACAAACCTAACAGTGATGCAGTTTGTAAACACGGCTGGTTCTGCACCCAGCCCGCCAGCTTGCAAACAGACTCACTGGGGCTTTACACCCCAGGCCTGCCACTTGCAGTGTTGTCTGTTAATTAAGTTCAGAGTGGTGTGCCTGCTGTGTGCACAGCCCAGCTCTATAAGAACCCAGGGAGGGGCCCTGTTATTATCCCCCTGTTGGAGATGGATATGTAAAAGCACAAAGAGGTTTTCTCAGACAACGTGGTACTGTCAAATGGGACCCAGGCTGTCTCTACTATCCTGGGACTGTCCCCAACTGGTCTCAGGGGTCTGCAGGGAAATCACATTGCCTCCTACATGTTTTGCCTAGACCCTGACACTTCAATGAAAGGCAAATAACTGAGCAGAATAACAGGACCGAGCATGGCCACAAACTCCACTCTCTGGATAGCATGAGGTCCTCGTGTGGCTTGTTGGCCACCCGTCAGGAGCCCTGCCCCATCTCAGGCTGAGAGTGGTTGGGATGGGGCTCATGACCATCCCCCACCCCCAGCCAGCAGATGTGCAGCCAGTACAATGGGAGAAAATAGAAAGAGATTCGGGATTTGTTCTCCAAAGATATTCAAATTACTTAATCAAGGGCCTTCTATGGCTGCCTCTCCCTGCCAGTCAGCAGCCGTCCCTGCTAATAAGAGCTGCTCTTGAGGCCCACGCCAGTGTGTTTAAACACATTCTGGAAAGTTTCTAATTATTTTAAATTGTTCTGCTATACAAAACACCTTGGGGTTTCTCAGTCCATGGTGGCTGAGCCTCGGGTGCCCGTGCCAGTCTTGGGATGTGCAGCGGTGCCATTAGGCCCAAGATATGAGGGGGTGGCCTGGTTCAAGTGACCCCAGGAAAACCTCACTCTTATCCTTCATGAACAGATTTCCCTCGTGGCCACCAGGCTGCTGTTCCCAAACTCCCAACCCTTACAGACTCAGGTCTCACTTCCTAGGCTCTGAGCACTGCAGCCATTCCCTGCTAGCCACAGAGCATACTGCCCTCAAAGCTCTCTTGTCTCGGGACCTTTCACACCCTTAAAAGTGACAGAGGACCTCAGGGAGCTTTTGTCCATGCAGAGGGACAAAGATAAGCTTGATGGCTTAACACGCTCAAAATTAAAAACAGTAAAGCATTTGTTCTGTCATGGTTGCTGCCAGAGTGACACCATCACACCCACCAGAGTGACATCATCGTGCCCACCAGTGATGTCACCATGCCTACCAGAGTGACATCATCAGGCCTACCAGGGTGACGTCATCATGCTGCCAAAATGACATCATCACACCCACCAGAGTGACATCATCACACCCACATCTGCCACAACTGCTAGAAAGCTACCATGTGCTCACACTATTGAGTATGCCCAGGTGCAGCGGCGAATACCGATAATCACAGCGCTTGAGAGCTGGAGGCAGGAGGATCAGAAGTTGGCTGTCTGATGAGTTGTAAGCCTGAGCTACAGAGTAAGACCCTGCCTCCAAAAAAAAAATCCCCGAAATCAACCAAACAAAAACACCCAAGGGCTACTCCCCAGCACCGTCCCCACCTTCTCAGGACAGCAGACACGGTCGCTACACTCACCCACACCCTGGGAAATAACAGTCAAGTTAAGAGCAGGGCCATCAAGATGGCTCAATGGGTAAAGGGGTTTGCTGCCAAACCCAAAGACCTAAGTTCGATCCCTTGCACCCGCATGGGGAAAGAGATAACCGACTCCCAAAAGTTGTCCTCTGACCACCACATACACAGAGACATTAAATAAATAAATTAATAATAATAATAAAACCAAACCTATGAGGTGACGTCAGAGCACAAAGCCCATGCAAGATAGAAGGGACAAACACCTGGTTTGATAAAGAACTATGTCCCAAGTCAAAAAAACTCTTAATGGCTTAAAGAAAGGCAAATGAATAGAAGGATGGATGAGAAGAAACAGCAGGAGAGACGCCTGCATCAAGACGCAAGACGGCACAACTGCCAACCACGCCTCCGTTAAACCAGGGATGGTGGTGCAGACCTGTAATCTCAGCTGGGAGGTGATGCGGGAGGATTGCTGTGAGTTTGAGGCCAGCCTGTGTGACATTTCAAGTAGCCAGGCTAGTCCGGAATTATAAGGCGAAAGCCAAGGTCAAAATAGGCAGTAGCAAGTGTTGACAAGGGGACAGGACAAACCTAAATGTTGGGCACTGCCAGAGGGGTTCTAGTTGGCACCTGGGAAATCACAGGGCCTGTCAGATCCTTACACACCTCCCTGTGCTGCCGCAGTCCCCTGTGGCACACGAATTTCAGAGAAATCTGTCCGTCAACACAGGGTCTCCTTGCACAGGCTCTGGTTGTGGACCAGCAGCTGGGAAACCACCAAGATTTCTCAAGGAATAACAACTTGGGCCCTGCCAGGCCCCCAGAGCCGGCTCTGCGGTTCACCCAGCTCTCTAGATAATTCATGAATGTGTTCAAGACGGAGAGGAATGTATCACCAAGGCACCAGTCATAACAGCTCCCGACTGGAAATGACCCAGACGCCCATTAACATGGATGGCTGAGAGCCTTATGGTGTGTTTACCCCCACAGAATGGCCTGCATAGCCTCCGGTATGAGCGAGCGACAAGCAGTAACATGGATCGATCTTGCAGAGGGGCCAGAGTTCAAAGGGGACACACTGAAGAGCCCAGCCAGGGCTGGAGTCCCACTGTGGGCTGGGAGGAGACGGAGATGCGGACGCCTTTGGATGTTAGCAGTGCTGGACACAAAGCCACGGGGAATATGGCTGTTTGCTGAGTCAAGCCTTGAAGCCCTGGAATCCACCCACCTCCTGCATGCACACTGATAAGAGGCCCTCGCAAGAAGATGACTCAACAGAAAGATGGCCAAGCAAGCGCTCCAGTGTCATGCAAAGAACATGGACGGGCGTGGCAGTCTCCCACTTCCAGCTCACCCAGAGACACTTGGCCAGAAACTCTGGGAGTGGCTTCCCACAGCTCTAGAGGGTGAAGTCCCTGGGCCAGCTCAGGTCTCTCTCCTCTCATGTCACCCTGTGTTGCTACCATCCTTGTGGTCTTGAGGTTACCTCAGGGCCTTTGCGCCTGCTGCATTTCCCCTGATGCCCCTCTCAGTGGCTCTGCCAGGCCTCCCTTGCCCTTCCCTGATAGGGTCCCTTTTTCCTCTGCCCTCTCCCACCCAGTCCTGGCCTGGGGGGAGGGGCCTACCTCACAGCATTTGGTCTCTATTGAAGCCTCTATGAGCTAGGCTGAGGCAGGGTTGTCTGTGTCTCTGCTTGTGCCCCTTGTCTATATCAATACTTGCTGCACAGTGTCTACCTGTTACCCTCTTACCTCTCCCCTGCACTTTCTCATCCTCCCCACGCTCATAACGTTGGGGTCCCACTGTTAGTAACTTACCAGCCGAAGTAGACTACTCATTCCGTACAGCGCACGCAGCGGATGCTCAATAAATGCTCGCCAGATCAAGCTGGGAGCTGGGCTCAAGAGCCGAGAGATGTGTCCGCCATGTGCTCCCAAGCGGTCCCTGGATGCTCAGCTGCCTTTGATCTCAATGGCGGGCAGGCTGGCTGGCTGGCCCACTTGCAGTTTTGAAACTATGCCCTTGAGGGGCATCAGAAAGTGAGATGGACAGAGGGGTCAAGTTCAAACTCAAAGTGACTTAGTAAAAGCATCCAATCAATGGCTCTGGCTGGAGGAGGTGGGGGTGGAACGGAGGAGTGACGGCATCAGCTGTTAGCCCTGCCCCTCACAGACAGAGGTCAGGGAGGCCTGGGTGGGACCTGGGACCACCGGTGGAATCTCAGGCACCCGGGTCAGGGCTGGAAACAGCAGACTGGTCCAGAGGATTCCCAGACAAGTTGAAGACTTCATGTTCTAGCCAGGGGTGGTGGTACAGAACTCAGGAGGATTCTGAGTTCTAGACCAGCCTGAGCTACATAGCAAACCCTGTTCTAACAGAAAAAAAAAATCCTGGGCTGGAGGGACTACTGTGTGGGTAAAAGTGACTGCTGCACAAGCATGAAGACACGAGTTCAAATCCCAGCACCCAGTGAAAGGGGTACACGGGGTGTTCATGAGCCTATCACCCCAGCATCGTGGGAGTGGAGGCAGGAGGATGGCTGGGCTTGCTGGTTACCAGCCTCAGGCTCAATGGGGAGCCCTATTCCAAGAATTAAGGTGGAGATGGATTACATGTGTTCACAGACACCATATGCAAAACACATACACACACACACACACACACACACACACACACAGAGAGAGAGAGAGACAGACAGACAGACAGACAGACAGACAGACAGACAACCATGAGACAAAACCAAAGCTCTTAGTTGTCTGTTTGAAAAGCTTCACGCATGTAACACAGTTGGGCTTTCTGATTACAGTATCCTTCAAGAACTCAGCTCCTGCTGGGTGGTGGTATCGTACACCTTTAATCCCAGCACTTGGGAAGCAGAGGCAGGTGGATCACTATGAGTTCCAGGCCAGCCTGGTCTATAGAGTGAGTGAGTTCCAGAACAGCCAGGGCTGTACGGAGAAACTCAGTCTTTGGGGGGAAAATAAAACCAAAAACCCAAAACCAACCAAAACCCCCTAAGCTCTCACATTAAGGATGGGGACCCTTGCAACCCCCTTTGAGAAGGTGAGAGGGAAGAGGTCCTCCCTGATCCTGGCTCTGTACCTGTGGGATCCCACTGACGGTAGAGGAAGGTGACCCTTTCTTGCTGACCAGGTGCTGTATGCAAGGTCCAGTGCTCAAGGTTCATGGCCACTGTCCCTGTCTGCTGCCAGTCCCACCCTATATGTCTCAGCCTATTTTATCAACACATAGACAGAGGTACCAGAGGCTGCGGGCACTGCCAGAGTCAGGTGGAGTTGGAGGCTGTACCGGGCTCAGCACACCTGGCTTCCTTTTCTACATAGAGATTCAGATGTGACAGGTGTCATAGGTGTCACAGGTGACCCAGGGCAGAAGCTTCAGTGATGGGCTCAGGATAACCTGCCCTGTCCACTGCATCTTAGGGGGACTTTGAGATGGACTGTGTCTGTCCCGCAGTCGGAGAGACTGCTAAGGCCACCAGGAGCCAACGTGAGCTCCTGGAGGCAAGACTTCGGCCATCGTACATGGAGACCTGGGGAGCACACACGAGTCAAATCCAGCCGGTCACTGTGCCCCGAGGAAACCGCCACCTCTCTGTGAGCCATGCCGGCCCATAGCTCACATCTCAGTCAGACATTCAGGAAGGAATGAGGGAATATATGCACAGCACCAGTGCCGTGCAGAGATGCCTAACTGACCAGGACAAGGAAGAGCCTCGGAGCCTCATGTGAGGAATGACCACCCACACAGAGAGGCCCTGACCCCTTCCCCCCCAACACACTACCCACTCTGCCTCTGTTCCATCCTCATACAGACCCTATGAAGCAACACCCACTGAGGAAGATACAGTAAGTACAGAGAGGGCCAGCAACTTGCCTGGAGTCACACAGCAAGTAGGAAGCAGTGCCAGGATTTGAACCACTGCTATAGCACTCCTGTATCAGCCTTTCAGGGCTGGGGTGCCTAGGGATGTCTTAGTGCCCCTCCAATCTCTAAGAGCAACGGGGGCCAGTGAAGTGCTTTTAAACTGGAGACCTTCAGAGAAAGACCAAGCAGGGACAAGAGTGGTGGTGGTGGGGGGATGCAATTCTTCCCTGAGCCACAAGGGGCACTCTCTGGAAAGGGGGCTTTTGCTATACTGCTATGAAGAAAGGAGTCTTTGACTAAGAGGTCCAGGGAGTGCAAAGGCCCTGAGGTAGCAGAGCATGCCTACTTGGTTGAGGAAGTGCATGGGGGTAGGAAGTGGCAAGGAGGGGTGAGGGAGTTCAGAGGTCACGGGAGACCTAACAGCCTGGCTCTACTGCAGGCCCAGTCACAGATACTGCATGTGATCTGTACCTCAAGGCAGCCCTCCTGGTTCATATCTCTGGCTCTACAGAGAGGCACCGAGTGACAAGGTCACACAGCTGTGCAGCTGGCAAATGGTGGTGCCATCCTCCCCCTCCTCCTCCACCTGGGGCTGCAGTAGGCTCAGCTCACCCTTGTCCCACGCAACCACAGGATCTTTTCACGAGCCCCTCTCTCTGCAGTGCTCTCTGGCTACCATCTCGCCCGTGCAGGTGTACTCTGGAACTCTGCTCAAACGTCACGGCTTCCAGGAAGCCCCTGTCACCGTTCAGGCTACGCAAGGTCTAAGGAACAAGCAATAGAGGGGAACGAAGGGCATCGAGGGCTTGTGATGGCATCTCTGGGAGGAAGCCAGGAAAGTGGGGGACACGGAAGACAAGAGGATGCAGGAGGCCAGGGCCCGGCTAGCTCCAACCACAGCGGTGGGCACAGCAGGGCACTGCCACATGCTCCAGACCTCTCTTAGGAGACAGAAGGTGGGCTCTGGGATAGCCCATGGCTAAGCCTCACAGCTAATGGACTTGGGAACTTAGAAGAAAGTGTGGGATTCCCAGGGACTTGGGAACCCACCTGTGCCCCTTCAGGAAGAGCTCTGGGCTTAGAGCTGCCAAAAGACAGCCATTTTCTCAAGATGAGGCCTCAGTCATGACAGGACTTGGCTAGAGGCTACACAGACACCGGCCACCATGTCTCACTGATGCCACTGACCATGCCAGCCAACGGAGGCACTGTGATGCCACGACCGAGCCAAGGGCACCCAGCCAGCAAGCAGCAGCCTGTATCTGTGCCCACATCTGACGCCAAGAATCTACATTCATGGTCCTGCATGGGTTTCTCAGGGTAAAAACTAAGTGTTTGTTTGTTTGTCTGAAGTCATCTGTGGAGGACAGTCACTGACACAGTGAAGGGGCTCAGCACAAGGTATCATTCCCTGGATGTGGTCACCATCAATGTCCACTCAGAGACGCCCACGCCACCTCAGCAGTCACCACAAAACTCACCCGTGTCTGCTTACTCAGTGAGCCGTCGGCACAGGCTTATCACGTCTAAGCCTCCACACCCACACTTGAGGCATCTCATCTTTCATGTTTATAGGGTATTCTACGGAGATGCAATTTCAGACACGGACTCAGCTTAGATCCTTGTTAATCCCCAACTCACGGACACAACGGTTAGCGTGAATCCCCCACTCCTGGAAACAGAGGTTACTCTTGCTGTAGCTTTGTGTTTGTGTGAGAGTGTGTATGTCTGTGTGCATGCATGGGCATGTGTGTATACACGTGTGTGTGTGCACGTACGAGCATGTTTGTGTGTATGTAGAGCGGAGGTCGGGGCTGGAGAGATGGCTCAGAGGTTAAGAACACCGACTGTTCTTCCAGGGGTCCTGAGTTCAATTCCCAGCAACCACATGGTGGCTCACAACCATCTGTCATGGGATCTGATGCCCTCTTCTGGTATGTCTGAAGACAGCGACAGTGAACTCACATACATACATTAAATAAATAAATAAATAAATAAATAAATAAATCTTTAAAAAAAAAAAAGAAGAGCGGAGGTCAATCTCAAGTGTCATATTCATGGAGAAAGAGTCACCCACAGGAACTCACTGGTTTGTCTAAGACGTCTGGTCAGAGAGGACTAGAAACCCATTGGTCTCTGCCTCCCTCCTGCTGGGATTGTAAGTGTACAGCCATGTCATGTGGTATGAGACCGCGGGCCCTCATGCCGAAGCACTTCAACCACCAAGCCATCTCTCCAGACCTCTCGTAGGTCATTTGAAATCCCTCACTCCTGGACACTTAAGTTATTTACAACCCTTTCTTTGTAAACACAGGTTGTTTCTGATCCTCGATGCAGGGACACCCACGTCGCCGTCAGCCTCGGCTCTTTGTTTTTGAAGATTTTATTTATTTTATATATATGACAAGTACGCTCTAGCTGTCTTCAGACACACCAGAAGAGGGCATCAGATCCCATTACAGATGGTTGTGAGCCACCACGTAGTTGCTGGGAATTGAACTCAGGACCTCTGGAAGAACAGTCAGTGCTCTTAACCACTGAGCCATCTCTCCAGTCCCAGCTTCAGCTTTTACTGTTGATATGCTTTTAGTAACCCCTAGACATCTGTTGTAGGTGCCCACAGACGGGTGTATTTAAAAGACACCATCATGGGCCGATGTGGGATAGACAGATTTGCTTGTCAGTGTGACAGCTGCTCCTGGCTCCTCCCCTAAAAGGCCCTGTTTTTGCTGTTGCTGACCCATCTGTGAGGGGTTATCTCTTTTTCTAGCCATGCAGAGGTGTGTCTCACAAATGGGTCAGGACAGAGGAATGAAGAGGAGGCAGAGGAGAGACATAAACAAAACCATTGCCCAGAAGGTAATCTTTCTTGGTTGTCGAGGAAGATGATGAGCTGGGTGGTCACATGCTCAGCGACGTCATCACATACTCAGTGAAGCCATCACATGCTCAGTGACCTCAGAGAGTCACTCGGCTCCTGTTGGTCCCAGCCCAAAAAGCTACCAAGCCATATGCCCGTATTAGTCACAACTGTCCTCCAGGGGGCACCAGACCAAACAGACTTCATGGCTTGACCATAGGGATGTATGTATGTCTGCGGCCTGGGACCTCAGACACCTGGACAGAGAGGGGTCTGCAGACGTTTGATCATGCACCCGAGGACATGGAGAATGGAGTCAACCTGGGGTCCCAGCCAAGGTCAATGTGACCTCACAGTTGGTACTGCTGATCACTGTCATCATCAGCTCAAAGAGGTCTAGTTCCCAGACAGGTAGTCCGTGAGAGGATCTGCTTCTGGACATCCCAGTGCAGAGGCCTCCTGGAGGAGCACCCCAAAGTGTCCTTGCACAGAAACTTCTGAGTGAGACCAAACTGGTTCCTTCCAATGCCCATAAACAGGAAGCAGGTGCAGTCCAAGGGGTTCCCCACTCCAGGCCTGTGCAGAGAGATAGCCTAGCTATCCTTGGCTATTCAGGAGCCCAGAGAGATCCTCACTGGAGACTCCTGCATCATCCATCCATCCGTCCATCCATCCATCCATCCATCCATCCATCCATCCATCCAACAAACACTGATGACATTTTCTCCACGGGGTGAGACCCTCAGCTCCAAGCCCAGTTCACTCTTGGACTTCTTTGCTGTGCAACTTTGGGCAGGCCCCTTGGTGTCTCTGGGCCTCAGTATCTGTATAACAGTCTACTGAACCTGGGAGGCTACGAGGAGGAAGGTACATAGAGGCTGCAGGCTTGGGATCTGCAGCAGTTGGAGCAGGTATTTGACCCCTGATGGTGACCTTCAGTCTTTCTACCTGCTCTCCTGCGGGATCCTTCCAGGGCAGTGGAAGAGATGCCCTTGGCCTAATGTCTTTCTGAGCCCAGTCTATCTGATTCCCCGAGTCCCAGCCGCAGCCCCGCCTCCTGTATTATCAATGACGAGTGTTCTAAAATTAGCCCAAGGCTGCCAATTCCGAGTGGAGCTGGCTTTTGGGAACCGAGAGGCCTTGGCACTGTCACCTGAGTCCTCTCTCCATCCAACCGCGTAATGAATTGTCAGTCTCTGCTGCCCCACTGATGGGCTCGGCTTCACAGCTATTCCGCCGTCAAGGACTCTGGGGCTAATGGCTCCAAGAACACAGATCAACCAGAGGATGCCAGGATGATGGATGGGCTCTCCGAGAGCCAGGATGCTGGCCGCCAGGCTGGGCAACAGGGGGTGCCTAATTTGCTTGTACCCGCAATTACCTGGAGCTTGTTCTGCCAACGCGATGGTGTACAGAAAGGGCGCCACCTGTGGTCCCCGTGTGGAACTCATTATTCCAAGTGGCGCCAGCCTCTGAGGCCCAGGGGTTCCCAGGACGGGGCCTGCACACCTGGCCAGGTCTCATGTGACATGAAGAACAGGGAGACCACACCCACTCATCAGAGATGCCCGGCTGGCTCTGAGACTTCACTGGACGTCCTGAGCTGGGTTTAAGCTCTGCAGCCAGCCCAGCCTACCCCAAGCCCCTCTGTGTGTGTGGTGTGAGTGGACGCACGCAGAGGTCGGCATTAGTTATTTTCTTCTTCATTTGTTCTCCGTCTTTATCAGATGTGTCTCTTCCTGTCTTTGCGCACATCTGACCTCAAAGCACTGGGATTCCAGAAACATGCTGCTGTGCGTGGGTTTCACATAGGAACACACACACACACTAAGAGCCTCAGGCCTCTTAGCCTCTTTACGCACGGAGCCACTGGGCCACTTGTGTTGGTTTCTGTTGTTGTTGTTTGTTTTCGTTGTTTTTTGAAGCAGAATTTAGCTACTCCGTCCAGGCTGGTCTTGAATTTTCCAGCAGTCTCTCCAAAGCACTACCCACCCCCAACCCCTTGAATACCTTTATCTTTCATCTTCCCTCCACTCCCAGATGAGGACTCATGTTTCTCAGGCTAGCCCTGAATCCACCACGTGGCTAATGATGACCTTGATCTCCTGACCTCCCGGCACCTTTGCACACTTTTAATGGCCATCCTTACACACCTTCTGTGGGTTCCCCTCCCCCAGGATAAGTCACAGCCCCTCATGGAAATAATCCAGTATGCAGGTCAGGGCATCTCCCCACTTCTCCATCGGATCCCAGGGATCTCACCCAGCTGTAGATATCATGAGGAAACGGCAAACAAAGAGAGAGATTTAATAACTGGAAACAGGAGTGAGTCTGCAGAGTTTAATTTTTTTTTTTTGTATTTGCATCTAATTGCAATCAACAGACTTCTGAGCCAGTGACAGGCTCAGCAAAATTGCTGCTGAGAGAACAGAATCTTTGTCTAAAAATAATCAGACATTCTGCGCACCGCTGTTTGTTATAACGGTAATCGATGCTGGAGGCTTTGAATTCCATCAATTTATAGATCGGCGCAGGCCTGCCCGGGCGATGGGGCGGCGCGCGGCGGGGCTCGGCCAGCACCAGGCCGGTGTGTGATTAAGATAAGCCCCGGTTCCTTTCATACATTCCTTAGTGGGGGCTCATTCTCCGGCAGGCGGAGACGTTCACCGCAGTTAAAGATCACTGCAGCTTCTCAGACGCCAAATTTGAGGGGATTGATCAATAAATCAAATCAGGCCGATCGATCGGCCAATCAGGAGAGTCTAGCCGGTGCATTATCGCCAGGCGCCTTCCAAGCCAGAGCTTTGCATGGCTCCTATCAAAACAGCCTGGCCCTGGCGGGCAGCCAGCGGCTGGCCTGTCTCATAGCCGAGGCCTCCGAGAGGGGCCGCCCGCCCAGCGGGAGAGCAGTAAATTTCTCATCAAACAGCCGATGGAGGAGCAGGGAGGAGCAGGGAGAACATCTGTTGTGCTGCAGTGAGTGACTCTGACAGACCGCCCCGAAGGCAGCATCCCCCGGCACATGGGGGCCCCCCATGGAATGTTCCACTGGTTACTTCCAGCAGGTAATTTAAGAAGACTTTTGCATTCTTCTCCCGGCTGCAGCCTGAGCTCTGCAAAGCAGATTCCGGCACAGTCGATAATAAAGACCGTCCGGGGACCCTGCAGGATGACGGTGGTTTTATGATTCCCATTATGTTACAATGTAACTTCATTAAAGGCTGTTTATTCCTTCTAAAGCTCGGGGAGGGCCTCTTGCACGCCCATCAAGGTGGGGCCCAGAGGTGATCTCTACAGAGAGGGTTCCAGGACATCTATCTTCTCTCAACAATGTTGAGGAACCTCACCCGCTTGCCTTCTGTCTCCGACTCAGTGGGATAGCCTGGTCTCTGTTCCTTTCCACACACATTCTGACAGCTAGAAGATGAGGACCAGGTGATCCCAGACATAGATACAGCGGCATCTCAGCCTCCAGGCAGGAGCTGAGAGGTATGGGAGAGAAGATTCCTGAACCAAATGGTGGAGCTATGCAGGCTAAAGCCAGTGTTCCCTTTGCCTCTCTGCCCTGATATTAACCGAAATAAATTGTCACGTGGTCTCTTGTGAAGGCCCGAATTCTTCTCCGGGTACAGTCTAGTTGTTAGATATAAAGGCTTCTCGGCAGAAGACTATGGGTTGCAGGGCAGAGAGAGGGAGTTCTTGGGTCCAGGGTACCTGCTTAAGAAGAGGCTGTTCACACTGTGAACTGTGGAGGAAACCTCGTGCCTTTGACGACCAGGCAGATGACAAAGGCCTCTGGGGTCAGAGGGACCTGTTCCCACACAAATGGCAAGGGGACAGGTCTGGCTTCAGACACAGTTGAATACTACAGTCTTCAGGCCAGAGGTAACTAACAGGTAACATTTCTCAGCCCAGTGGAGCTAGGACCCAGTGATACCATGAAGTCCTGGGATGGCCACCACGCAGATGGAGAAACAGCGAGTTTTCTGGGCTGCATGGTCACATGGTTGGTGAGCAAACAGAGCTTATGGCTGGCTAAGTCTCCACTCTGGGCACCTCATGTCTGTCTGTATTCATGTCAATCTTCTTGCTTCTGCGCCACCATAGGTAATGGTATTAGGTCCCTTTCCAGGTGAGGCCCAGAGACACAGAAGCTCAGAGGGAATAGTTTTTAAATTGTGAGCAGAGTTGGTTAAGAGGCAGTGTCTCTCCATTTTAGAGCCCTCACTGGGCTTCCATATAGCTCTGAATAAAGGGGGTTCTTCTCCCCCCAAACCTCCCACTCTCCAAGGGCTCTCACTATGATCAGAGGCCAGAGCCCTCCACACAAACTGTTCTGACCTCGAGCCACTCAGTAGTAAGCAGAAAGCCTGGCAGCACCTGTCAGTTCCCCTCAGCAGCACCTTGCCCTCTGCTGACTTCTATCCTTGGGGTCCCGACACAGCACAGCAGGTGGACCCCCCTCCCCCGCCAGCCTGATAAACACTGGCCGCACCCTGCCATGACTCCGATGCCACAAGTTCCCAATGCCACTGGTGCTGACTCCTTCGTTTCTACCAGAGGCCCTGTGACCAGCATCCACTCTGGTCAGTGTGAATGCCCACACCCCATGGGCCCATCCCTGCCTTCTTTATAGTCTCCTATCCCCCAACACCACACTGGCCCCACAGGGGCCTGGACGCTAGCTGTGGAACAAGAGAGAGGAGCCTGACCCTCCTGGTGTCCCAAAGACCACAGAACCCATTCTGTTCCCTTCACAGATAAGTATCTTTGAATTCCTGGTTCAGAGATATGTTCTCAGTGTGGGGAGGGGGCAGCGAGAGAGGGAGGTGGGGATGGAGGGATGGAGGGAGGGAGAGAGGGAGTCCATCCTCACAGAGCTGATGGGAGGGCTGGCCTTGTCGAGCCAAGAGCAAGTTACTGGTTGGCCTGTCATTCTGATACAGATCCTCCCAGGGTCCCTTTCGCAGAGACTACAGAATATTAGATTTATCACACACTCTAGCCGAGATGTGCTGCCGAGATTTCGGGACAAGATTTATTACACTGGCTGGCTTTTAAAATGAAAGAGAATCTTCTGGCTAAAGGGAGTTCTGTTAACGGGTGAGGATGGCAGCCAGTGATGTCCTCAGTCCCCCAGACCCTGTGAATTCAATACAACCTTGAGGGAATGCCTTCTACTCTTCGGATGTCTGTTGGTCTGCCGTACCCATCACAAGCTGGCTGTACTTTATTCCTGGCCCCTCCAGCCCAGGCACTTTGCATTGGAGTGGGTCTCTGTTTTGTTTTAAATTTATCTTTACATATTTTAGTGCCTATACAAAGTATAAAATGATACATATTTGTGACGTCCCTTGGAGTAATTCTGTGAATTAATGTAGGCTATATTCCTGTGTGACAGGAATATTTTTATCCCATTCTATGGATGAGGAAACAGAGGCTCTGCGAGATATATGATCACTTTGACAGGCAGAGGCAAAATCCACTAACCCAGAGCTGGCCAGCCCCCAAACAAGGAAGGAACCAAGACCCCCTTCATCTCTGGGGAACAGTCAGTGCTGCCTGGCCATATGACACCCTGGGAGGTCCTCTGAAGAGGACATCCCAAGCCCTCAGTTTCTATGGTCCCTGCCCCTCCGAGAGTCAGCTGGAGAAAATGCCAAGAGATTGGATTTCAGTCCTCAGGACCCAGAAGGCTTTGCTGAAGCCAGGCACATGTAGCTCAGCTCCCAGAAAGGCAACAGACATCTGGGAAGTCTGAGCCATGAGGACACTGGGATGCCAGAGGGAACAGGGGTGCATGAAGGTATCAGGCCAGAGACCCCCGGTCAAGTGATTCTGCCCTGCCAGGACCCCATTCCCCTCCCCACCCCGCCGCCGCCAGCTAGCAATGTCTAGAGGTGGATCCCAGGGCCTGAAGCCCCTGGACAAGTACTTCGATGACCTCTGCTTTTAGTCTTCTAAAACCACTCATGAAAACCACAATGGGGTGCTGCCAACATTAGGGGGTACAGCCTGAGGGGTTACTGAGTAATACCTCATCTAAACGTCAGCAATTTGTGACCCAAAGCTGTGAAATGCTGCAAGGCAGCTGCCCTAGGGCCCAGAGCTTGGCACCGTGTTTTCTGAGGGAGCTCCCACAAACAGGGTTCAGGTCAACCCAGGGAAGACAGTGAGGGGGCCCGGGAAGGCTGCCTGTTTCCACTACCATCCTAGCACAAAACAGACAACCAGTTTCTATGGCTAGGAAAACAGGGCCTGAGACAGGTGGCTGGACCCAGTGACTTTTCTTTTCCCATCCTAGGCCGACACTGAATCTTATTCCCACGACAGGAGCAATGACCACAGAGGCTGCTTCCAGAACCTTCCTTAAGTGGACCATCTCACCTAACCTTGCCAAGCATCCTAAGATGAATGCTGGTTGTCTTGACTGTGTACAGCAGGACCCCGAGGTTCTAAGAGAAAAACATGCATCGGAGGCCACGGGGCTGGCAAGGAGAGTCAGGATTCAAACCTGTATCTGCTCAGTCTCTTGCTCACAGATTCCTTCGTTCTCCCTCAGCCATGTTTGTGTGAGCGTGTGGAGACTGGAGGCCAGGCTTGAGTGTGGTTCCTCTGCCTCCATCCTCCTCTGAGTTTTTCAGACAGGGTATCTCTCTCCCCGGCCTGGAGTTAGTTCCGTGGCCAGGCCGGTTCAGTCTCCAGTGCTGGGACAACAATGATACACCAGGACACCTGGCTTTCTACACAGGTTCTGGGGCTCAAATTCAAGACCTCATGCCTGTGTGGCAAGCACCAAGCTATCTCCCTATATATTTTAAATTTGAAATTAAACAATTAAACCCAAAGGAAGGGTGTCCTGGTCACCGGTACCCACCAGCATGTATTGCTAAACCCAGCACCGGGCCCCACATTCAACAGCTTGGCCCCCTCTCTCCTGCACTCCACTTCCCATCAGACCCCTGCCTATTCTGTCCCACCAGTGAGGAGACTATCCTGACTGGCATTGACATCCGTCCCCAACAAGGACACCAGTAAAAGGTGCTCTTGTTTTTACTCAAAGGCCTCATGGTAATTCACTGTTGGGAGGGAGGTAGACCCTACCTTTTGCAAATATCATAGGCGTGTCCTAAAAACCTTTGGTGCAAGTCCAAAAGGACCTCGGTGTACCACCATGCCCACCACACACGACACCATGCCTACCACGCCCACTACCACACCCACCACGCCCACCACCACCAAGTCCACCACACACAACGCCATGCCCACCATACACAACACCACGCCCACCACACACAACACCACGCCCACCACACACAACACCACGCCCACCACCACGCCCACCACACACGACACCATGCCTACCACGCCCACTACAACACCCACCACGCCCACCACCACCAAGTCCACCACACGCAAAGCCACGCCCACTACATACAACACCACGCCCACCACGTAGGGCAGAGGCAGGCACACAGGTCACAGGGCCTGTTGCCTACCTCAGTGACATCAGGTGGCAAGCCCTTGACTCAAGTGTCACCTGCACTGGTTGTGGTCTTGCTCCCTGGAGGGATTCCTGTGACTGGGAAAGCTTCTGAAGCATCGAGTTGAAAGCTTAAGAAAATGTGGGGGGGGGGAGCAGTAGGGGGGCCGGGCCATGAAAAACCCAACCCAAGTCTTCGAGGTTTAATAGTCAATAAATGTGTCAATTTTACATACAGAGGCAAATGGGCCTTTATTGAGGAATTGGTAAATTTCTTTGGAAGAAGTGAATGCATTTTAGCCTTCAAGGAGTCCCAGATGACTGGAAATGGAATGTGATTTGTGATAAAACTCAGCTGCTCTTATAAAAGACGTTAAATAAATGCTGCAGTTTCACCGGGGATATACAAAATTGATTGCATTATAGACTGATTCCAGGATGCGTGTCCCCGTACGGCCCCACTGGCTTCTGTGCGCGTCTGCGTGTGTGTGTGTGCACATATGCGAGAGTATGCGTGAGTGTATGTTGTATGTGTGTGTGTGTTGTGTGTGTATCTTAGGTTTTAGGTTGTATGACACTCCTCTTCCTTGTACCGATGCAGAATTTTCTGGAGATGCACCCCTGCACCATGCTTAGATTTTGGTCGAACCATGAGAAAACCATAGCTCTTGGGCTCTTTCAAACTCCCTGCAACAGCAATTTTATCCACAGATTTGGGATGTTTTTGAGAGGCAGGCCAGCCATGGACCTGGGGACCATTGCTATCCTCACTTAAGGGACTTTTAAGGCCTGTTGATTGCCCATGAGCCTTTGCCTTTTCCTAAACCAGGCCAGGAAAGCTTAAGACAAACCTTTGCCTTTTCTGGACCTCAGTCTTCCTCATCTGAAAAATAGGAACAAACCTACCTTTTCCCTCAGGTACTTGAAAAAGACAAACGAAGGCAGAGTCTCAGTTTTGGGCCAAATACCTATAAGGTGCTATGTGACCAACAGGTGCTCCAGAGTCACACCTCCAGTCAATGTAGCCCCGCCCACAAGCATGGATACCTACAAAAGAGGCTGAGCTGTTGGGATAAACCACTGGACCTACCTCTAACTGATGAAACTGAGAGTAGACTTGAATACTCAGATGCTTGCGGACCTCCCCCTGTCCTCTGCTCTCAGTTTGGACCAGATATCTGCAGAGGCCTCCTGTCAGGCTCTCTGGCTGCACCAGCTGCCCAGCCCCTCATCCCATACCAGCAGTCAGAAGGGACATTCTGGACGCTGGTTCCTTTGCTCAAACTTGTCCTGACAAGTCTCATTCCATTTCCATTCAGAACCAGCCTGTGGGGTAGCGAGCACCCTGCCAGAGGATGCCCTGTCAGATCCTTAAATATACCCTGTGTCTTTATTCTCCTCCCAGGAGTCTCTAAGCTCCTGCTGGCCCCAGACCCTTTGCACTGCAGTATCTGCGGCAGGAGGCCTTCTCCTCTCAGGCTTTGGCCTCTCTAGTGGTTTCCTCAGCAGGGTTCCTGTCCAGTAGGACCAGACTCACTAAAGAACCCCTAAGAAACCCTGCTAGAGACTTGGAGAAGCAGGGACTCTGGGGGCAGGGCCTGGCTATCACTTCAAAGAAATTGTCAAGTGACTAGGATGTGCCTGGGGACCAATGGCCTCACTCTGCCCACTTCCCAGACAAGGTCCAGATTAGGGGAGGGAGGAGGGAAAGGAGACGGAAGGGGAGGACTCTCCCCGCAGGGCTGGCTGGAAATCTGCTGCTAGCATGGAAGACTCTAAGCCTGGGCTGCCTGGCCTGAAGCATCCTGTTGAGAGCGGCTGTGTTAACCTGTGACTTGGGCAGGTTACTGGGCTCTTCTTGGAGCCAAAAGCCCCTTTTCCTGTAACTTGGGGTGCTTGTGCTCTCTTGACACTGATGGCTGGTTCCCCAATTCCCAACTCACAGTTTTCCAGAGGGTATCAGTTCCAGGGCGATGACCAGTGACTGCGATGTAGCGCTCGCTGCTGCGGCTGCTAATCTATCTATGTGGTAAGATGTGGGCTCCTTTGGAACGAGAGATGACCATGGATTGGGGGGTGCAAGGGTCTGGAGCAGCTTGGGGGTTCAGATGCCCCTCCACTGCAGGGACCATGTTGGATGGAATGTTCAGCTCAAGATAGGGACACTGAGTCCCTCCCAAGTCCCCAACAAAGCCATTAGCACAGGATACGCAGGGAGCCTGCTGCAGTACTGGCTTGCTTACTTTCCTGACACTGTGAGTCAACCTAGCCTGTGAGTCCGTGGTCCAGATGACAAGAACCATGGGGTTGTTCAAAGGCCTGACAGTTGGGCCTCACTAATGGGTGTAATGTTCCCGCAAGCCCGCTGATTTTTAAAATAAACTTAAATTCCAATAATTGCTTAATGTTTATTTTTATTTAGTTCTGGTTCAGATACACTGCATTGTTCTGACAGGAACCGATATCGGATTCCTGGGGAGGCTTATTAGAACAGAGGCAAGCGTGCGCACGCACGCGCGCGCGTGCTCACTCGCATATTTTGGTGTATGCCCCTTGCTTGGCCAACGGAGGCGGGGTTTCCAAGTATGGAGTCGAAAATATTGAAGGTTCTTGCTGTCAAGGTTCCTTTTCCCTGACTCCATTCCAGAGTAGCCAAAAGGGACCGTCCTTATATCAGGGACCTGTTCGGAGCTCTAGGAAGTGACAGAGACCACTTGTGCCTGGGACACCTGTCCCTGAAGCTAGGTGCCCAGTCACTATACTGGGCCAGTGACATTGGAAGAAACTGGTGGCCACTCTGGAACCCACAAAGCTCTGAGCCAACCCAGGTCCCCTGCACACCCTGGAATCCACAGTGCCCGGGTCACTGTCTGATGGGCCCTGGGCCAGAGAGAGATAATTCCTTATCCATGTCAGTGTCCCTTCAAGGCTTAGGGATCTGAAGTGAGGTTGGGGGCCCATGTGGCATCTGATACTTGCTATGCTCCAAGCTTGCCTGGCCTGGCACTTTTGTGTGTGTGGACAATCCCTGACTCCCAACTCCCAATGTATCAACAGTGCGACGGTTCTACACCGTCAGGGCAGACTCAACTGCTGGATTTACCGTGGCTCTTCTTTTGGGTTGGTCCACACACACACACCCTCTTGATATGACAGGAGGTACCACCCATCAGGTCAGGTGGAAGGAGGCACATCGAGCATGTCTCTTAAGAGAGCTTCAAATATTTAACGGTCACTGGGACGCATCGCCATCATCTGAATGTCCACCTACAAAATCACCAGGAATGCGTGACCTGAGACCCAGGCTTGCCAGGGTCAAGACATGTCTGAAGGTCAAACCCCAAGAAGCTCTTTCCACATGTAACATCCTGTCTGTTAAAAGAGGGCTGCCCCAGCATGGCTCCCAAGAGGCACAGGCTAGACACTCCTTGACTCTCCCAGTCTTCCCCACCCTACCAACTCCAATTCCAAACATCTGGGCCAAAGCCACTGATCCCAGACAGGAGCCTGACCTTCTTCATCTTATCCTGCCGTCTTAGCCTCGTCAAGGTTTCTGCCGCTGAGGGACAGGCTCCTGCTCGCTGGGTGAGTTCCTCTCTTTTGGGTTAGTCCTTGGGTTCCCCTCTCTTGTCTGGAGTAAGAGAAGATGAGATCCAGCCAGGTGCCTCTGCCTTGGGCACAGAAGCATGCTGGGAAGAAGGTGTCAGGATTTGTTACTCAAGGAGAGCTGGCATCTAGCCACTTCCTAGCTGTAGGTCACAGGCACGTCATCTGCCCCAGGAAGCCACAGGGCATTCAGACATCTAACATACTTGCTTAGGAGGCGTGACTGATGGTTTGCCACCACACAGCGTTGTCACTACTGCCCACTCTGAGGTGGAGGCGAATCCCAGGTCTGGTACGGAGGTGGCTGGGTCTGCACTGGGACTCGCTTCTCTGTTCCCTGAGCCTCTAATGACCAGCTTTCCTATCTTATCTGGAGGTCACCTCTGTCACCCCATGGATGATGGGCCACCCTGACCCACACCACCAGCCCCCCCCCCAAGCTCCGCAACCCCTGTGTAATTGTCTCTAATCGTGGTTTCCCTGCCGCACAGCACGCCCCGGCTCTGCTATCAGCTAATGAGTAAATAATATTCTGTTCTAAATCCGAAACCGCTATTAGATAGCAGAGGGGGGCTAACGGGCGCCTTAAAGACCCCCTTAATCACACGTTAACGTGATGCGAGGCAGGCGGCACACCCGGATGCCAGCTGCCCGCTACTGCCTGACTCTCCTCGGCCTTCAAGAGACACTCGCAGGCTGGGGACAGTCAGCGGGCCTAATGCCACCCGAGAACACTTAGGCTGCCTGCTATCTTTGGGATGACGGAAGCTGTCCTTTGATTTCCTGGGGTGATGGGAAAGGACCACTGGTTTCCTGGAATGACCACCAGATGACGAAGTTCTCTCACGGCCCTGCAGGTCACAAGTTCAAAGCACAGACCCACCTCCTTCCTTGCCTCCCCCCAGCGCCCAATGGCTCTGCTGGGTTGGGTGTCCCTAGGCTTAGAGCTGTGTCATCTCTGTGTCTTATTGCCTGCCATGTCTGTTTTTTCACGTGACTTTCCCACCAGTTAGAGCCACCTGAATTCTGTGTCACTTTGGCTTAATGACCTTTGCAAAGACCCTATTCTCAGACAAAGGTCTATGTGAGCATGAATCTGGGGAAGACAAGATCCAACTCCAAACAAGGGAGCACCTGGGTGTGGAGCTGGCGGCGGAGGGGAGCCCAGACACAGACTGTGTGTAGGACAGAGGTGGATTTTAGTGTGTTCCTAGGTTACTCTCAATCTTTTTTGAGCCAGGATCTCTCACCGAACCTGAAACACTGGCTGGCCAGTGTTCCCAGGATCTGCCCATTTCTGCCCCCTTTATGTTGTGGTTCTAGGCATTCCCTGCTTTTTTTTTTAACAGGGGTGCCGTGGAATCGAACTTGGGTCCTTGGGTTTGAGTGGCGGTACTTTAGGTACATTATCTTCTGAGTCAGCTCCCATCCCCAGAGGTTGATCATCGTTCTTGGAGTAAAAGTGCTATAAAATTCCTCAGTTTCGGAAGAGTTTAAGCACCAATCCAAACCTCCCCCGTGGGCCCGTCTCGTCCCATTAGCAGCAGGACTTTCTGAGCAGCTGCCTCTGTGGGCTTGTGATGTTTATTTCCCAGGATACAATGCGGGAAGCCTTCTCAGATTAGTCACTCTCAAATCACATTAGAGGAAGCACTGGCCTTCACGCTGCACCCCAACATGACACCGACTGACAGGGACTCCATAACGCAATGTGACACACCTCACCCAGGCCTGGCGTCGGAGGTCTGGGGTGATGGACACTGGGGCCAGCAGAAGCCACGTGTACACTGTGAGCAGAGCCACGAGGGCCAACATGGGCCACATGCCCACAGAGCAAGGCTTGGCAGAGGGAGCTGACTTAGGGCATCTCTCTTTCCAACACCCTCACCTCTAAAGAACATTCTGCCCCATCTCTTAAATATCCCAGAGGCCCCCGGCTTCCGCACGGACGGGTGATAAGCAGAGAGGGTGACCTGGCACCTCCCACAGTCCTCTGAGACTCTGCCTTTATTGGTGTGACAGATGGACTGGTGCTGCCATTGCTGATCCATCAAACTCTTAAGGGCATCGCAGGGTGATCAGGAGCCCGTGAGCGTGGTGACAGCGAGTGTAGGATAGTCCAGGGTTAAATTTGGAGCATGGGGGTGGGGAGTGACGGGGCCCAAATCTGAGCTGGATCATACGAACAACACACAAAGGACAACCCCAGATGGGACCCAAGTGGGCTTGAGTACAAGTCTTGGCATTGCCACGTCCTGGCTGGGGCATCTTGGGCGCTTAATTTAAAAACTCTGTGCCTCTATTTCCCCCTAGAAAGTGAGGGGGACATGGATTCTACCCCATGTGGCAGACTTAGAAGACATGGGAGTAGGAAAAAAGTCTCAGACACAGCACTGGACTCTTGGTGAAGCTACCTCAAGACGCACAGATGAGCAGACCTCTCCTGGCCTTTCATGTTCATCTGTATGTCACAGTGAGCTTTGGGCCAGGCACTGACAAACAGAAAGCCCTATCTGTGACACAGGGACACTCAAGATGGAAGACAGGAGCTAGGACCAGGAGGCAGTCATAGCACAAGAGGTTTCCAAGCCAAACCAAGGAGGGTGGAATTTATCTTGGAGGAGATGGGGGTCGGGGAGCACAAAGAACCTGATGTTTTAATATCACAGATGAGGCAGAGACCTGTGGGGACAGGGGTCTTGCTTTCCTAATGCCCAAGATACTCGTGTGTTCTCTGGCTCAGCCCATCCCAGCAGAAGAAACAGGGCACAAATGGTACCCGCATGTACTGTCCTGCTATCTGCCAGCCTGTCTGAGATGTGGGAAGAGTCCCACCCAGCCCCACCTTGCCCCATCTCCATTCATCCCGAGAGGCCGCTGGATAACTCCCACGACACACCACGTGTCATCCAGGAGCCCACTGCCAACAGACACCCGGCCAAGATCCCAACACCCTTCCCGGTCAGAATACAGACAGCATACATCCCAGAAAACCACAACGATGCTGTCTCTAGAGCAAACACAGCCACCAGGACTCGCCAGCCCTGCCCACCGCCCTCCAACCTCCCCAGATCTCCAGCGCAGAGGACGGTTCACATCCCAGGATCAAAAGCCCCGAAATCCTTCCATATTCAGCTTCCATGTAACTACCTAGAGGGTAGAGGTTCAAGGATCAAAACCTGAGGGCTCTGAGCCTGCCTTCTGTCTCAGCAGCAGTGTGACCCAAGGCGGGTTACTGAGCCTTTCTCAGACCTTGGTCAGTCCTTACAGAAGCAGGCAGAAATATTCCTGACCGGGAAGAAAAATGTCACAAGTGGCCGCAGGGAAACCACTTTAAAGGACACCATTGGAACAGATGTGGTAATGGGTGACCCACCTGAGACACAACTGTTTGATACAGCCTGTCACTGAGCCAATGCCAGACAGGCCACACTGGCTGGTGTCTAATGACCCACTTATGGCCACATTGTCCACACTCTCCTGGTAGCAAAGGTGAATGGCTGTGATATGGGTTGCGCGGCTTGCTATTTCTTTTTTTTCTTTTTCTTTTCTTTTTTTTTTCCCGAGACAGGGTTTCTCTGTGCAGCCCTGGCTGTCCTGGAACTCACTCTGTAGACCAGGCTGGCCTCCAACTCAGAAATCTGCCTGCCTCTGCCTCCCAAGTGCTGGGATTAAAGGCGTGCGCCACCACTGCCGGCAGCTTGCTATTTCTAGAAAGAAAAAAAAAAATCTAAGGAAAAAAAAAAAAAAACGATGACAGACACTGGCTAGCACATGGTGAATGTGCCCAATGCACCGGAAGCAGTTCTAAGTACCACCCAGCGGTCTTGGATGGGGAAACTGAGGCACACAGAGGTTAACACTGGCGGAGCTCAAGGCTATGCAGCTACTGGGCAGAAGAGCTGGGATTCTAGTGCCGGCCAAGCACAGGTCTGAAACCTTTGATGCTCTATTAGCCAAAAGAGCGTCTCCCGGGAAGTCTAGCAAGCGGAAGGCCAAGTCTGGGTGTGGTTATTCCAGGTACTCACTCAAGACACACATGCACACATACACACACTGCACGCACAGGCACACACGCACACCCACACTTGCTGAAGCGAGCAGGAAGTCCCCGGCTCTGCTTGTGAGCTGTCCCTCGTTTCATCACTGGCTGGGTGCTGTGAGGGACAGGACCCCAGCTCCTCTGAGTTGGCTCAGATTGCCACCCCAGATGTGGGAGCTTGGGCAGCCAGAGCCCCGTGAGTTCCGCTTTCCATACCCCTGGGCCCACCTCTCCAGAACTGGGGTTTCCAAGGCCCCTACCACACTGCCCTGACCAACCCACGGGCCTCTGATGCTTCCTCCTTACCCATCTAAGCCCAGCAGAGGCTGCTGCTGGCTCCTCAGCAGCTGCTGAAGTGCTTTTGGCTGGGACAGCAGACAGGAAGTGGAGCTGGTAGCCAAGGACTGGATTCTAGCCTGGTGCTGTTCCGTTCCAGCTGGGTAGTGCCTAGCAAAGCTTATCCTCTCTTTGGGCCTCAGTTTTCCTTTTGGTAAAATGGGTGTCACGGTAACAGCCTGCAGCAGAACATCTGTGGCTAAGGAATGATATCCACCCAGTACCTCGCAAACAGTGCAGTTGGGACAGGGCTGGTGTCACAGGCCTGCCATTTGCTGCAGTGGGCCTGCCACTTTCCTGAGCCTCAGGATCTTCACTGGTGGCTCATGCCTGAAGGTGCTGGATGCATTTGCTGAGGGTTGGGCTGAAGGTGGCTTTTGAGGTAGCCTGTGCTAAGCATAATGGGGATTACTTTAGATATGATGTATTCTTTACTTTCAAAGAGAGGGGAGTGAGCTAGCAAGAAGGCTGTTCTTAGCCATCACCACAGAGGTCACCCAGCCTTCTGGTGCCTGCATGCTGAGCAAGCTACCCCACCTCAGCTCTGCTGGAGACTTGGGGTGACTAAGGGGCTGTATCCTAGAAGGACTCCCTTTCTCCTGGGTGTCTGTGTGCTGGGGAAAGGGTGGCCTTGTACACTCCCGTGGTGACTGTAGGACAGCTAGCACAGTCTCCAGAGCTGGTGTCCCACCAGCAGTCCAGCTGCGTCTCACCTCCCTGCCTACTGTGGCCCTGATGTCCCTGCGGGAGGTCGAGAGCACCTCATTTCTGTTCCCCCCGTGACTTCTATTTCCCTCCCTCCTCTAGAAAACCCCCGGTGAGTCCATCACTCCCTGGTCCCAGCCTGGGAGAGACTTTCACCTCCATTCCATTCTCCGTATGTGGTCCACGAGGGTACCCATCAGGCCATTGCCAAGGCTAAGCCTGAGTGGCCCTCATCCACTCTCCAGATACCCTGAACCCACTCAGCGCTGCTCCAGAGGGACCTGGGAAATACAATTGGATTCCATCACTGCACCAGCTCCCTGGGCACTACTAAGATGACAGCCATGTGCAATCACGGGGCCAGTGACCACAGCACTCTGCGTCCTGGGCCTTTCTCTGACCTGTGCTGTACTTACAGATACACCTGTGTGCGGGCAGGACACACAAGCCCCACCATGGAGACTCCCTTCTTAGAACACATTAGTGCCAAAGAGGCATCACTCCAAGCCCTTGGGTGTCTGACAGGATGGGAGTGGGAGGGGCCACACGTCCATGCCCACCCACTGTACGCAACATCCCATGAAGCCAGTGAGACCCCCAGGTGCTCCTGACTGATCATGGGGTGTACCCCACAACAAGTCCACTGTAAGTTGGAGATATTATAAATAGAAATGGCATTTAATACGCTTCTCGGTCCAGCCATCCTGGCGGAGCGGCCGTACGCTTAAAGGCGGCTACTCCCTTTGTGACTGTGATACCTCCAGGGAGCCGCCCTCGTTACTACTGCCTGGCATCTGGAGAAACAGTTCCCTAATTTGAAATCGGAAGTGTAGCTTCTTTCCTGTCTGTGTGCACATGTACGATGTATACGTTTGTGTGCGTGTATGTGTAGGATACAGGGTCTCTCACAAAACCCGGAGGTCATTGCTTGGCTACACTGGATGGCAAAGCCAAAGGACCCTCCTGTCTCGAACACCCCATCACTGAGACTCCCCAGAAACACAGTGCCACTCCAGGCTTTTCCGTGGATCAGGGGATCCAAACTCGGGTCCCCAAGCTTGGGCAGTAAGTATTTTATCTGGGAAGTCATGTCCGGCTTCCACCCAACATGCGTCAGTTCATCCTACATAGCATAAGTGTGAGCAGTGGCCGTGCACACTGGTGCCTCGAGGTGGCTGGAACCCCGCCTGTACAACAGCACTCAAACCGAACTGTTCCATTTAAAGCCACACGTATGTTGCTTATAGAATAACACATCTCCGTGAAGCTCACGTTCAAAAATGGCCTAACAGATGTTCTCCAATCTGGCTTAGCATCAGGTCTTTTGGGAAATGCTTCTAGATTCTTTTCTCTTTTTTTTAAGGGTTTTTGACAGGGTCTCTCTACAGAGCCTAGCCATCCTAGAACTCACTATGTAGACCAGGCACCGGACTGACCTTGAACTCACAGAGATCCACCTGCCTGTCCTCAGCCTAAAGGTGCTTCTGGTTTATTACTGTGTTTGTACCGGGCAGGTCTTTCCCAGCTGTAAGGAAAGAGGAAGCAGATTGTGCCCAGACTCAAACCTCTGTTTTTTCACCGGACTTCCTTGAAAATTTTCTGTTCCCTGCTCCACCGACAACCCCTGTCTTGCCTGACCTCTAAGAACTATCCTGACGGTATCCTACAGAACCATGCAGGTCTCAGGAAGTCTGGCCATCCTTCTGCATCTTCTGAGGGATCTGTTTGCCTCCTGGCAATCTCAGGTGGAGACAACATGGACTCTTCTCACCCTGTCCCAGTTCATCCCTTTGCTTGACTCTCCTGTGATCAGTGGGTTACTAGCTCTTTCAAAGCACCCATAGTTGCTGCTAAAGCCACCAAATACTATCCTTGGGTGACCCTTTATCTTCCTCCTTCTCTCCCATCAACCAATAAATGCCTCACAAGGCAGAGAAGGCAAATAAATGGCACACATATGGCCGCTGCCTTTCCTATGCCCGTGGCAGGCATTAGTAATAGATTGCCACACATATCAAACCCATTAATGAATCAATTACCTATCCTTTATCCGTCCTTTGAACTTGTCTTCCTTCATTTCCGTTAACTGTCTGTATACATCCCAGAGTGCTCCTATCATTCACTCATTCATTTCAAGGCAGAGTCTCTCTATGTAGCCCTGGCTATACTGGAACTATCTATGTAGATCAGGCTGGCCTTGAACTCAAAGTGTTTCCTCTGCCTCTGTCTCTGACACCCAAGTGCTGGCATGTGACATTGGGCTAGATGTTTCAATTCTTTAAACATACCAGATCCTACCCCCTCTTCCACGGGGAACTGCCCAATGGTTTCCCTTACTTTTAGTAGAGGGTGCCAGCTCTACCCTGTGCCGTGAGAGTCAGCCTTGTTACCCCACCACCACCTCTCCCCACCACAGTCTGCTTTCTTTAAACCATGGAGTCCAGCATTGCATGAAGGCCATATCCCCACAGCCCATTACAGACTGTTCATGGATCAGACGAAGCTTTTGCTGACCCAGAACACTATCTAAGACACTCCAGCCAGGCTTGGGGAGATGGCTCAGTGAGTGAGGTGCCTGTCATGCAAGTGTGAGGACCCAAGTTCAATCCCTAGCGCCCACACTAAGCGACACACATGACTCTTTGTCTCTTAGTGTTTATAATCCCAGCACTGGGGAGTTGGAGACACACACATCCCTGAGGCTTGCTGGCTCAGCCAACCTCGCTGAGACAGGAGGCATCAAGTCCCAGTGAGAGACTCTATCTCAAAAACCAAGGTAAAGACTGACTAAGGAATGATTCCTGAGGGTGACCTCTGGCCTAAACACACACACACACACACACACACACACACACACACACACCAGCACCTGCATATATACACAGACTCCCCAGGGAAGTCCTTTAGGAAGCTGTTCCCAGCCCCCAGCTCCCACAGAAACACATCTGTAGAGCCTGGTCAATCTTAGGGTACCCCCCCCCACCTCTTGTGAGTGAAAGAAGGCCCAAGTATAGACTTTCCACGCCTGACCAGCCTACCCTCTTACTGTACACAGAGAACTTTTGAGTCCTTCAGCCAGTGGCCTGAGGCAAAGGATTGAGTTCTGGGCCTGGAGGTGCTGTCGATTTGGAGTCTGCTGTGAGACACCTCAGGGAGTCTGTCTGTCTGTCAGGAACATCATCTTCTGTGTTTGGGACAGTGTAGTAGCAAGGCTGGCCCACAGAGAACACTGCTCAGGAGATCTACCCTGGGGTTGCCATTCTAGAAACAAATTCTTTTAATGAATTAATAATTAATTGATTGATTATTAATTAAAGGTAGCCTTCGCAGTTCTGGAAGTCCAACTGGAGAAAGCCCTGGACAAGTGGCAGTCGAGCTTTGAGGTAGGAGGTACCGGGCAGGTGTGCCTCAAGTTCACAGACCAGCTTCCTTAGCCAGCGACACCGGCCAGAAAAAGACAACCATTCCTGCTGCTCCTGCCGGTCGGTCGTCTCGGGATCAGAGGGCCAGGGCAGGGGTTAGAGAGTAATTAGTGCTATTAATTACGGCCTCAGCTCTGCCTATATCTCTGCCCCTCAATTAGACAGACATTCATTTGGTGCCTCTATTAAGGTCTTACATTCATTTCCATGTATGTTGGGAACAGAATGAAATCCCTCCTCCGTGGGTACCAGGAGGCTGGAGCAGAGAGAGGGTGATATTCTGGAGAGTGAAGATAGAGGCTGGCTTGCCTGCGGTGGTTATTGGCTGATCTTTTTTTACGCTGTTATCACTCTTCTAGGCAGGGACATGTTCCAAACGTCTAATCTGATGTGCTACGAAAGTCGCTAATGTGACTATCCCTCCATATCGTATTAGAGAAAACAAGCACTAATTCAATCCCACATGCTAATCTGAGAGACCCTCAAAATGCTGAGAGGCTGTAAAACCCTGGCCACGTGGAACTTTTGGAACCACGAGTCTTCTCTAGGTGATTGGTGTGTCTAGTTTACCAGCATTGCGGTAGGCAGACCCACCCGCAGCAGACAGGCATGGCTCCCTTGGGAACACACACATCCCTGTCACCTTAGGGAAGAACTTTCTGATGGCTTGGGGCAAGGACCCGAGGCCATGAAGAGTATAAGAGAACAGAGTTTCATGATTACCTATTTATGTGTGTAGCACACGGATGCACATGCTATAATCCATTCAGAGAGGTCTGAGGACAACCTTTGGGAGTGGATTCTCTCTTTCCGTTACCTGGGTGCTGGGTAGCAAACTCGTGTCATCCGGCTTAATGGCAATTCCCCTTATCTTCCCAGCCACCTCACTGACCCCTCCTCCTCTTAAATTCTCAGCTGAGCATGGCATCAAGTGGCAGATGGGGGACAGGCTGTTTCTATACTTGAGCCAGGGCTAGAAATGACTTCTGAGGAGAAAGGCCCCTCAGACTCACGAGGAGCCCAGAAGATGTTTCTAGTACTGAGTGCTTGCTTAGGGACGGACTATGCCTTTTCCTTGCCCCCCACGGCAGGTGAGGAGCAGGGCCAGGCTGTGTGGGCAGCTAAGACACAGGGCAGAGACCAGGCTACCACCACACAGTCTCTTATGCTAACCTAGAGGCTTGGGGAGGATTTGTTCTTTAAAAAAAAAAACAAAAACAAAAAACAACGGCAAGAGTTACTCTGCTCACCAGCCGGCCTAGACCAGGACAGAGCTGAGAGTCGAACTGGAGGCTTTAAAGCTCTGGGGGCCCTTAGCACTACTGTACCCCCAAACTCTTCCAAGCCAGACTCATGTCCCCAGCCTCCCCTGATCTCACACCATGTCAGATACATCTGTGTTCTGTCTGCTGACCCAGCAGCCCCCAGAAAGGCATGTGGGTCAGTACCTACAAGCAAGATGCAACCCCTGATCTCTGCCGTGGGTGCAGGCAGCCTCCCCCAACCACAGGCAGGACCACTGTTATCACCAGGTATCATCCGTGTCCCTCCATCTGGGCGACACCCATAAACTTGGGAACCGGAAACACGTCTTCATAAATAACACACTGCGTGCCCCTCTTCCGTGGGCATGGGTAAATTATTCTTCTGCGCCAAGGTTACGGTGATCAAAAAGAGAGCTGGCTGGCTGGCCTTCCTGGAGAGCCAAGATAAAAGGACAGTTCTGATTACATCCTGCTGGCGCCATGCGGAGGGCAGAGCCAGGCCACTTTCTGATGGCTGAGATCAGATGGCTAAACAGGCACCAACAGCGTTTGAAGGTCCTGCCGCTCTGGGACAGATGTGACCGGCATCACTGAGAGCTGACACATGCCTCCGTCCCCAGCCAGCTGGTATGGCAGTTTTTCTGTCTCTTTTGCTTGGTCACAACCACATCCCCGCTATCCCTCTAACTCGAGTGTGAAGGACTGGATGGTAACACTCATTTCGACATGCTCCAAGACCTCAGGATTTGACCTTATCTGGAGGCAAGGTTTGGGTAGACCAGTCAAACTAAAATAGGGTCACTGGGGCAGGTCTGTCTGATAAGTATTTCTTCATCATCATCGTCACCATCTGACTTTGGACTCACAGAGATCCACTGACCTCTGCCTCCCAAGTGCTGTGCCACTACGTGGACGTCTGTCCTTCTGGCAAGGGAATGTTTTGGATATGACCAACACCGCTGTGAAAATACAAAGGAGGATTGCCTGTGCTAGGAAGAGCAAAGAGCAGGAGGCCCTGATGGAACCACCCGGAGTCTGGGCTCCCCGTGGGGACTGAGGTGAAGATGTGTTTGTGAGGCAGCCAGGCTGTGGTGTTCTTCATGGTGGCCCTACTTCTGAGAATGGAGATGGAGCTCTAGGCAAACAGGTTCCTGAAGTACCAGGTCAGGGACAGCTGACCAACCTGTGGTAATCATGACACAGTTGAGTGTGGCTTATCAGTCCCCGTAAACACAGGGGCTACAGAGAGCATGGACATCTCTCCTAGTCACCGCTGTCTTTCTGGAAGCAGCAGTAAGCAACTAAGTGAGGGCTGCAAGCTTGAGTCAAATGACCTGCTGTCATTTGGAAGGTTCATCCCAAGCGGAAACTACACTCCCAGCAGGGATGGTGCAGCCTCAGGCTGCTTCCCGAGACTCAAAGAAAAGGGTTATGGAGTACATTTGCCCCTCTGCCTCCACTGGCATCTTTTGGAGCTCTACCTACTTTGTCTGTCCCTTCTGTCTTTACCTCAGAAAGAGCCCTCCTCAATTCCCACCTGCCAAGCAGGAAGCCACAGCCTCCTTCCTCCCTGCACTCAGCATGGCCACGCCCAACTCTGATGATCCATCCCAGCCTGGCAGGCCTCCTCGAATTGCCTCTCCTGTCTGGAACTGCATGTACTTGTCAGCTGACAGAAGAAAAAAAAAATTCTTGCTTTAACAGCAGAGCCCTGCCCAGGGAACAGACATGGCAAACAGGTGGCTGACGAAGCCCATGCCCACAGACATACTGTATTTAGTTTGGCCTGGATGGTGTATATGTTTGAATTTTTCTTTAAAAAACGAATTTTTGCAGAAATCCGGAGATCTAGCTTAGCGAGGGAAATGGAAAGTTCTGGTAGCCTAGGGACATGAGGCTGGAGATCTGGGCTGCCTGTCTCCTTCTGAGAACACACATTCCCATGTGCCCCCTGGGCCCACATCCTTATGACTACATACCCCCGGCGGCTCCCATGGGACTTGATCTACCACCTTCTCTCTGTGTATGGTATGTCTACACGTGAACATGAACATACATGTGTGCACATGTGTACGGAGGCCAGAGGTCAACATCAGGCATCTGTAACTATCTTATTTTTTTGAGTCATGGTCTCACACGGGCTTGGACATCACAGACACAGTTACGGTGACTGACCAATAAGTTCCAAGGGCTGCTGGTCCTGCCTCCCCAGAGCTGTTATCACAAGTGGGTACCACCGAGGTGCCTAGTTTTCTTTTTTTTAATGTGGATTCTTGGGATGAGAATTCAAGCCCCCATACTTGCAAGGCCACCACTTTGCCAACTGTGCCGGTCCCCCAGGCCCCTGGAGGTCTCTACCACAACTGACATGACTCAAGTCTCCCTACCGAGGTGTACATGTCAATCTTACCCCCTCCTCCCCACCCCAAAACTCCCAACACCACCACCTCCACGTGCAGCAAGAGGCCTCTGTGAATATTCAACACATGCTTAAACAGACGACAACAGGCAACAGAAGGCCCGGCAGCCACTTGCAAGTGGCCCATCAGCATGCACAGGCCCTGCCAGCTCTTTGCAAAGCGCTCTATGCATCATGTCAGACAGCTGGGAGGACTTCCCCACCCCCTGACCCATCCGGCTGGCATGGCCCTTTGGTGGGCCCCTTGGTGACAGACAACACCTACCCAGCATGTGCCAATGACATCGTCAATTCTCAGTGAGATGGAGCTTAGCCACTGCCGTCTACACCCGGGGGGGCTGAGGGGGGTAGGAGGGGGACCTCGCCCTTCCACGAGCCCCGAAGGCACCCAGTACCCGCTGTCTTCCTAAACCCAGACACAAAACGGCGAATTCCCCCTGTCAGGGTTGTATATCACTTTGAGATATATACCATATTAGCAGAAAGAACTGAATTATATAGCATTCACGATGCAATTAAACACTTCACTAGGAATCAATGTAAAACTGATGAGGCCTGAAAGTAGTGCATATGGCTTAGAACATTATAAAACATTACCTTCACTCAAATCCTTTTCAGTAGCGATTTAAATCTTCTTACAGTTACCGCTGCCAATGTTAAACCATCTACTGATTCATCGCAGCCCATGGTAACGAATGAATTTTTTTTTTAAAAAAAAAAATTTATTCAACTACTAAATTACCCATGAAACCGGAATAGCTGACAGAAGTAATCTGAATTATTATTAGCTCAGCGAGCATTCCGCATTAGCCAATTTAAAACCCCCGGCGCTCGGGCAGGAACCGGTTAGTACAGCCGAGGTGTGAAATGACGGTCATAGCTCTTCATTTTTACTGCTGCTTACATTCAAATACATTCAAAGGTCAAGAGATAGAAATTACGCTGGACTCTAAACACGGGAGAGGCGTTTGTCTTTCTTCCCACCGACCCCAGTCAGTTGTAAATGTAAAAAAACAAAAACAAAACAAAACAAAACAAACAAACAAACAAAAAACCCAAAAACCACCGAATTCCGGGATGAGATGGCATCAATTCAGAGAGCTTTGGACTATGGAGAAATTTGCAAGGCAGGATGTGGAGGTCTTCTCTTCCCCCACACGATTGATAGCTGACTAGCCAACTAATGAAACAAACAAACAAACAAAAATAAAAAAATAAAAACCCACATAAATCTGAAATGCAGCCATCATCCCAGACCCAGATATCTGCTTCCCCAAAAGCGGTTATATTCTTTCCCCTCCTTGGCCTCCATCACACCAGCCCGCTAAGTTTGTCCTGCTGCTCAATGGGTCTGGAAGTATCTGGGAGTCCCCAAGATTCGTGTGTGATCTAGCCCTCTGCCACCTAGCTGGGACAGAAGCAGAAGCAAGCTTTTTTTTTTGAGGTCCCTGCTCCTTAGCTGCCTTCCTGTCTTCCACATACCCACCGTGCCCTCACAAACGGCAGGGCAAATGGTAGCCCGAGAAGATGGCTGCTTTTGCCAGCAGCCTGGTGTTACCTGGGAGCCACTCAACAGGACCACACGGCCTCACCCTCTGTGTGGTTTCCATAGGACAAGTCCCTGTGTGTCGAGTTAATGGTACATTTTTGTTTTGCAATTTCCTGTTAAGGAAGGCTTTTTATTTTTATAAAGCCACTAAGTTATTATATGCTCTTGCCAGAAAACATATTCAAATGACGGAGACATACACAGAGGAGAAAGCTGATGCTTTATCTCACTGCTTTGCCTTTGGCCGTAGAGAAATAATTAAGCACTTACTGTGTACATCAGTGCCCTGTGAGCCCACAAATAGGATTTCTCATCAAAAAAAATGGCTCATGCCCTTCCTGCTTTGTGGATTCAACAGAGAGAGAGAGAGAGAGAGAGAGAGAGAGAGAGAG
>NW_021604614.1:14421514-14425620 GCF_004785775.1 Grammomys surdaster | reverse complement strand
GAGAGAGAGGGGGGGGGGCCTGGGCTTTGTTTACTGTTTACAGAAACACCCCGGGGGGGGGGGGTCAAACATTGGCACACGCTAAGCAAGGATTCTTTTTGTTTCCAGAAACTACCTTGCAAATGGGTACTGTTTAGGCTCCAGGCACACACACATAGCCTTATGGCAGAAATGGGCGTTAGATATATCCGGTCCTTCCCAGAGTAGAGGGGTAATGGGAACCGGGCCACCCTGGGGCCCTTCCAACAGGCAAAGGAAAGCGCTGTGAACCCTTTTTTCAAATAATCTCTTCATTCCGGTGCACTTCCACAGACCAGATGGGTGTGGCTTCAAACCTGAGCAGCCACAGGGCATCCTGGGTGTGGTCAAGAGGCCCCAGGGAACCAAGGCCAGCCCAACCAGGTGGTATCTCTCCTGGGGACACTGGATGGTGCCTACAGATAAACTCATAGTAAGCCAACAAATGCTACTGGCATCTCACGAGGACCAAGAAGCCGTGGGGCCTGCTGCTGACCCTGCACAGCATGGACTGTCCCAGTGACAAAGGTCTATTGCCTGAGAATTTCCAGCCAAAGAAACAACAACAACACAGCCCCAATTTAATCAGTCTGGGTAGCTCTAGGAAGGAGCGGTGAAGAGAACAGGTCTCAGACTCAAAAACCAGTGCAGCAGCCAGCAAGCTGTGCAACTTTGGACAAATGTTTTACCCTCTCTGAACCTTGATACTGTTACACACTGTAGGTGGGTATCCTTGCCTATGCATTAACAGCAACTATTTCTTAGGTTCATCAACAAGATTTGCTTCAGATCCCCTGACTGCGGTAAAGGGCTACGGTGTTGTTTGGCTTAGTAGCAGAGTGTTTCCCTAGCATGCACAAGGCCCCTTGCTCCATCCCCAAGACTACAGATAAATAAGTCAGCCCAGAAAGAATGAGAAGGATAGACAGACAGACACTGCATAGCTCCGTACCAGAAGAGGAGTGATTCCAAGCAGTAGCCACAAAGACGGTAAGTCACACATGACACAATGTCCACGATGCAGCCATCACAAGTCCTTGGGACGCTGTGTAGCCATCGCCACTACCTGTCCCATAGCACTGGTATCTGTGGTGTTCTCAGATGCCATTCCTCTGTGTGTCTGTGTCATGGCTGCCTCATCTTCTAAGGACAGCAGTCAATCTGGATTAGGGGTACCTAATGATTAGGGGTACCCCACCCTACTGATCTCATGTGGATCTTGTTACCTCTCTAAAACCCAGCTCAGTCGAGGTATTGAGAGTCAGGGTGCGGACACCTCAACTTGGAGTGGTGATCTCTCTCCGGTTCTCTTGCAGCTATGAGTAGTCAGTTATGGAAGTTGAGAGGCACTCCTCCCTTCCTGAGAAATTCTCCCTCTGCATCTTTGGCCTCCTTCTGGTGTTTTCCTGGTCTGCAGAGGTGAGACCCGGAAATAAAAAAAACAGCCATTGCATGTGGATAGGGATTTGCCCAGATGCCTGTGCGGTGGGGATGGGCAGGCACTCAGTTGTGCTGTGAACCTAAAACTACCCTACGAGGTAAGTCAATGTACCAGGTGAGGTAAGGGAAGAGTTTCCTGGGCTTCCTGTCCCAGGAGGCCAGCCAAATGTGGTGCCTACAGCAGCAGAGGCTCCAAGGGTATTGGGACGACTGGCTGGGCTAGGTAAGGTCAGAGCAGGTGAACGGGCTCCTCGGCTGCTCTTGGGAAAGAATCATATATATAAGCACCAAGTCTCTTGGGTGTGAAGCCCAAGGCTCTGAGGGCTGATGGGGACCCCTGCATGGTGCGGGTACCTGAGACAGGTGACATCTGGGAGTTAAGCGGCTGTAGATTTGGGAAAGCGCAGCGGCCGGTGGTTGAGGGTGGGCACAGGGTGGGTGGGGCTCCAACAGAGCCACAGATGGCTCCTGACGATCTACGGGGTCTTGGAATGTCGGCATGGGCTCACGAGCATGCTCAACTAGACCTCTCGCTGAGCATCCATTAGGCGCCATCTGCGTCCCAGACACTGTTGTGATCGCTGGGGTGGTAGGGAAATGGAGATGCTGGGACCTTCTTCGGTCTAGCCCCAGGAACTATCTATCAGCGGGGAGCCTAAGGCAAGGGAGCTCAGAGAAGGACTGGCTGACTGGTCAGAGAAGGCTGGTCCAGGAGGGCTCCTCAGAGGCAGCAGCTGTAAGCCTTGCACAAATAGACTCTACTGGGGACACCACAAGGCCACCGAGAATCGCTAAGGAGGTGAGAATAGGCAACCTGGTAACCACACTGCGCATGCCCGGAAGGCGGGCCGCCGCTTGGCGCTAATACCTCAGGGAAGCACAGTGGCCCCACTCGGAGCGGAGGCGCTGTCTCTTTAAGTGAGCACGGCAGTGTATCATCCTTTCTCTTCCTATTTTGGGTTTTATTAGCAAAGCACTGCGATGTTTATACTAGTGGGTATTACATTTGCCAGAACAATTACAGTATGACAAATGGTTCGTCAACGTAATCCATCAAGCTCGCCCAGACAGGAATCCTTTACCCGGCGCTGCCATTAATTCTGCGTTCCGTCTCTGGGGTCCTGGGCCCCGTCGCCATGACGACAAGGATGACGCCTGATGAGAATGCCAGGCCTGGGGAGGGGCTCTGGGTGTGCTGGAACGTGACCTCCGACACCCGCACAGGAGTCTGGGTAGGTCAAGAAGTTTAGAGGGGGGTTGGGACCATGCAGAGCACTTGGGGACATCCTTCTCCCTTGAGATGTGGTTCCTCATGTACCCAGTATGTCTCATGGCCTCTCTGGGAAACACCAGTTCTCTGGCTGAAGAATACCAGTTCCAAGCAAGAACAAGTTCAGGTGGGAAGAAGTACGCTGGCCATTGATGGGTGTAAAGGAATTAGGTATAGATATAAGGAAAGACAACAACACTGAGTATTTCTGGAGAGGGAGTGGAAGCAGGCAGTCCACAGCTCAAGTTACCACATATACAGAAAGCCCCAGAGATTCGCGTCCACTAGCAGCTTCCTGGGCACACAACAGAGTAGTGGCACTGAGAGCCTGTCTCCGGTCTCGCTGCATTGCTTTCAGGCCACGTGACTGCCGTGTGGTCTCTCCACGCACAGCCCACATCTTCCCTGGCTACTGCCACCACAGTGGGTCCAATGCATCCTCAATCATGGGGACTTTCAGTTCTCCCTCCATCCATCCCTGGTGATTGCTATTTGCCAGAAAGCCCGAGAAGTGCTTCAAAGGAAAAGGAAGAATGGAGCCCAAGGCCCCTCACAGAGACAGTGCTCCAGGGGCCCACGCAGGCCCTGCTTTTGGCTTCCCTGATGGATCAATCTGGCCGCCATCCAAGGACCCGGCAGACGGTCGGGACTGCCTTACCTGCTTTATTAAGCCATTACCAGAACCATCTTATTCCCATTTATAATGTTCAATACATGGTCTGAAGACTTCTCTAATGCAGTAATTAGATAGCACAGCAGATATAGGAGGATTTTCGGGTGGGCGATACTTCATGCCACCGCACCTTGTGCTAGAATATTCTACCTGGCTTCAGAGACAGCAGGTTGGGGGCGCTGGTAGAGGCGCTACCCTGGAAACCTGGCTGGACTCAGTCTGGGGCTTGGCCTGGTTTGTGCTTTCTCATCCGGAAGCCATCCTTCCTCCCCAAGTGCTGCCTGCCACTGTTTCTGCAGTCTTTACTGTCAACATTTATTGGGAAGTCTGTGTAAGGCTAGACCTTGGCATTTTGTTACTTACTGGGTATGTGGCTTAAAGATCTTCATGTCACCTCTCTGGGCCTCGGTTTCCTCTACCTATAATATTGGATTGACACTGGCCTCTTAAAGGCTAAGATGGCGAAGGGTAGCATGGGGACAGTTAGGAAAGGCCAGTCCTCTTTGCTGCCATTCTAGTCTGCCCAAGGAGACACATTGCACACACACCAGAGACAGGAGGCTTGCACAAACTGAGACATGGAAGAGTGTTCTGTCCCTCAGACTCCATGGTGTCCTTTCAAGCAGTGAAGGAGGCATCCCTACCAAGGAGAGAGAGAGAGAGAGAGAGAGAGAGAGAGAGAGAGAGAGAGAGAGAGAGAGAGAG
>NW_021604614.1:14365174-14421504 GCF_004785775.1 Grammomys surdaster | reverse complement strand
GAGAGAGAGAGAGAGAGAGAGAGAGAGAGAGAGAGAGAGAGAGAGAGCGAGCGCACTTGTGGTCTTTTGAGGAGACAGTTACACCTCTAGAGGAGATGGGGAGGGAGGAAGGACAAAGAGACCCACTGAAGGCATGTGGTCCCACTGGGGTCCCCTATAGGACCATGAGCTACACCTGGGGTACAAAGAGACCCGGCATTTTAATAAGCAAGGAGAAGGCAAGCAACTCTAACTGCATGGCAATCAGGGTCACCACCGAAGTCCCCAGAGATGAACTGGGTCTCCTTGCTAACGTTCAGTCGGATGGGTGACAGGCACGGGAATGGGGCGATTCCGTCCAGGAGTCATAATCTCATTACAGTTGTGAAACCCTGAGGGAGACCTCGGAGACATTAAATGGCCTGGCAGAGATCCCATGGTGTGTTCCCTATGGAGCTGTGACCCTCTGCCGCCCTGCCCCTCCCATGGCTGCCTCCCCTTCCCATCAGCTCCCAGGCACCCTGGTGGTGGATGGTACAGTGACACCTTGTCAAACAGGCATTTCATAAATGCAAATCTCTCTTAATTTGAATTTAATTATCAATGAAGTGAGCGATTCCCAGATCACGTCTTCCCGTCAGAAACTGGCAGATACATCTGCGCGCAGGCCGAGGCTGGCATCTGCTGGTCCTCACGCCAAGCCCCTCCTGGTAGTGGCAGGCCCAGAGTGGTCACACAGGGGTGGGGGGAAGAAGCTCACGGAGCAGGGGTCCTGGCAGCTGGAGCCCCACCACCACCACCACAGTGGTCCAGGCTATGTATCCTTTTAGACAGCTTGCTCACACAGTCCCTGCTCTGGAAGGTTCACAGCAGCAATCACCAGGTACGCACAGAGAGAAGGTTCTGGTCAACAATTATGGTGTGTTTAATTCAACATTTAACACCATGTACCTTTATTACATTCATGCAAACCAACTCCAAGTCTGACTCATAAAGGGGTAAACCGAGGCTCAGAGGCTGGCATCTGCCCAGTCCTGAGGACATGCCTGCCACACAGTGTGGCTGCTGGCGGGAAAAGGGAGGGCTGCCAGAGAAGCCTGGCTCCAATTGCATCCCAAAACCAGAGACATCTTTAGACGGCCACACTGGGGATCGGGGGACGGCATCGGGGGACGGCAAGGGTCCTCTTAGGGCTGTGTGCATGTAGAGGGCTGATCCCAGAGATTCAAGGGGCGCAGAACCTACACTTTAAAACTCACATTAAAAAAAATTATGAAAATTGGAGCTGGGGAGACGGCTGTGTTGGAGAAACGCCTTTCTGGAAAGCTTAAGGGCCTGAGTTCAGATCCCCAGAACACATATAAAAAGCCAAGTGTCTCAGTGTGTGTCTGCAGGCCTGGGGGAGTCAGAGACAGGCTGACCCCTGGGGCTTGCTGGCCAGCCAGACTAGCCCCAGTGAGCTCCAGGCCACTGAGAGATCCTGTGTCCAAAAAGGGGGGGGGGTGGCTCCTGATTATGACACTTGAAATCAACCTCTGGCCTCCACACACATGTACACACATGCGCACATGTGTGCACCACCACCCCACCCCTGCCACACACAGAAAAACCAAAAAAAAAAAAAAATTGGTGCAGGCCTGGTCCTGAGTTTACAGGACTGAGTTCTGGAAGGGTTGAGGCAGGAGGCCCATTTCACAGATGAGGAAATGCAGACCCTCCGAGTATGGGGACTACAACAGTACAACAACTTTAAAATTCAGACAAGAAAAAAAGAAATAAAACTCAATGTGCAAGGTAGAAAATAAAAATAATGGTTAGGACCCCTCCATGGCCTACAGACAACCCCCGCCCCAGGCTCTGTCTGTAACATTTCAGGCTTGTTTGTTTAAAGGCACAGAGGGACAACAGAAGTTGGCAGTGGCCAGGCTCTACCTGCATGATAGGGACAATGAGGACTATGTCATTATTCTTTGTAGATGGCTATTTCCATAAAAAAAAAAATGTTGGAGTTTTTGTTTGTTGTTTGAGATAAGGCTTTCCTATGTAGCCCAGGCTGGCCTTGAACTCCTGATCCTCCTGCCTCAACCTCTGAAGTGCTGAGATGACGGCTCTCTACAGTCACGCCTGGCTCAGCGTTCACCTTTCTAGTCCCAGGAAGAGGCTCCTGACAGACCGAAGGTCTCTTGCTGAGTGATCTTGGGGTGAGTCTCACAGCCTCTCTGAGCCTTGCACATCTGTTAGCAAAATGGATGAGATGTTATTCAGAATCACTGACTCGACAACACACACGAAGAGGCCGAGGCCAGGCTTGATAACCCGGGCACATTCAGAGTCCCCAGCCTTGACCTCCAGGCCCCCAGGAGGCTGTACCCATCCTGGGCAACCTCACTTGGGTCAGTGTGGCAACTCTGTGGCCCCGTCCCTGCAGGCTGCAGAGCTGAGCGCTGCCACGCTCTTCTTTCAGATCCTGTCTCAGAGGAGCTCAGCCTGCAAGGAGCTCAGGCTGAACTGTTGCCTGACGTCACCAACTCAAGGTCTGCCTGCTTGACCTTGAACCCATGGCTCGGACCCCACCCTTCTCATTCCTCCATGCTCTTCACCTTCATCCTCAGGGTTTCCCACTCCTCAATTCTTAGTCTCCTCTATATGTAAAGATGGATTTATACCAAAGCCAATAGCCAATCATCTCCATCCTTCATCCTAAACATTCTGCTTAAGGGAAGGGCGAGTCCCCACCAGGAGTACACAGCTCCATGTTCCGCTAGCCCAGCCATCAGGGAGTGCACACTCACCAACACTAACACACTAACACTTCAGAGTCCGACCGGAGACTGAACACTCCCGACAGGATGGCCATGCCCTCTAGTTTCAGAACGTTCTCATCAAACCCCAAAAGGAAACCCCCAACAATCCAGGGCGTCAGGAAGACGGATGGGGAACAGAACAAATATGGTTTCTGTCACAGGCAGAATCTGGATTTAAAATGTCATAATGAAACTCGTTATTTTGAATGCTAATTTAAAATGTTATACCGTAATTATAGAATTAAAAGGAAACCACCAATCCAGCAAGCATTCATTTCCCATCTCCCCTATCTTCAGCCCTGCAGCCTCTAATCTCTGTCTGTGCTGTGGCTTTCCCCTTCCTGAACATGTCATACACACAGCCATGTAACAACTGGCCCACCTCCTGTGTGTGTGTGTGTGTGTGTGTGTGTGTGTGTGTGAGAGAGAGAGAGAGAGAGAGCGAGCAAGAAAGAGAATGTGTGTGTGCGTGCGTGTGTGTGTGTGTATGTGTGTGTGAGAGAGAGAGAGAACGAGAGCGAGAGAAAGAGCGAGAGACAGGGAGAGGGAGAGGGAGAGGGAGAGAGAGAGGGAGAGAGAGAGAGAGAGAGAGAGAGAGAGAGAGAGAGAGAGAGAGAGAATGTGTGTGCGTGTGTTTTCACCATTGGTCTGTGTGGCAGAACAGAGCATTATTGCATACTTTTTATGACCGAATACTATTCCACTGTTTGAATACATTTCCTTCAGCTTCTCTGTCCAGGGGGTGACAGAGAATCTGGTCACTCCTACCTTCTGACTGTTTGGTCATTGCTTGTAGGACCCTTTGTGCACATGTGTTCTGTTGGGTCCATTCCTGGGGACAGAATTGCTGGGGCTCCTATAACTGGGATCAGCCTGGTTCCCGCAGCAGCTGCCCTGTGTGATCCAGAGCCAGTGTGGGGAAGCAGGCATTAAAGTGTAGGTGGTGGAGGTGCATGCCTTTAATCCCAGTACCTGGGAGGCAGGCGCATTTCTATGAGTTCGAAGCCAGCCTGCTCTACCAAGTGAGTTCCAGGACAGCCAGGGCTATAAGGGACCGGATGTACTGACCCAGGCCCTCCTAGGGAAAGTTTTGAACTCACTGGCTGGTTTCTTGTCTGAACCATAGATAGAAGGTGACCCCTATGAGTGAGCCAGAAACCCCCTTGGGCCCATCCAAGGAAGGGGTCGGGAGGCTCAGCTAGCAGTGAGCAAGTCTGACATTCCCCACTATGCGAGGGCCCAGCAGATACTGACCTCACGTCTGTGGGAAAAACATGTGAGGGGACTCCAGCTTCCAGAGGAGTGTGGGGATACTCTACAGTAGACCAGAGTGCTCAAAGGGCAAGATCTAAAGACAGAGAGATACCCCGATACTGGGTACAGGGGCCGGCTGTTGGCACTTGACAACCAGCACTTGGGGGCCTTCTACCTTGATGAAATGTTTAAGGGTTCACAGTGTGCAAGTGAGGTACTGTGATGTCCCTCTCTGATGTCACCCATTCAGGTACTGTTCACCTACAAGGAGCAGCTACACAGGTCCAGCTTCTCCACCCCACGGCCACACAGCCCAAAGGCCAGCGCTGCAGGAGACTGCCCTTCAGACACTGGACCAAAGTCTAGTGTCCGCTGAGGACAGCACATGGCTCAGCACTGACCTCCCTGGAGTCTGCCCACACCGCATGATCTCTGCCATCATGAACTGGGTGTGGAGACCGGGAGTGACTGGTCTACCAGGACTGGGACAGAGTGAGCCTTGAGACCAGAGAACAAGTCAATGAAGACATGGCTCAGATGTCTGCGGCCCCTCTCTGACTCCTGGGCTTCCCGTCAAGGTCTTCATGGTCTTGTAAGCAGAAGGGCCTGAGTGCTGTGTGGTAGTGGGGGCAGGGATCACCCATGTAGTCCAGGCTGGCCTTAAACTATGTAGCTGGAGATGACCCTAAACTGATTCCCCTGTTTCCAGAGATTATAGGAGTGTGCTAAAACATCTAGCTAGAATTGAGTCAGAGACTTTTACACAGATTCAGATTTCCTGTTTCTTCTACAAACCAGGCAAGTCCGGCCACATTGAGGTAGTCTGGCAACTGTCAGTCACTAGCCATGCCTCCTCTGGGTGACTGCTACACTCTCCACCTCTCTAGAGCCCCCTGGCAGCTCACTCTACCTCATTTACCCTCCTAGGCCTGCCTCTAGCACTTCTTGCTTTAGGATTTGCAGTGAGGAGATGCACAGACCATCCAGGTGTTCCCCTGTGTACCTGGTACAACATCACCCTTGATGGTGACACCCCAAATCTGTCACATAAGTGAATTTTCCTGGTACTCAATTAAAAGGTCGGCTGGTGCCCACAAGACACAGCCAAAACAGGTGTATTGCAAGATGATCCAGTTCAACATGGCGGGGAGGGGGCTGGAGATCTAGCCTCGGAACAGTCTAGAGGGTTCCCCCAACAAAAGGGAAGCACAACGTGGCCACACCCCACAGAATCAAAGAAAAGAGTTCAAGCAAATGCCTGTTTCTACGAATGCCCTGCTGTCATTGGTCGCAACAGCTGTTCCAAAGGACACAGTCCAAATGCCAGCCACGACAAAGGAGATTGAGTGGTGTGATGTCTCGGAATATCAGCCATGAAAAGGCATGAGGTCCCGATGCACATTACAGCACCCAGAAACCCTGAAAGCACACTCCAGAAGGAGAGACGCTGGCACAGAGAGGTCAGATGCCACCAGTCTCCACTGCCAGATGTCTGTAGGAGGCAATCCTCCGTGACAACAGGACATGCTCTAGAGGGATGGGTCACGGAGATGAGCTTCCCTTTGGGGACGGTTAACAGTCAGGAGAGGACCGTGCTTCAGAACGAGCCAGAAGCGACCACCACACGACACCATGAGTGTACTAACAGCCTTGGGTGCTTGCTTTGAATGGATAATTTTATATCATATGAGCGTGCTGACTAGCGTGCATGTACATCATTCCTCCCTCACCCCGCCATCCCCTCACCTCACCATCCCCTCACCCTGCATCAGTTTTGATGTTGACTACACAGACTCCAATCCTGGTTCGGACTCCTGCTCGTCATATGATCTTACCCTCAGTTTCCTTATCTGTACAATGGGGCCAGCAAGAGTCCTTCCAACACTTAGTGAAACTTGAGTGATTGGAATACAGGAAGTGTTCAAGACCAGGGCTGACAATGCGCTGCGGGTCTGGGCACACTAGGGCACACACAGGACTTCAGAGAACAGCAGACCTGTCCAGGACTGCACGACCCCATGGCTTCCTCTGTCATCTAGGGATGGTAACAGATTTTTCTGGTATCCAGACATATGGCATGATTAAAAACCTTCAAGCATCAAACCCATTGTGTACCCTCCCTGGGCTTTGGTGACCCTACCTTTTCAAATGATCAGTGTGTGACAGCCACACCCCAGGGCTGCGCCATGATGCAGGACTGGAGGGTGTGAAGCATTCCCTGTGTCAAGTTCACTGGTGTACACTGTGACTTGAGTCCCCCCTCTCAAATGTGTGTAGCTATGAGACCCTGGCTGGTCCTGTCTGCTCTCTGGATGATATTTATTGCTTGTGTAAATTGCCAGAGTCCCCCTGGGGGCTTCACTTTTTTTTTTCTCCCTAGAAGATCGCAGACTGCGGGGTGGGGGGAGCCCAGCCTGGCAGACGCCAGCGGAGTGGGCTCCTTTCAACAGCATTAATTATCTGTATGGCTTTCCTTAACAACAAAAGAAAAGGAAACATCTCGACCCTACCGCCTGCCAATATTTAAGGCACCAGGAGAGGGCCGGCCTTCCTTTCATCCGCGCCTCCCCGAGCCAATCTGCTGATGGAACTCGGCCCTCCCACCCCGTGTGCCTTAGACAGCGAACTCTGCAGCCTGATTAATTCTCCCATCTCTGGAAAGAGCCGAGTATACTCCAGAGTGTTGACTCGATTTTCTTCTATAAAAACAGCCTTGCGAGAAATTACAACCGCTTAGCCCATCCCTGCTCTAGAAGCTACTTGTAAAAACTATTCCTCCTTCATGAAGGGCCAGGTGTCCTGCTGGACCCGGGAGGGGAAGAGGGAAGAGAATCCAGATAGTGACAGATGACCTCAGATCACTGCTTTGTGAGGTGTGCGTATAAGTCAGAAGTGTGTGTGTATGTGTGTGAGCCAGAATTGTATATGGGCATAAAACAAGGATTTCTGTGTGTGTGTGTGTGTGTGTGTGTATGTGTGTCAGAAGTTAACAGACACCAGGTGTCTTTCTCAACCCTCTCCATTTTATTTTTGAGTCAGATTATTTCATGGAAGCCATGGGGTCACCCCTGAACAGACTAGCTGGCCAGCAAGACCCAGGAATCCTCCCATCTCTGCCCTGCCCAGCCCCCAGAGCTGGGACCACACGCACTGCTACACACAGCCTTTTACATGGGCCCTAATGATCCAAACTCAGGTCCTTCACTTCACTAACTGAGTCCTCTCCCCAGCCTCCAAGAGCGGATTTCTCTATTTTAAATTAATGTTAAGAATGAGAAGCACCAGGCTTCTGGGAGCTCCTGGCAAAGGCTTCTCAGCAACCCTAAGTGGACAGGCCCGAAATCTTCTTTTCCTACAGGTTATGTTTAGATGGCAGAGACCAAACCTCTGAGCTCACAGGGGACACAGGCCAATGTGGCTATGGGCTGTGCCCGTGGGACTGAATGGAACTCCTAAGAAAGATCTCGTTGAGTGGAAACAGAACTTGGTCCAGTAGATCCGTGGAAGAAGATCTGGCCAGTGTCAGATCCCAGAGAAATCAACCGTGCCAAAGGCCAACGCTGGGCCAGGCATGGCAGAGACCTTTAACCTCAGCACTCAGGAGCCAGAGGCAGGTGGATCTCTGAGTTCAAGGCTAGCCTGATCTACAGAGTGAGTTACCGGGACAGCCAAGGATCTCCTTTTCCCTGGTAACTCCACTCTGCCTGGGGATGGTGAGGAGGGTTATTATTGATAAGATCTAACATCGCACGTGGGGTCAACTTGGGGGAAAAATGGCATTCATTCTAAAATACAAGATGCAGCATTTAGGTTGTCTGGGGTGATGATTTTAACATGCCAAGTGTACCTAAAACCAATCAACTGAGCACCTGAGGCCAGAGGGGGACCCTGGACTGGCTGGCACACCACGACAAAAATGTAGACTGTGGAACTTGGTGGAAGCAAAAATCCTGGGAGCACTAAGAGGTAGAACCTCCTGGGCCATTCTGCGGATATTCTGGGTTCTGTCCATCACTAGAAATACAAATAAATGTTCTATAATCAGAAATAACAAAGTCAGACTCATTCCTCTCCCGGCAGCAAAAGAACACACTTGGACATCTCACTACGGCAGCCGGGGCTGGGGCAGCCTCTTCTGAGCTCAACGCCAGCAGCCTGAGGACTTTAAAGGGTTTAAATCAGGCCACGGAGGAGCACATGCTGTCACTTCCTCAATGTCCAGAACTCTGGGGAGAAAGCCCACCCACTCCGTTGTTTCAGTGCCCCAACTCCAGAAGTGGGAACTGAGGACCAATGTGGTTCAAAAGGTTCCTGGGAGCTGGGGATGTAGCTCAGCCTGAGGAGTGCTTGCCAGCTGTGTACACATCCCTGGGTTTCATCCCCACATAAACCACATGGGGCATGCCGGTAGTGCCAGCTCCCTCTTGGGAGGTTCAGGTAGGAGGATTAGGAGTTCAAAGCCATCCTTAGACACATGTGAGCTCAAGAGCAACCTGGGTTGTATAAGACTCAGTCTCCATCTTGGGATCCTGACATCCGCTGACTCCTCTGACCCTTGGCTCTTGGCTCTGTGGGGTGGGAAGTGCAGGGGAGACCCCATTTCACCCTTCCTCCTAAATCTATGTAGTAGCTGATGAACCTGCTAAGAGTGTTGCTAATCAAACACACGAGTAGGTCATTTACCCTTCTTGTATCCGACGTGTTTACTTAGTACCTGTCCTGCTCCAGGCCTGGACACACCAGAGCATACAGGGACATGGAAGGTGTCATTAGGAGTCACTGTCCTTAGGTTGTTGAGGAAGTCTCATGGAGAGCCTGCTGTCTGGGGCTGGGGCTGACCAAGTGTGAGTTCTCCACGCCTCTCCTTTATACACGTTCCTGATACCCTACAAAGAGGCTGTTTGCTTCCTTAATCTGTATGATGAGGCCCCAGGTCAGATACCGGGAGGCAAGAACACAGTGGGGTGACACCCCACTTAAATAACAACCAGATGAGCAAGGGTTCAGGTCTGTCAGTCTGTCTTTCAGTCAGTTGGAATGGCTAAAACCACTCATGGAATCTGGGGTGTGTGTGTGTGTGAAGGGAGCCTCCCATGTCTGTCAGCCTGTGCTGTGCATGTCTGGATGAACCAGCTTTACAGGAGCCAAGAGTTTTCAACACCATCAAAACCCAGACATTATTAAGCGTTAAACGCCAGGGCTGGAGACCTTAACAGCGGTTAAGACCCTGTGTTCTGTTGCAGAGGACCAGGGTTAGGTTCCCAGCACCCACAGCGGGTGGCTCAAATCCATCTGTAAGTCCGGCTCCAAGGAATGGATTCCTCTGGCCTCTGTGGGCACCTGCACTCACATGCACAAAGCCTTACACACATTGGACATGCACATATGCACTCAGTTAGATATACAGTCTCTTAAAGATTAAAGGATAAAAAGATGCCATCAGTGAGTTTAGTAACTTGCCTTATCCAAAGAGACACAGTTCAGGACACAAGCAGATGTCTGAAACATCAGGTAGTATTTATTAACCCTGTGTGAGCTGCGCTTTTTCCTATGTATACAAACCAGGGGTGAAGTTTAATTTTTACAATTCAGGCATGACAAGAGATGAGCCAACAATAAAGCCAGATGATTGTAACAACGTCCCAGAAAGCCGTGACCGCAGGCTGCGGGGACAGCCCAGCCAGTAAAGCAGTTACAACCATGAGAGACCCATGAGAGCCCCACACATTAAAAGCCTGGTCCAGGGTCGTAAGCTTCTGATCCCAGTGCTGAGGGGTGGACAGAGGCAGAAGGGTCTGTGGGGCTTGCTGGCCAGGTGGTCTAGCTGAATTGGCAAGCTGCGGGTTCTATGAGAGAGTCCGTCTCAGAAATGACGTGGACAGCGACATCATTTTTGACGATGCCTATCCTGAGGCCAGTGCGCATGTCCACATGCACACGCTTAGAATTTTCCGACTGTTTCCTGTCTCTCAGAATACCTCATTGCTGTAGCCTCGCTCAATCTCAGATACAGTGAGATGGCTAGGTGCTTGCACAAGGGTAGTAGTGCATAGAAGTAATTCGTGGCTGGGCTAGGGTTTAAGGCTTTTGTGAACACAGCTCCGCTGTTCTGTGACAGTCGGTTTGAAAACCAAGATGGCTACCAGGCAAATGGCGGGTGGGTAACACATAGGGTATAGATAACACCAGAAGGACGTTCGGATGACACTTCCCTGCTGGGACAGAGTCTGAGCGTCGTGACATTTCGTGCAATACTAGAATAATACATCATTTCAAACTCATGAATTGTTTATTTCTGGAACTTTCCCCTTATTTTTGGACAGCAGTGGATCGCAGTCAGATGAGACCACGGGAAGCTAAATCACAGATACCGTAGATATTTTTTCCACAGAGGGCCATATGGTCTCTGTCACGGCTACTCAACTCTGCCACAGCAGAGGCAGTGTGCGCACTAAAAGGCATGGCTGATTGCCAGTAAAACTTTATTTACAATATCGGATGAGGTGGGTTTGGCTCACAAGCCAGAGTTTCCTAACTTTTGTCTAGACAGTCCCTCACCTGGCCAGAGATTATTCTTAAAATCTGTTCATGCAGCAGGCTAGGATTGTACATAAGAACGGAGAAGGCACCACCAAGTTCTGGTGCATGCCTGTTAACCCCGAGCTGTGGAGCTGAGACAGGAAGATCCCTGGGGTTCTGTAGTCAAAGTATCTCAGGTTCAAATACTGTGCTTACCACTTCCTACCTGTGTGACTTTGGGCAAGTAACTTTACCTTTCTGAGCCTCTATTTTCTGATCTATAAAATGGAAATTATTCCAGTGCCTACTGGATGGGGCAACTGTGGGGTTAGGCACTCTGTTCTAGGTGAACGGCACGGAGGAGCCCACGGCACACTGTCAGTTACGTTTTCTGGTATTCTTACCGGGTTTGCCGAGGAGTCAGATGAAGTGACTTTTACCAGTGCACAAGGCAGACACGATTATTTCTACGGAAGCTTCCTGTCTCCGCTCCCCTGCCTCCTTAGGGTTTGGTGAGGTCACATGACTAAGTCTGAATTACAAGCCGAACACAGAAGTGATGTGACCCTTCCAGGATGAAGCGTTTTATGCTTAGCATGACACTCTGTAGAAGTTTCCAGATTCCTGAGCATGGTGACTGCTCTATCAGAGCTAGCAGCAGCTGCCCCGTCGCCGAGTGTCTCTGAGTGGCTATGATGAGGGGTGCTTACACATGAGGGAAGTGTTGCATGACAGGAAACCACCAAAGCACATAGAGGCCCCTCCCTCTCCATGATACAGCCTGTATAGAAGGCTTAACTCACCGCCCTCATTGCTCTGACCCCCTCACTCACACCACCCAGAAGTCCCCCTTCTCTCCTGAAAGCCATCTGAGAACACCAGGAAATGAGGGCTTCCGGGAGGGTCACAAAAATCAGTTAGGTATTAAATCACACCAAAAGTACACAAGCACATTTCGGCCATCTTAATCCCAGGCTAGCCTGGAACCTTCGATGTTCCTGCCTCTGCCTACACAGTGTCAGGGTCTCGTGAGTGTGCTGTCTCATTAACCTTTAACCTTTGACCTCAGCTCTTCAATTTTATTTGTCTACCCTGCAATTATCTAAATACATATTTATTGGGCACTTTGTGGAGTGGGGGGGGCTAAGTAACAAACACAATAGAGATATTTATGGTCTTTCAAACAAAATGGTTCGGAGAACACGGATTGGGTCTCGCTCTCTAAGACAAAGCAAGATGGAGTCCCTCATGCCATGTACCACAGAATCAAGCAGAGACACTGTCAGATCCCACACTGGACCACTGACACCCCCAAAACAGGAGCTTCTTGTAACTGCCGTGAACGAGTCCAGTCACCTGAGGAAGTCAGGCTTGCTAGGGAAGCTTGTCTCCCCGTGACTCTCACAGAAGAGTCAGTCAGTGTGACCTGACATGGGTCAACCCACTGTGATCCCACCTCTGTTCCCTGTCACTACCTCATGATGACAACCAGCTATCAGCACGATAACCAGCTATCCTCTCATGCCCTGTGCCCTGAGCCCCAAGGCGACACTGTTCTGTTTTGTGGACTAGTGTGTCTTTTCTTCTTCTTCTCCTTCTCCTTCCTCCTCTTCTTCTTCTTCTTTTTTTTTTTTTTTTTTTTTTTTTTTTTTTTTTTTTTTGGTTTTTCGAGACAGGGTTTCTCTGTATAGCCCGGGCTGTCCTGGAACTCACTCTGTAGACCAGGCTGGCCTCGAACTCAGAAATCCGCCTGCCTCTGCCTCCCGAGTGCTGGGATTAAAGGCGTGCGCCACCACCGCCCGGCCCTCTTCTTCTTCTTTTAAGAAATGGTTTGATGTGATTTTTTTTTTTATTTACATGCGCTGATGTGTTTTGCCTGCATGTATTATCTGTGTGAGGGAGTCAGATCCCCTGGAGCTAGAGCCACAGACAGTTGTGAGCTGCCATGTGGGTGCCGGGAACTAAACCTTAACCTCCAAGTCACCTCTCCAGCCCCTGTGGTGTAAGGTGTCATTTGACTCTAGACTCACAAATAAAAGCCACTCAGATCCATCACCAAAGACAAAGAACTACCGGGCAAGGTGGAGAAGTGAGGCTGGTATCATAGAATCCTCCTGGCTAGTCCTGAAGCTGCAGGCTAGGGCCACCGGCCTCAGTTTGCTGATCTGTGATTTGGGGAGAACAACAGTCATTGTTGCCTCTGCTTTTCCAGGCTATTGTGTAACTAAGATGGGATTGGATGGAGTAGGCAATATTGGATGTGACAGGAAGAGACTTCCTGAGGTCTTCTTCCCACGGCTCCCCATGAGTCTCACTCAAGTTTCTAGTTGGTCTGAGTTAACCTAGAGAATAGACTCAGAGGGCCACCTCCCTCCCCCGCCCCCATCTCCCTCAGGGCTCCTGCAAAACACCTAGCTGCTCAGTCTCCTTGTCTCTCTGAATTCCCATATTCTGCAGCCAATGCTGGCAGCCTGGCCACCTGGCCACCTGAGGTCTCCTCAGGAAGTTCTTCCTTAAGTCTTCCTTACAGTCTTCACCCAGGGGACTCCATTAACACCCGGCCTCTGAATTGACTTGAGATCAAAAGCACAATGAAATCTATCTAGCTAAGTCTTGTCCACAAACCAATTAGTCAGATGCCCTACCCTGTGGTTCCTTGGGAGCAGGGGCGGGGGATGGGGTGGAGCAGAGGCAGGATGGGGCAGAGACGGGGCTCTCCTTGCTATCATTGGTCCTCACTACCCGTTGGCAGCATCTTACAGACTCAGTTTTTCCTACTCACAAGTAAAGTCTGATTTGAGCAAGGCCCCACTGCTGGCTTTCCTGACGCTCTGAGTGGTGCTGGAAGACGGTTCCTTTTTACCTCATCAAAGAAATTAAAACTCCATTACCGTCACTGCCTGCAACCAGGCCGGCGAGAAGGCTCTGCTGATAAAGGTGCCCACTGCCAAACCTGACAGCCCAAGTTCAAACCCCAAGACTCCTACGGTGCGAAAAGAGAACCGATTCCTGCAGCTGGCGTCTGACCTCCACACCCACCCTGAAGCACACACACACACGCACACACACACGCACACATGGATTACGTTCACACATGTACAAACACACACATGCACACAATACAACCGTGAATGTAAAAACTACAGTCACCCGCATCTGTCTGTCGTATAAAGAGGGATTCTCAAGGTGCAATGCATGACAGCCAGAGCTGAGTATGAAGCACAAGGCCAAGCAGAGGGCTCAAGGAGGACTCAGTTTCCCCATTTGCAGACAGACACTACGGAGCATGTGGAGCAGACAGCAAGCCGCAGGTGTGTGTGAAAAGATGAGACGGGACTTTTCCTTCCTTCCTTCCTTCCTTCCTTCCTTCCTTCCTTCCTTCCTTCACTCATTCACTCACTCATTCATTCATAAATCTTCATGAAGAACTCACTCACTCACTCACTGACTCATTCATAAATCCTCATGGGGAACTCCCTGGGTTTGAGTCCATGAACCAGACAGAGCCAGTCCCTCTGCCCTTCAAGAGCTCACGGTTCGTAGGTAGTGGCAATTGTAAAGCCATCAACGAACAAAGAACTTCTTCCATGGTGATTAGTGCCAGGGACAGAGGGCTCAGAAGGCAGAGCAGGAGACGCCTTGTGCAGTCACGGGGCACAGGAGGCCTCCATGCTGGCGCTGGCATACAGACGGAATAAGAGAAGAACTGGGAAGGGGGCAGGGCGGCAGGGGCGGGGTGTGGAGCTGCACTGTCCACGGATGGAAGACTGTGTGCATCTCCTTCACAACTCCTGCTTTCTCCCGAGTCATCTAAGTCCGTACAATCATGATCAACCCCCGAGGGCCTGCTTTGGTTGCTCAGTATGAGAAGCAGAAAAGTCAACTTCTGAATTCATATGAATAGACAGAGGACATGGACTATGGGGAGAAGTCTTGATCCAAAAGATCAGAACCGGAGGACTTACACTCACACCCTATCCTCGGGGACACTAAAGGGCGGTCCCAGGAAGGTGGACAAGCTGCTCTATGGGAGGCAACAAACCACATGCAGAACGCTTACTTTTGCTTGGAATAGAGAAACAGAGGCACACGCTGTAGAAGCTGGGCGTCCAGGGGCTGGCTAGAGATGGTTCTGAGGCTTAGAGCACTGGCTGCTCTTCCAGAGGGTTTGGACTCCATCCCCAGCACCCACACGGCAGCTCACAGCCATCTGTACTCTGGTTCCAGGGGACCCAACACCCTGTCCAGCCTCTGTGGGCTCCAGGTGAGAAAGTGAGGCACAAACAGACATGCAAGGCAAAACACGTCCCTCAGACCTTTCCCTCACACCATAGGCTCAGACAGAAAGGGGGAGAAGGGACTGAATACAAAGGGTTAACACAACGGAACCTGGGAGAGTGTCAAAGGTCACAGTTTATGAAAACAAGCCAGCAGGTGTGAAGGTCCAGCCTGACCCCATGTCTGAGTCCTGATCAGGCCTCCTATCGTGTACCGGGAGAGGCAAAGCCCTAGTCCGATGTTCCGAACATCTCCCCAGCCATCCCCAGCTAGAACCCTCCACACTTGTCACACACTGCTTCACTGCCAGCCCCGCCCCCCCAGCTCACTGTCAAGTTCTAATCCAGCCCCTTTACGCCCCAGGGGTTCTAGTCCCCTCCATCCTTGGCAAACTCCATCCTTCCAAATGTGCCTCACACATCATTTTCTTGAAAGGTGACCCAAAGTGCCAAGCACTGCAGCCGGGATCACAGATTTGCTGAGCCCAGCCGGATGAGCAACCGATGCTGGCCCATGCCTCATGGCCTAAGAGCACAGTGCCAAGCTCCATCTTAGAACCAAGTGGCCTTACGGCTGTTGAGTTAGAAGGAGTAAAGATACTTGCAGCAAAGCACGCTGACCTGAGGTTAATCCCAAGACCCACTTGACAGAGACAGAGAACTGCCCTCTATATGTTGTCCTCTGACCTCCATACATGCGTGTGCGTGCACACACACGCACACACACACTCACACATATACATGCATACACACAAATAATATACAATAAAAATTAAAGTAGGGGCAGGAGAGTTAGCTCAGTGGTTCAGAACACCTCCTGCTCTTGGAGAATGCCTGAGTTTGCTTCCCAGCACCCATACTGGGTAGCTCACAACCATTTCTAACTCTAAATCCAGGAGACCTGATGCTCTTCTGTGTCCCGCGGGAACGTGCATATGTGCAAGCCTCCCTAATTTTTAAAAAAAAAAATAAAAGAAGACCTGAATGTACATACTGAAGGGAATGAAGTATCCTCAGTCCACTAAGATCACCACACGGAACAGACTGAGAGGCAGCAGGAAATCCACACACTTCCTCTACCTGATTTCTTTTAACCTACGGAGGTGGTAAGATGCCTCTTGGAGGATCGAGAAGAGAAGAGAAGAGAAGAGAAGAGAAGAGAAGAGAAGAGAAGAGAAGAGAAGAGAAGAGAAGAGAAGAGAAGAGAAGAGAAGAGAAGAGGAGACCACATGTGCTCCTGAGCATCCTGGGGGCCTTTAGGTCCCACTTCCGTGTGGAAGGATCTATTCCTCTTCCCGCAGACAGATTCCAGAGCTGTCTGGGCATGCCGCCTCCTGGAGCTCTCTCAGGCTCTGGTTTTCCAAGGCAGAGATAAAATGTGGGTTCAGGGCGACAGCTGCAGCAGCCAGCATTGATCTCTGCACAGTAAGGGCCTCCCATCATTTGTAACAGCTTGAGATCCAAGGCAAGGAACGGTTCTGGATTTTCACATTCCCTTCCGCCTTTATCACCAGACAGAACAGAGACAGCACTGTCCCAGGCGTCTTCAGCTTTCCTGAGTAATTAACCACACCTGCTCACTTGTGAAAGGGCTGAGGCTTCATCGTCTCATGGGGGGGGGGCAGGGGGAGAACTTCACATCAGCCACCGACCATGGCTGTCCCCAGCTGAGCCCATAACGACTACCTTGTGGATGGACGGTCCCTCCTGGGCTTTTTTGATTTGTTTTGATACAGGGTCTCAAGTAGCCGAGGCTATCTTCAAATGCTCTAAGTAGTCAAGGATGACCTTAAACTTCAGATTTCCTGAAGAACTCTAGAGTGCCAGAGTGCTGAGATTTTAGGTGTATACTACCACGACTGGTTGTGTGGAGCTGGGGCTCGAACCCACGATCTTACGCTTGCTAGACAAGCCCTCCACCAAGTGAGCCACATTCTTCTTAAGTCATCTTTGGAAAGTGAAGACCCGACAGGGACACTCAGAGGCATGGCTGGAACTCTCAGAAATGGAGTAAGGGGAACCCTGGAGCCTGCCTTCCATCAGAGGCTTCAGTGGTAGAAGGTTCCTCTTTTGCTCAAAGCTGGTTTCCCATCAGGGAAATGGGTACGACACAGGGTTACCTCTCCAAGGTGATCACCTCAGCAGGTGATCCAGCTGAGGTTCTTTGTGACTGGGCAGAACCTTAATACACAAAATGTATTCTGCCTGACGAGGCATCTGCCAGCTTCTGCACAGCCTGGGAACCTGTTAGGGCAGCTCTCCACCTCACCGCGTCCTGCCCCTGCCGGTCAGAACCTGCATTGTTCTGGGCAGCACTGGAGTGAAGTAAAGTTGAGACGTGCAGTAGGTAGGATGGTACCAGAATGGAGCCAGCAGGAAACTGAGATGCCTCAAGCCACCAAGGCCCCCTCAGGACAATGAACCCTAATCCAGCTGCCAGCCAAGGTCACTGAATGGCCCAGCAGTGATATCCCAGCAAGGTTCATAAAATCTCAAACCACTAAGTCCTTCAGACTCCAGCACCTGCATCACCCGGGAACTTTCTAGAGAGGCACTCTTAAAGACATCCGTGCCTACTTGACTCCCAGGTGCTGTGGCGTCCCCACAAGGTCCTTACACAGGTCCCCGCTGAGCGCACTGGGATCCCCGCACATCAAAGCCTCAGGTCCCATCAACCTTGGTTTTTGAGAGTCTCTCACTCAGCTAGAATTCACCAAGTAGAATGGGCTGGCCAGAAGCCTCCCCCCAACCCAGAGGTCTATCCACTGTCTCTTCCTCCCCGGTGCTGGCATTGAGTGTGTGTACACCACCCCCAGTCTTTTACAGACATTCAAGGGTTCAAGCTCCAGTCTCCGTGCTCTGAAGGCAGCTGCTTTACCAACTAAGCCATCTCCACAGCCATAATGTTTGATGGACTCCAACTCAACCAGGCTTTGGAGAGGAGAGTCACACAGCTCAGCTTCTTAACGAACGGCAGGACAAAGCCGAGTGCTCAAGAACCTGGGCCAGGCCCAGGGGACCTCAAAGACACATTACATTGGCCAAGTCAGTTTCTATATTCCTTCCTCTTTCCCCCAAATCTTGAAAAAGGGATTTTTAGTCAAGAGGAATCTGGGGCAGGGTCACTCGGTCCTCTGACCACGTGGGTCCTGCCATACCAAATGCCTCCTCCTCCAACTCCCCCCCCCCCCGAAAGCTCCTCAACCATCCTGATAAACAGGGTGAGGATTTCACGCACTAGATCCCACCCAGGCCCCGATTGTCATTTCAGGATTTGCACCGTTTTAATGAATGCCAAAACTGTTTTCTCAGTTGATAGACTCTGACAGGACCAACAATCGCAGATTAGAGAGAAACTTCTTGCTTTTCAACAAAGGTTAATAAATAGTGACAGCATTAAGTCTAGTCTGATTAACTATGCTGAGAGATATTATTGCCGTTTGCAACGCAAAATCATTATTGGATTAAGCACAGCATATAAAAATGAAATGTGAGTTTTAATCTCACACGGGGAGCGCAGGCCGCTCTCGTGGAGGCGGGGTGGCACGCAGACGCCCGTATTAATTTTTAAGTCGCTCTGGTGAAGGAATATTACATGTCATTTTTTCTGGTCTAGGTTTGGCCAGGGGAGAGGAAGACCCTCAGATACGGAAAGGCAGAAAGAGTGAGCAGCCCCTTGGGCTGGATTGTATCAGAAAGGGACCGGTAGTCAGAGTCACACATGACTAAGGGATGGCAGGTAAGGACCAGTCTCTCAGGACGCATGGAGCTCTTCCCTGAAATCTTCCCTTGGGGGGTGGAGGGTGGTGGAAGGCCAAGCCCAAGAAGCGGGAGGTGGGAAGATGCATCAGCCATGTCCTGAGGGAAGATGACAGAGGAGGGGAGGGAGGACACATAGCTGGACCTGGTGGAGCACCAACCTGGACCAGGATGAAGAAAGAGACAAGACCCACCCAAGTGCAGAGCTCCCATCTGCCCCACCCCCACCCTGTCCCGAGGCCCACTGTGACTGCAGGTCTGACGCAGATAGCGTCTGGAGCAGTGTGTCCTCCCAGAAATCGAGGACGCTCCCACGGCCACTTGCAAGCCCAGAGGGTCCAGAAGCCAAGAAGCAAAGATTCCCAAGTGCCAGAGACAGGACAGCCGGAGCACGGAGCACGGAACACTGAGCACGGGCGCAGACAGGAACAGCTGAATGGTTGGCCCCACCCCCACGGCCCCCACACTCCCGTCTGAGGGTTGATGGTGACACTTGCAAACGTTTCTTAGGAAATCTTTGGAAGATGTCACTTTTCGGAAGACTGGCAGGTGAAGGGGAGGAGGGAAGCACCTGCCCTGCCCATCTTGTTTCTGAGAGACCCGATCGGCACGGAGGGCAGCTTTCTCCACAGAGAAATGTCCCAGCCAGCCAGGAACAAGAGGCTGCGCCTGCGAATGAGTTTGCAGACTCGGGAACTAAAACCAGAGGGCAGGGACCTCATCAATGAGCTGCTCAAGGTGACAGTTAGAGCCACGGACCTCGCTCTCAGTGGCAGGGGAGAGACAGCCAGATCTGGTGCACATACTGGTGCCTCACCACGTGGCCACTGCTGGGGTTCTTGCCAAAAGCATCAGCAAGTCGAACAGGCACCTGCCCAGGCCTCTGGACAGGGGCTCACAGGAGACCCCAAGTGTAGACCAGAATGTTAAGTGATCTGAAGGGTTCTGCTCAGTCACCTCCAGTAGAGGGAGCGCCTGTGGGATGAAGTGACTGGAGGGGAAAAAAGGGTGGGAAAGCTGGGTATAGCGTCTCATACCTGTCACCTCAGAGTCTGGGCTCAGTCACTTAGGACACAGAGAGTCTGAATCCAGCCTGGGCTACATGAGATCCTGTCTCAAAGTTTAAAGGAGAGGGTAGGAGACACAGAGAAGGGGGAGCAGAAAGCAGAAGGGGGAGATGGCTCAGTCGGTAAAGTGCCAGTCATATAAGCATGGGTTCTAATCCCCCGGCATCCACGTGGGCCAGCCTTGGCTACCTGGCAAACTCCAAGCTGATGAGACCCTGTCTCTAAAAACCAAGGTGGACACCATTTGAAGAATGACACTCCTGACCTTCACAAGTATGTGGGACTTACAGACACATACACTCATGGTGTGGGGGGATGGGGACAGAAAGGGTAAGTTTGGGGGCAGGAAGGGGGGAAATATAATGACATCAGAAGCCTCAAGTGCATAAAACATGAATAAATAATTGCAAAGATAAACCACCGGAGGGGGAAAGTACATCAACTCATCAATGTAAAAGGGATGTTGGAGTCAGAAAAAAGATACCAGTTAGCGCACCCCACGGCAGTCACCGTTCGAGGCAAGGGGCATCTTGGATTAAATTAGTGGGGCCAAAAACATGAGCGGCAGAGCAAGTCTCTAAATGTTTCCCCCGCCAGAGACTTATTGATCCCTCACAGAGAAGAAGTGACCCTTTAGGGGAGAAGCCAGTTGACATCAGGTCAGCATCAGCCATGGAGGGGACCTCTGTGGCGCCTCCTGACAGAGTGCCCTGAGGATGAGGACACAGCCTCCCTCCTCCGACATGGCTGCCCAAAATGCACAACCTGCGGGCGGGGTTAGAGGACAGACGGCCTGCAGAGCAGAAAGGTCAGTCCGCGTCCGAAGTGCCAGGTTTGGAAGGACCAAGACTGGAGAACTTGTGCTACTTTAAAGGGGACTGGGGCTGGGAGGCGGCCCTGTTGAGGTGGCCCTCTGTTGAGGAAGTGCTCTCCCAGCGCCGTGTAAAGCAAGTGTGATGGTGATGCGCCTGGGAGGATGCAGGAAGAGCACAAGTCCAAGGCTATCCTTGGCTACATAGCAAGCTTGGGACCAGCCTGGGCTACTTGGGACCAGCCTGGGCTACATCAGAACCTATCTTTAAAAAAATATATAGATAGATAGATCATGGTTGTGACTAAACGGAGTGGAAATGGGCTCTGGACTAGGGAAACATAAGTCAACAGAGCCCAGTTTGGGGCGGGCTGAACAGGGAATGAATGGTACTTGCTACTGGCGTCCTGGAGGCTAGGTTGAACAAGTAACGAATGGTGCAGAGTCCTGCTGGCTCTTCTCAGCCCACCTTTGTTCTGGGGTGAGGTTGAACCCGAACATCCAGGGGCTCTGGGGAATTCCTTGTCTCACCTCACTTTGACGTTTTTCGAACACTTTTGACACTCACCTCACGATCAAAAGTTAGAAGCAACACTTCCTGCCAGGCCCCGACCTTCCCGCTCCTGGGCCCACGCACAAATGGGTAGCTCTGGTGACCCTTGTGTCCCTGGAGGCTTCTAGCTTTGCTCAGGTTGAGGCTCAGCTCAAGGAACAACAAAATGTAGCTTCAGAATGACAGCCATGCCCTGTGGATGAGTTGGGAGCCCTGGAGAGCATCGGTGTGCCCCGGTGTCACGGAAGAGAGTGAGAAGCTGTACCCTGGGCCGGGTGATGGGCCTGCAAGCCAGGCCAGGACAGAGGGCAGTGGGCTGGCTGGGGTCTGGGCAGACCCTGGGCAGGATTGAGAGGGACCATGAAATGGGGACAGGGCTGTGGCTTCCACAGCATGGCAGTTTGTCACTCAGCACGGTGTGGAGCATACGGCTGATGCCCGATGTCACCATAGCTTGTCCGCTGACCATTCCTCATGGGTGGCTGACCCAACATAGCTGCATAATGTGGTCACTTCCTTACTTCTCCCTGACCCCCACTGTCCCCATCCCTGTCCTCTGTCCTGTCCCCAGCAGACAACCATTATCCTCCTGTATCTCCTGAGACTTTTACATGTCCTTATCTGTCCACAAAGTCCTGACACAATACTGTGTCTTCCGTACCACCCCTTTCGGTCACATGTTGTCTGAAGTAAAGTCATTCAAAGGTCTCCTCCAGGAAGCCCTCTAGGATTGCCCTGAGACTCATGCCCCCTCCTTTGGTGTCCTATAAACTGTACTGCCCATCGGTTAGCAACTAAACCGCCTCACTGAGGTTGCGGGGTGGTGCTTGGTGGTAGACCTTTTGCCAGGCATGGGAGAGGCCACCATCCCATCCCCAGCACCACAGACACAACGCTCTTGAGATGAGTCCGGGCAGCAGTCAGAATGGCCGCCATTTACTGGCAGATGGGACTCTCCGTCCACAGCACACTCCATGGGCGTGAGGACTCACTTGCCCGCCATGCCTACTAGGAAACTGAGTCACAGGGAGGCAAAGCCATTGGGACACAGCTACCTGGGGTGGGGGGGAGAGACAAGGGCGGGTTTCTATTGGCTCCAGAGTCCTCCCTTCCTGTGAGGGGAGGCATTGAGGAAGCCACCTCCCTCCTGCTCAGCTCTGGCCAGTTGGGGACACGGTGGGGGAGCGTCCTGCTCCCCTCCCAGCCCAGTCCCGAATTTCAAACCATCCCCCTCTGCTGAGTCACTACCTACTCAGCCCTCACAGGGAGAGAAATCAATACCCATCGCCTATCAATTCAAATGAACCGGAGAGGGGCCACGGCCTTTCAGGAACCCCAGACTCCACCTTGTTGTAGTTAAGACAATATTTCCTTTAAATCACCCCACAATATTTCAGAAATGCTGGACAGAAAGACGGGGGTCGGGGGGAGCAGGGGGCGGAGTTGGGCCATGCCTCTTGGCACCTGAACTCTCTGTGTGGCCCTGAGGCTATTTAGGGACAGCACTGAGCCACTGAGCTGACCAGCCAAGGACAGATGCTGGCAGGGGAGAAAGGTCACAAGATGCCAAGGTACCAACCAGGCCAGGAGGGACGGAGTACTGTGAACAAACCCGCTGCTCTGGCACCCGCTCACACTGTCCCCCGCTACTGCAGGGCCGCCATTCTCCAAGGGCCAAGCCACACAACAATCTCAAAGATCCCTAGCAGGAGACCCAAGAGTTAGAGCAGGGACCAGCCTGGGAGACCAGTTGAGCAGGCAGGGCACACTGACGCTCGCAGTCCTTGACCTTGAGATGTCTCACAGACTCACCCGGGGCTCGCTCCTCCTCCAGTTAACTGGAATTGGAGTAACCTGCAACCATGCTGGGAGTCCACAGGCACTGTGTTCAGGTCCTTCCTTAAACGTAAAAGTGAACGTTACAGATGAGGAAAGAGAGGTTCAGAGAGGTTAAGAAACTTGTCTCACATCACACAGCCCAAAAGGGCAAAGAGACAGAATTTAAACTTGGGAAAGCTGATGTGAATGGCCCATGCTCTGGGGGCCTATCTATAAATAAGGGGTTCATGGAGCTTTCTTTAGGGACCCCCCCCCCCCGCCAAGCATCCCCAGAGTCACTAGAGACTAGCTTCTAAATTAAGCCTTCCCAAGGCTCCAAGCCATTGACAGGGACTCATCAGGCATCTTCTACATTTTTAACCACTGGGTTAGGGTCAAATGAGAAGCTGTGGCCTGTCAGAGACCGTGGCCTCTGTGATAGGGGCACCATGCAGCCAGGGCACAGCGGAACTAGGTGCCAGGTATAGAACAGGACCTTATGTAGCCACAAAAGGCTAAAGATACAGCCACAAGCAAGGGCTAGGCACCAGCAGCCATGGAGCCTGGGTGGGGCCTGATGAGAAGGTGCACAGAGGTGGTCAGAGCCACTGACACCTGGGCAGAGGGTCCCTCCAGTGGGACACCCACATTGTTGTTCGTTTACCGCAGCTGCTCGTGAAGGTTGCTGCAGGGGAGAGAGTTGCCTGCTGAGACACCCACATTTCAGAAGCTAGATACAGCCATGTCTGAAGCCAAGCCTGGAAGTTTCAGGTCACCTCAGCCAGGAAGAGCCCTTCTCTGTGTGGGTGGGCTCCCCTGACCCCCAGTGTCTCTTACACAGATCCACAAGAGTGGAGTCATGATGGTGGAGGACACCCGTGGGTCTCCCGCACTGGGACCCAGTTGGAGAAAAATCCACAGGGGTTCTCTGTCTCTGACACAGGTCCCCTTGCATCCGATAGCACTCAGAAGTACTCCCTCGAGAAATGAATGAAGGCCCTGCTGCTGACTGTGACTGACTGTGAGTCTCACCCCCCCCCCCGCCCCGTCTCTAATCCACACCTCCCCTGTAAGGTCTTGGTGTTTCATGATGTCCCTAATATACGTCTCTATTTCCTGCCATCACACACCTGCAGTTTGGTGACCATCCCTAAGGAAGCTTCTAGCACCTATGGCCTGCAGGGTCGAAGAGGGTGAAGACACACCTTCCCATCATACCCCTGTTCAAGAAAGCTGTCAGGCTGGGTCTGAACCCACCCCCTTCCTTGGCCACAGTAGATGCTCAGGATACTGTCCAGCCAGCTACACAACCTGGCCTTCAGTTAGGGAAACGCATGGGTCTGTCATAGGGTGAAAGTCCACCCTATCTCAGGGAAAAGGCTCCGTCCACAAGCCTCTTAGATAAGAGAGCGCCCCCTGGAGGCAGGGCACCAGAACAGGTAGGTATCTGTGGCCACTAAGAATAAAACACTAGCCCTCTGACAGGACAGATCCTCTGTCTTAGTCTTCAGACTGTCTCAATAACTTCATTAAACCGGCAAGGACAACTTCCTCAAAAAAATACAGGCATTTTAGAAATCACTTCCTAGGCCAGCCACTAGGTTAAATGGGAAAAGTGGGGCCAGTAAGATGGCTCAGCGGGCTAAGGTGCCTACCACTGAGGCTGGCAACCTGAGTTTGATCCCTGGGACCCACGTGATGGAAAGAGAGAACTGACTCCTGCAAGTTGTCCTCTGACCTTTACATATGCGCTGTGATGTCCACATGCCTGTATAAACACACATTGTTATTATTATTATTTATTATTATTTTGGTTTTTCGAGACAGGATTTCTCTGTGTAGCCCTGGGTGTCCTGGAACTCACTCTGTAGACCAGGCTAGCCTCGAACTCAGAAATCTGCCTGCCTCTGCCTCCCAAGCGCTGGGATTAAAGGTGTAGGCAACTATGCCCAGATTATGCACCCTATTTTTAAACAGGAAAAAAAAATGTTAGTAACTAGAAAGGACAGAGAGATTAAGCAGCTGACTTAAGGTCATCCAGCAACTAGAGAAACCAGACTTCTACAGCGACCTGGAAGACAGAGTTAAGCACTTGGGGGAGTACCCCTGGATACTTTCCACGCACGCCGCAGGGCTGAGCACCCACCCAGGTCATGCGTGGCACTGTGCCACTGAACACTTCACAGAGGCTGAAGGGCAAGTTAGTTCTGGACAAAGAACGGTGCCAGGCTCTGGGTAATACCACACCATCCTTGCCACTGAGGTCTGCTACCATGTCAGTCAGCTCTACAGAGAGCACATGCCGGTTTGGGTGGCCACAGCCGCCACAAGCCTGAAGCTGTCTAGACCAGCACCGAGCGAGTGCTGCCAGGGTTCCCCTGCCAGATGCTCCTACCCAGGGTGTCTTCAGCCAAGTCTGTACCTGCTGTGCCAATTTACTGAAGAGATGAGGGCAGAGTGGCCCACCCACGGGGCACCACCCTGCAACCCCATGCCATGTTATCCAACACAGGCAGAGCTTCAGAGAGGCAGCCTCCACACGGGGTTTAACAATGGAAGCTCGCAGGCTGGGGGGGGGTGTTTTAATCTGCGTTCCACTGTTCCAGAAATAACAACAATGGTGCCTGCTCTGTAACCTTTTATGTAAAATGTGAAGCCACCCTCACGGTGTCAGCGAGAAGGAGGCATGGTTAATTATGCGACCCGACAAGTAAGGAAACTGAGGCATGAAGAGAATGACCTGGCTGGGGTCACAGCTGGCTGGGACACACAGCCTACACCACCTGGCACACAGAACTGTACTCATCAGGAAAGACCTTCTCGGTAACAAATGAGAAACAGCCACCACCCCTGAAGCACCCCCAGCTCCATTTTACGGCCACGGCAGAGGGATTCAGAGAATCTAACCAATATACTCAAGGACACACAGCATCTGAAGCCCTACTATGGACATACGTTCCACACAGGCTAGGTCCACTGTGTCTTGCGAGGTGCCTGACTTCTGGTTTGTGACATGCCCTAGGGTTAATGGATCCCTGCAGGGGAGAGGTCTCCCTGGCTAGGAGCAACTGGATAGCCAGTAGGCTCCCTGAAGAGTAAAGGGGGCAAGCTGTATCCCAAAGAACACAGCGCCATCCTGATGGTTGGAGACACTTTCCTTGAAGGAGCTAGGGAAGCCTGGGCACAAGGCAGCACCTGTCATCCATGGGGCCACAATACCACAGACAGCAAGCATATCTAACCATTCCCAGCAGGGCCAGGTGGAGCAGATCCAGCCACAGCCTTGGAAGGGGATCTGGGGCTACCTGGGATGCAGCCTGCCTGCTCCCTCAGCCGGCACCAGCTTTCCAGGGCCAGGCAGGTCCACAGCAGCCCCGCTCTGAGAGGAGCCAAAAAAGTGCCACGTGCACACACACATGCAGCTCACGTGTGTCAAACAGGCTCACGTGTGCCCGAACTATCACTCATGTAGGACGCTCACACACTGCAACCCACACGGTGTACTGTCCACATACCCTGGGTGTGAACCCATGTTCAAATGCACTTATTTGCACCCCTGTGCATGTACAACGGTGTAGGCTCACACGTGTGCACTCTCTGCCACACACACCTGCAATCACAGGGATCCACAACCACGGACTCCTGTCTCTCCAAGACCATATATGCAGAGTGCAGACCTGCAATCAGCCACACCCATGGCCACCTCCTGAAGACAGGTATAGATCCAGGAAGCCACAACTCCTGAACACATACACACATACACACGGACACAGACACACACAGGGACAGAGATTCTCACCTGATCCCTCACGCTGGTGGCTCTCAAAGCCATGACAAGAGGGGAGAAACCCACACAGTCCCCCACACGGAGCACACGGTTGGCAGGACACAGACAGATCCCAGAACGTGGTCTTGAATCCTGTTCATCCCACATCTTCCTACACTCACCCTGGGCAGCTCCGTCCTCTCCAGGGCCACCAATGCACCAACGTCCAGTGACAGCAGGGCTGGGCAGCATGAAACCGAGAGAGCTAGCTGAGCGAGGGCCGCCAGCAGCCTCGGCACACGCAAAGAATGTGCAAAAATAAACGCGAAAGGCTGCTAGCGGCCCTTCCCACAGGACTTGGGCTGACGCAGGTTCTGCTCCGCAACAAACATCTTTTTTCTAATTTTAAAGGCAGTGGCATTACCTCCCAGGCTCTCGAGACAGCTAGATGCCATCTCGCCCCCTGAGCTATCCACCGCCAGGGCCAGGCGTGAAAGGGATACAGACGTGCTGTGTCCCAGCCTCCAGCCCTGAGACCCACTGGTCACTTGAGTCTAAACTACACTGTTCCTGTAGGCCCCACTAAGGGTGGTCAAGGTGATCAGGAGCCCCAGATCTACAAAGACACCCCAACTTCTCCTCAAAGTCGTAGTTCAGTGAGTTGGATCCTTGTGGCCCCAACTCTGGTTTCGAAATAAGCACCACATACAGTAGCTACATCTCCTGACAGTGGGAACAAGATCTGAAGTGGGACTCGATTACCCACCCCCACATAGCCCTTGCCTGCACACCATCTTACCTTACGCCTCCCTGCAGGGCCTAACCTCAACCCAGGAACGGCTCGGATGAGAAGGGAGATCACACAGATACCAGACTATGTGGATGGGACCCAAGGCTAAGATCCCCAAATGCTAGCTTAGCTGGAGCTTTGCATCAATCCTGGGGGAGCCCAGATCCTCTGGGCTGTGACTGCCATCGCTCCATCTACCTCCTCCCACTGAAACCTACTTGGCCACCTCTGAGCCTCCTTGTGACTCTGCACCCCAGCGGGGGGACCCAGGATCCTGTGTCCAGCAAGCAGCCTGGCTCCCCATGCAGGCAGCTGGCCTTGGGCTTCCTGGCTGGCCAGGCACTTACAGCTCTTGAGCCTCCGGGCTCCCAGCTTCTTCTATCTGCCTAGTTCCTGGTCTGTCCGATCCTGGAATGCCCCGAGGGTGGTGAGCAGCCAGCAGTGAACCGCTAGACCCAGGGTGTTAGACAATGAATTGATAAACCAATGATTTGAGCGCCCACGGCCCAGAGCTTAGGGTCACCATTCCACAGACGCCAGAGAGAACCAGAAAAGACAGATGCAAGACCCTCGAGACCTAGGTGACACAGCATCTTGGCTTTTACCTGCTCTGCTATAGGCTACCAGGCTAGAGCCCTACACGCCTAGAAGAAAACAAGCGGGAGTCAGAGATTATCTCTCTGAGGCTCCAGCCATCTCCAGGTTCAGGACCCTGGATGCAGGCCTGGCCCACGGCAGTAGCTCCTCCCAGCTCTTCCTGCCCTCTGTGGTGGTATAAACTCGCTCTGCTAAAAGGTCACCATGGCTGTGGTTTAAGCCACTGCACAGCTTCCTCAAGTTCGCTGACTGAATGCCCAACCCCGAGTCCAAAAATACACAAGAAAGGGAGCCCCGTCAGCCCCAAGGTACACTCGTCTGGACCCCAATGCATGGTCACCTGAACCCCAACAAGATGATGAAAATCCTGCACTGTTCCCCGTGCTGGGTGCAGTCCCTGCATATAAAACAGCACCAACCCTGCGCTTGTAACAGCAGCATGCAGCTCCTGTGACTGCATCCAGTCCTGGCCCTGACTGCCATTGCATGTGGTGTCCCCTCCCTGTGCTGAGACGGGTGGGCTTCCCTGCTATCCCGGTCACAGCAGCCTGTCTTATTTATCTAGCAGACCCCACGCAGCCTAGACGTGTGTCTTTCTATCGGTTTTGTGCTGCCATGGTTAATACGATTTTTAAGCTCCCGTTTCTGCTGGCACCCAGTTCTTGGCTCTTGGACTAGTTTGTTTTTGAGAGAGAGAGAGAGAGAGAGAGAGAGAGAGAGAGAGAGAGAGAGAGAGAGAGAGAGAGAGAGAAGCATCACTGTTTTCTTCGCTGGCGCCCCAGGCTGAGGTGAGAGAGGAGGGTTGGGAAGCAGTGTGGAAAGGAAGCAGGAGGGAGTGGGCGGTGATATAGTATCTAAGACCCCTGGGTCCATCCCAGAATAATGTGGGTCTCACCACATAGCAACTCCTGGGGCTCGGGTGGCATGAATAGCCGAGGACCCCACAGCACCTTCCTCTGACTCCGGCACGGAAGACAGATTCTGCCTGAGAAGGCACAAGGGAATACCATGTGGGCAAGAACCTGCTTTTCAGATTCTCAAGCTACACCATCGAGACCACCAGCCTGGGGCCTGGCCTCCATCATTTCAAGCATGGAGGCCACTGGGACGGTTGCCCAGGACAACAATGGTGGGAGACAGAGAGCCAAGGCTAGAAGCTACAGAATGAGGCCTTGTCTCATTCCTTTGTGGTCAATGCTAAAGGACTCTCCTGGACCCTATGAGCAGTCACAAGCATGTGAGCCAGGTGCCGGGGATAACAGTGCTTTGCGCACCGGGCAATTCTTGTTCTCCTCACTGATGCAGAGCTCAGTAGCACTGACAAGCTTAGGGCTGGTGCTCACTCAGAAACCGATGTATTCAGGGTCAGCCATGCCCCGGGCACTCCGACTTGGCCCTGGATGTATCTCAGACACCACAGGAAAGAGTTCAGCGTGACCCAGGGGGTGGGGGGGTAGTGATTTGAGCCACCCTTGTTTCTTAGGCTCCCCTCTGGCTCTCTCCAGGGCAGATTGGGCCAGCGCTCTGAGCAAGCATGCCCTGAGTCCACTGGTCCAACGTGTCACCAAACTGTGGCTTCAACTTGTTGGGAGGGAGGCAGGTATGGTGGTGCATGCCTTTAAACCCAGCACTTGGGAGACAGAGACACACAGATTTCTCTGAGTTTGAGGCCAGCCTAATCTACATAGTGAGTTTCGGGACAGCCAGTGCTATTCAGAGAAACCCTATATTGAGGGGGGGAAAAAAGCCAAAAAGATACTGGGAGGGTAGTGACCATGTCAAACAAAGCAGAGGCTGCAAGCTTCCTGGGGCCACAGAGAACAGGCACGGGATGCCACACAGTGTAGACTGCCATTCAGCATTGGGGATGGCAAATCTAGCAATGGGCATAGCCAGGACATATGGAATGGCCCTGAATTCTCATCCTGGGAGCCTCGCACTTGCCCCTCGTGAGGACCTGCATGGAAAGCCCCAGGACACTCATTTACAAATGACAACACAGATGTACAACAGCTAATTCATTTCTCCTTGCCTCCATTTCAAAGACCACACCCCTGAGAAGGCTGGCCACTTGCCCGAGGACACACAGTTAGTCACTGACTAGACTTGATACCATGCAGCGAGTCAGGCATTCAACCAAAGCTGCCTGTGTGAGTTGCCAGGGGGCAGGTGACAGGGCTCCATCGCTCTGGAGTCCATATAGATCAGAGAAACAACTTAGGGAGGACCCCACAGCCCAGGGAATATATGGAAACCTCTGATCCCACAGATGCAAGCCACAGGACCCCCACCATTTGACAATGCTTTCAAAAGTGGTGACATCAGAAGTCAGTCCCTACTGTTTATTATCAGAGCATGGAGGAAAGCATGCATCTCAGATCCATGTTCCCATCACCCCTCCTGGCTCAAAGGATAACCCTCACCTCCCTCAGGATCCTCCTAGACTCCCATGGCTGTGGGTGACGGCACCAGGGACCACAGCATCTGTTTCTCCCTCTTCCCACAGCTCTGGGCCCTGATGATCCTGCCACTGTTGGCCGATGACTCTCCTCACCGACCTTCCTCTGTGACGTGGAGAGAGAGGATCAAGGCTGCCATAGTGATATAGCAGGTCACTCGATCCATCAGTGGCCGATACTTATTTAACCCAAGGCCTCCAAGGAAGCCCTTCTCCATAATGTCCCCTCCCAGCTGGGGCCTGCAGGTATACACCGGCTCACTCCTGAGGGTGGCAGTCACAGGAAATAAAGTTCTCAAGCAGCTCAAGGTGGAGACAAAGGCCCAGCCAAGTTCCTACTTCACCAGAAATCGTTTGGCTTCCATGAAATAAAAGCTCTACGGCCGCCGCCAGGGTGGTGGTCAATCCTTGGGTCACTGGCAAAAGTAAGAAAGACGGCCATCTCTCCGGAGGCATCCCCCTGAGGCTTAGGAGAGAGAGGAACAGGTGGTTGCTTTGCCCACAATCTAATCATGGAGACTTGTTCCCTATGAGTAAAGCATCTGCCACGGAAGTTTCTAGCCCAAGACCTGCTTGCTGCCCCTGCTGAGCTAATGACTTCAGCATCTTAGGCACTGGTGTTATTTTTATTTTCTCAAAGTGGTTTTTTTTTTTCCCCACTACTTTTAGAAGTGGCAGACGAGGCCTGTCTATTATAAAATATTTGTTGCAAACACACGCGCGCGCTCACACACACCCCCACCCCAAGGCTCGCCACCCCACACGCAGTACCCATCCGTGTAAAGATCTCAAGTCGCGATGTGAGGGAGGGACGGGGAAGCTGAGACCTGATGTGGCAAGCCAGGGATCTTGTCACCTTCCTGAGGCTCGGGTGGTTCCACTTCAGGGAAAGGGACCTAATGACTACTAGAAGAAAGGTTACTTTTCTGATAGGGAAACTGAGGCACAAAGGCACCTAAGGAAGGGAGACATGGACCCCGACGTGCTCGCATTTGGGTGATGGCTCTGCCACCAGCTGGCTGGGTGGTTGGGGACATTGGACTTCACCCTGTCTGAGTCTGTCACATTGTCTGTAAAAAGGGGTGGTAACGGTCACCCTTACCGGAGCCTCGAAGTTTCCACTGTGACTTTATCAGTAAAGGGCTTGGATCAGTCCTGCTGGCCCATCCTTGTGAGGTTGAGTTCCTGAAGCCAGTGTCTGTCACTGGGGCCAACCTTTTCTAAGTCTCACATTCCTTGTCCCGACAGTGATGCCTTTGGATGCATCTAGCCCTGGCATGAACCTCACAGCAATAAGTTTAGGACCTTCATGGGAGGGTCCACTGCCATCTCTAACTGGTTGAGACTGGGGAGGGTTGCATGAGCTGCCACCATTAAAGGAGTTTGGGGTGGGGTGGGGGAGTACCCTCAGGCTCAACGAGGTCCATCTAGTAACCTCTGGCCAGTGCCCCTTTATGGCACACGGATCATCCTGCAGTTGCTCCTGCAGTTACGGAGATGCTAACACCCATCCAGACAAACCCACAAAGTCCCCTGTCCCTGTCACTCACCCTTAGGGGAGTCCCCAACAGCCTTTTATCTGCCATCCCAAATTCCAAGCATAGAGGATACCCTCACCACAAATGTCTCCTGACGATGCTGAGGTTGGATTGGAACATGACCCCAGAAACTGACATCTTCTCAGAACCAGAGTTGTGGCCAGGTCTAGGGCCTTGGAAGGGTCAACAAATCAAGCGAAGATGGGAAACGGGGCTGGGGCGGGTGGTCCATTCCCATGACTGTCTCGTCTCAAGTGGAAAGAGACAGCAGACTGAAACTGACAGAGGGTTACCAGGGAGGGTTGCTGAGCCAGGGGTAGCCTGTGGAAGGCATGTGGCCCAATGCCTGCAGTGCAGACTGTCACCTCTGGAGCTTTGGGTGCACACGGTTACTCTGTCTAGCTCCAGCCTGCAGGATGTGCCAGCAGCCCTCTTCTACACAGACCGTGCAGAAGCTGGCAGCAACTACCGGGATCTCTAGAAGGTTCGTTCTTAGGGCTGGGAAAAATCAACACGGGGACTGTGTATTGGGTGAGGGGGTCCAACTGCACCTCTCAATATCCCCGCTGCGTTTCTGCCTACATCGGGACCTTGACCTTGGCTAGCCTGGTGCTAGCTGTTAGCTCCAGGCCTTCCTGGAAAGGAGCCTCTGAGTCAGATTCTCTCCTGTCACCCCAAGGTGTGACTATTCCCACACACACACCTGAGCAAAAAGGCCAAACGGGGCCAGCTGCCTCACCCAGGTCATTCTCTCTGTGTAGATGCTAGCCACCTCACAAGGTGACTATGCTGATGTCTGTGTGTGTGTGTGTGTGTGTGTGTTTGTATGCATGCGCGTGCACGTACATACATATCTGTACATGTATGTTTGTATGAGGTGTGTGTGCATGACCTCAGGTGTCATCTTCAGGAACGACACCCACTTCCTTTGAAACAGGGCCTCTCACTGGTCTAGGGTTCACTACTTCTGCTACTCTGGGTGGCCAAAGAGCCCCTGGGATTCTCAACACTCTAACTTCCCAGCATTGGGTTTTTACAAGTCGGTGCCTTACCAAGTCCCATTTCATTCCTGAGTGCTGGGGATCCGAACTCAGGTCTCCCGCAAGCGCTCTAGCTGAGCCACCTCACCAGCCCTATAAACGCTTTCTTCTTTAACCAATCCATCCCTCCTCAGAAAGGAGGCTGCTCGGGGGTAGAGAAGAGCCGGCAGATTCCCGAGGTCCCAGCCTGGTGACTACAGACTAGATCTCAGCCCAGCTAGAATTGACCTACAGGGCCAACATCCCGGGCTACTGTACCACCATGGGGACTCTGAGAACACATCAGAACAAGATAAACTAAGCAGCCGCTGTGTCTAATCCCAGAGAGCTAGGGCTAGGAGAGACTATGTCCCTCCCCCTGCCTCAGTTTTCTCACCTATAAGCAAGTATAACAACATCTAACAAATCACAGCAACATCCTCCTGTGAGGGAAGGAGAGCAGAGGGCAGGGCTGAGACTCAAGGACAGCAGTTTCCTCAGGACCAGGCAGGCCTGGAAGGCCAGGGAACCCTTTGTGCAGGAATTCCGAGTCACAGGCTTGGGGAGGTTTGAGCTGTCTTCTCATCATGTACAGGCTGTGTGTCTTGGGCAAGCCACTATTTCCTCCTCTGTAACATGGTGACATTACCACCTGGAATCCTTCCATCACCACATGGAATCCTTGAGGGGCCTGGTGGCCCAAGCCTGTGACTCTAGCACGTGGGAGGTAGAGGCAGGAAGATCAGGAATTCAGGGTCATCCTATGCTACCTAATAAGCTCAAGGCCAGCCTGGGCTACCTGACACCTTGTCCCTCTTCCTCCTCCCCCAGAAAAAGGAGTCATCCAGTTACGGGGCTTAGTTCACCCCACATAATTCTTCACTCTCTCGCCCATGTTATCACTAACATTTTTTACTCTTTCTTGGCAATGATCAGAGTGCTCCAGTGTGGACATACCACAGGCTTTCACAGACACATGGTCTAATCACAGGCTCATGTAGATACACCACTGCCTAGCCAAGGGCTGACATGGGCGTACCACAGTCTAGGCAAAAGCTCGCTTGGGCATACCATAGTCTAGCCAACAGCTCACATGGGTACACCACAGCCTGACCACTAGCTCATATATGGATATACCGTAGTATAAGCACGGGCTCACATGGGCGTACCACAATCTAGCCAAAGGTTCACATGGACATACCACAGCCAGGCCATGGGCTAACGTAGAATCACCACGGTCTAACCGTCAGTTCGCATGAGCATACCATAATACAATTATTGGCTCATATGGAAATGCCACAGGTCTAACCATGGGCTCACAGAAGACCAACTGGCTTGTTTTCAATCTCAGGATTTTGTGCATAAAGCTACTGGGGACATTCTTGTGCAGGTTTATATCAACTTAAGTTTCCATTTCTTTGGGATATTGCCCTTGGGTCTTGGGAATCCCCTTCCAGGCCTATTCTGATACTCAATCAAAACAAACAAACAAACAAAAAACTGAGCTCCTGCTGTGGTCAAGTGCTGCTCTAGGCAAAAGGATGTCAAAGCCATGTGTCACCCACACACACACACACACCTACCACCTTTGCTAACACAGAATCCAGTGACCGGGTAGATCGCACATGCCAAAACCCATGATCAGGGAGGTATGCTGGGCGGAGAAGGCAGTGTGTACGTTTGTCTAGGTCACCACCATCACCCACAGCGGTGGAAAAAATTCGACAGCCATTTCTACAGCACTTCAGGGTTTTGAGGCACTGACCTCATGGCCAGGTACCAAGAGGAAACGTCGCTGTGTCCCCATCATGCCGGGAGTTTTGCATGTAATGTCACTTCTGACCCTCACACGCCACCAAGTCTCCCCGGAAAGAATAAGACCACCCCCCATTCCCGTTTCACAGAAGATACAAAGAGTCCCAGAGGGCAAGGGATGGCTCAGAGGATACACCGCCAGGAGGGGCAGAGCTAGGCTCTGAAGCTTCAAAGACAGGGCACTGGCTGCAAAAGAACCGTGCTCTCCCGGTGCCCACACCCCTCCACCTGTAATGTCAAGTGTCTGTCTCTCTCCGCTCTGCGGGCTTCATTAAAAGCCCCGGGCAGTGACTGTTTCCAATATCAATCAGACAGCTCCTCATTAACTATGAAGGATCTAAATGTTGATCACCTCAATCAATATGTTCCAGGCTCTCATCAGTAAAAGCAAGGAATCATCGGGTCAGCCGAACTTGCTCCCTTTGATCCGAACGTTTCCCACACTGGATGCGCCCCACCCAGGCCACGGAGTCCCTGGCATCAGTGGCCCCTGCACGTCACCCATCCATGAAACCAACAGGGCTCTCACACCTACCCCCGGGCACTCCCCTACTCTCAGGCCAGATGAGCGACAGCTGTGGCGCCAAGGGAACACATAGCTTGCTGCCGAGGTCTGAGCCGTCTAGGGTAATGTTAAGTGTCGGCGTGGGGAGGGGCAGGTCTGGAGTCGGCAAGCAGACCTGTGACCCTGATTGGTAAATAAAGATGCTAACGGCCAATAGCTGAGCAGAAGAGACATAGGTGGGGGTTTAGGTTTCCTGGGCTTGGGGTCAGAGGAGAACCACATGGAGAAGAAGCAGAAGTACAGAAGACGGAAGCCACCATGGGTTAGGAGTCAAAAGAACATGGCCCTGAGGGCTGGCCAATCGGAGCTAAGAGCAGCCCAGATGAACACAGTAAGTGGTATGTGATAATTCGGGGTTATCAATAGGAAAGTAGATTCTGACAGCATAGAGGGTAGATACCTGCCCAGCTCTCGTGCTGCTTAAGGCTTACTGTAAATATAAAGATTGTGCGTGTCTTTTATCTGGGAACTAGATAGTCAAAGGCAGGTTAGAAACCTCAGCCAGGATTAAAACTTTCTACAACGGCTTGCCATATCACCAGGCTTTCTGTCAGGAATGGAAGGGCCGGCCTTTGTGACAGGGTTCAGCAGCTGATGGAGGGGACAATCGCCAAGGCCATTGCTGTACGTCCATCCTCAGTCTCCCCACATGGTGCTTCAAAGGTCTGAGATTAGGCTGCAGGCTGGGTGAGGCACGAGCTGGGTGCGTCCTGCAGCCTACCGCCACATTCAAGATGCCCGCCCTCACACGCAGTCACCTTCCAGCCAACAACGGGCTCAGAGGAGGTTCTCCAGCGGCCATCACCGATGGGAAATCCACTCGGCCCCAACTGCAAGATGAGGAGATAGCAGAGGACAGCATCTTGCAACACAGTATGACTTCAAATAAACAACCTACTACCTGATGGCCACACGGTACAGAAGGAAGCAAGGGTGTAGATAGACTACAGATAGGGAGTGTTTCTGCTAAAAGGGTTAGGGATGGACTCTCTGGAAGTGAGAACTGAAGGAATCATCTGGAGCAAGGCCAGCCCGGCATGTGCAAAGGTCCTGCGGCACAAACAAACCCCAGGGTATGTCCAAACAAAAAGCAAGTGAGGTGTTTCTTTGGCTTTACCCTCTTTACCCTTCCGGCCCACTGGCTTCCAGGTGTTTTCTAAACGTTGCAAACAGCTTCCTTCTGCAGAGAAGGCCCTGGGCATGCCCAGTGGTCTCACTTCCTCCCACTAGGTGGCCTCTTAAAGGCTCCACCCCCTCCCAACACTGCGGCAGGCTAAGAATGGGGCCTTTAATTGGAGGAAGTCTCCACAACATGAGGGACTATATGAAAGAGCCCCAGTGTTAGGAAGGGTGAGAATACTAACGGGGTGGGGTGGGGGTGGGGCTGAGGCGCCAATGAGGCAGGAAAAGTGCCTGCCATTCAAGCACAGGGACCTGCCCTCGGATCCCAGCAACTGTGTAGAGAGCAGGTATAACAATGTTTCTTTCATTCCACATCACAGGGCTGGGGTCGTGGATACAGAAGGGAGTTGGGGCTAGAGAGATGGCTCCGTGGTTAAGAATGCTGGCTGCTACTCCAGAGGACCCAGGTTCAGTTCCCAGCACCCACCTGGCAGCTCACAACTGTCTGTGGCTCCAGTTCCAGGGGGATCAGACACCCTCACACCGATGCGCATAAGATAAAATTAAATAAATTATGTTTTTCAAAAGGGCAGAGAATGGCCGGGCGGTGGTGGCACACGCCTTTAATCCCAGCACTTGGGAGGCAGAGGCAGGTGGATTTTTGAGTTCGAGGCCAGCCTGGTCTACAGCGTGAGTTCCAGGACAGCCAGGGCTACACAGAGAAACCCTGTCTCGAAAAACCAAAAAAAAAAAAAAAAAAAAAAAAAAGGCAGAGAATGATTGAGGAAGACACCTGACTTTCTGCTCTCCACACAAATGTGTACACATACGCACATAAACTCGTATACACAGTAACTCATAAAATGACTAGATGCTCTGAGAACAGGGAATCACGGGCAAGCCCAGGCTGTGCAGGGGAATGTAGAGGGCTGGGGGTGGGCGTTAGAGAATGGAGGAGTGAGTTAGGAGGGTATCAGGATGCTTGCCCAAGGCCTTGAGGAGGGAGAGGATATATATTGGCTGGGAAAGGTAGGGACAGAAACATTTAAGAGCTGCACTGAGGAAGGACCATCAGGCCTTGGGAACAACCAGGGCTCGTGGGGATCCTGGCTGGTGCACCCTCTGCAGAGGGGACCCTAGGGTGGCTGAGTAAGAGCCAGGGACCGTTGCCATCGGTTGACACCTCAACCTGACTCATTCCCCCACAGGAGGCACCGCAGCAAAGCCTGCATGGCCCCTCACCCCGGCCTGCTTTTAAAATAGAAGCTTCCTGTGAAACTGCAAATAATCCATCGCCCAGAGTCCTTAAAACGTTCACAGGTATTTAAAATGCTATACAATCAAGTTCACAAAAAATATAAAGTGTAAGCGTTAAGCTACTTTAATGCCCTAATTAAAACAGGCCAGCGCCTGCGAGCATCCTCTGTTTACTATTTCCGTAATAGCCCCTGGCCTGTTCGCCTTAAAAAAGACTGGGGGTGGGTGGGGGGAAGATAAAGTTTGTTCTCTCAGGCAACCTCTCAACACATCCACAGGTTGTGAACTCTAGAAGGAAGGGCATACAGACCCTTCTGTCCCCTGATGACCCAAGGTTCCCTCTTCAAACCACCAACCTTTCTTCCTCCAAGACTCAAGCAGACACCACTGAGGGACTCCTCTGTGACAAAGACCCCACCAAAGCCACCTACTAAGTTCGCTGGATCCCAAGCGGGTCACCCTGGAGCTGGCCTCTTTCCCAAGCTTCCTTGCCAGCCCCCGGACTCCCAACATATTGCCCCCTGCACCCTTCTTGTGGAGGGTACATCAGAGATCACACACTGGGCCCTACTACCAGAGTACAATGCTGTGAGCACTGGGCTGGCCCCTACAGTGTGCACACAGTAGGTGTCTGATGAATGCCACAGAGAAAGTCCCTTTCTTCTAGACCTTGTATCTGTCACTCATTTGAACTCAAGAATCATTACTTCTTTCAGAAATGGACAGCCGTGAGGCTTCGTGCTCTGGCACACTCAACTCTGAGAAAGGGTAGCCTTGTGGTTCTGGAAAAGGCCAGACACATGGTCACCCGCAGGTGAAGGCCTGTGAACTCTGCCAGCCTCCTCTTGCTCTGCCACAGCCACACACGATACAGCCTCCACACGTTGGCTTCTCAGGGTACCTGCAGTCACCCTGATCACCATGAAGTCCTGATGTCACCCTGTCCTGCCTCTCCTACTGCTCCCACTTTGAGAGGCCAGCTCCACCCCCTCCTGCGTCTGGGGAGTCCCTCATCTTGGGAATTTGGGGGGAGTGGACTTGACGTCTAGTTACCATGGCAGTCTGGGTCAGGTCCCCTTGACAGACGACTGACTCTAGGCCCCCACCAGCGCAGCCTGGCTTTTTGGCCTACAGAAATGTGTACCGACAGCTCATCCCAGCCCCTCTGTACTGAAGAATCACATGCTCCAGTGGTGGACCAAGAAAGACTCAGTATCCTCATCAGCCGACGGTTGCCAACCTCTAAGAGAGATCTCAGCATCCGACGGAGGAGGAAACTGCACAGCTCAAAGAGCTCCAGGCAGTCACGTGAGCAAGAACGCAAAAGAGCTTGCTGCTGAGATGACGTCAGCTCATCTCGTTCCTTCTGCCCCCCCCCTCCACCTTACAGGAACTTAACCATGTCCCTACAGTGTCGTGCCAGATGCCACTGCAGGTGCCTGGCACACGAAGTCACACAAAAGAGACAAGACCCCCTGCCTTGTCCGAGCTGGCATTTTAATGAGAGGAATTGATCAGCAAAAGAAGTGTGTAGAACCTACAATTAATCGTGTTGAGAGCTTGTTGGGGGGCGGACGGCCCAGCAGTGTCCTGTGCATGGGCGTGCAAAGAACATTCTTTTGGAGGTGGCTACCAGACAAATGTAGGGGCTGCGTGACAAGAAGGGGACAGTGGGCCTACAGGCCCTGAGACGATTGTGATGTTCCTCTTACTCCCATTCTATACTGGAGAAACACAGGCCCAGAAAACCAGATCCCATTCACGTCACAAGAATTTGAGTGACAGGCCAGAACCCTCAGCTTGTTCTGACAACAGTTCAGCTGGCTCTGTGCTGAGGCCTCCCTGCAATGAGTTGCCACACCTACCGAGCTTGAACTAAGAGGCAGTGGGAGGGAGGCGTCCTACCGAAGCTCCAGGGGCCACCAAATTCATGACTTCCACAGTCACAGTGAGGAGGAGGACAGCCGCTGCCCCATCCCCCACTCCCTGCACAGCTGAATGGTCACAGAAGCAGGCAAGTGCCCATACCCTTGGAGCCCTCATGGGGATGGCAACTCTAAACCCAGCTCCGAACACCACTGCTGGTCCCCAGGTACATGCCGAGGTGTATCTCCAAACAACAGTGCACGCCTCAGTAGAAAGAGCAAACTAGCCTACCCAAGACCCCATCTCAGGGACTCCCACCACCTGCAGTGTCTGATAAGCTCTTCTAGAAGGTTCTATAGTGAATGCTGCTCTGATTTGCTTGTTTGTCTGCTCAGGAACCCAGCTTGTGAACGTGTGCTGGAAGTCCAGCCCCAACACATCCCCTCTGCCCCCTGCTCCCAGCTCTTGAGTTTTCAGGAAGACCTGAGGCCTCACCTACAGTGAAGGGATAAGTTTCACTAACGGCCCTCTGCCCTCATGGATCAAGGACACTCTAGGCAAGGCTGGCCCAACACCATTTCATCCTCAGCCACTTGAGCAGGGACCAGAACTGCCGGAACCATCCCCTCATCACCACTCCCACCCCCACGCTGTCCTCCATTGGAGTCTGAAGTTACCAGTTCCGGTGTTTGTTGAGTGAATAAACAAAATGACCCAGAGTGCCACACCCTGTTCCATTACTATCATCTCTATAATTTGGTGCATTTGTTCACTGAGGCTATTTTAAGAACCTTACAGGGTAGCGCTGGGGAACCCGGCAATCCTCCAGCCCCAGGCACAGCCAGAGCCTGTTTCCTCTTCCCTTTTCGAGGTTACATTAAGCAAAATTTCTTCATTGGCAAATAAATGCTCTGTCCGTCAATAAGCAAGAGGACTAAATCAAACTGTTAGCTGTCATTCTTATCTCTTAAACAGACCCATGGATTTCCCAACTAATCAGAAAAGGAATCAAACGCTGCCATTTGAGGTCAGAGATAACCTGGTCAATTTCTGCCAGGAGGAGGGAGTGAGGCGGGCATTTGCGTACAGGTCTCCCCCCCAAAAAAAAACAAACACTCCTGTAAATAAAGCCAGCCTCCATCCTGTCTGCACAATGCGGGGCTTATTGAGTGAGTCAGGTGTTTGGCTGATTAAAAATTGATCCATTTCAAAATCTAATCAACAGAATAGGATTCTTTCATACGTTATCGGGAGAGCTGCTGACATCGAAAACCAAACCTGTTATTAACCCATGAACTCCAGTGACCCGCTCCCCACTCCTCCCAGGGACCGTAAATTATTCAGTGGCCCACGACCAGGGGGGCTGCTGGGCCTGATGGATTTAGACCAGGGCATCGGTCCAGGGCTTTGGGTCGATGGCGTGGCCTCACCAATCCCGGGAGGCCGGGGTTCAGGACACTCGGGGGCTGCATGTCACGACTGTGAATACATTACTGCCATCCGCTGGGGCCTGGGCTGGGCTGTGCCTTTGACTAAAAGGCCTCTCAGAGGAGGGTGGGCAGGCTGGCCAGGGCCTTTGGGGACACAAGGCTTGGGGAAGGCCATCCAGATTCCCAAGTTAAGAGATGGTTTCCCTTGAACTACAGAAACAGAATGAATAAATAAAGACTCGGGTGGCATTTGGCAAAGGAGGCCCAGCCAAACTATCTCCTTTAGATGTTTGCCTCCTCATACAAAGGAAGGTTCTGAGGCTATGTGGGGTGCTGGGCAGAGATGCCCAGAGGTTGCCGGTGTGTTTACTGGGGCCCCCTGAGGTGGCCCTGACCTTCTCAATGATTTCTAAGCTCTCTGACCTTGAATCAGAGCCTTCCTGAGAGCCAAATCTTACCAAAGCAAGTTCAAAGAAATGTGCCCCATCACATCACCTCCTCCCCCTCCTCTCCCTCCTCCTCCCTCTGCTTCCTCCCCCCACTCTCCCAGTACACACATACCCTGTCAGTTTACATTCTGCTGAGCAAGTAGGGACTCTCAGGGCAACAAGGCCATCTGAATTTAATACTGTAGCTTCCCGGCCCGGCCCGAGTTTAACAGCTCACCCAGTGGGGAGGATAAATACGGAGGAGAAAACAGAAGCGTCCTCCACAGGGCTTGGGAGCATGTTGGCCTGGAGACTGGGAGAACAGACCAGGAGAGTCAGATGCTGACCTGGGCCTCTGGGAGAAGCAAAGCCAGGGTAAACATGTAAATGAACAGTCGGAATCTTAGCTCTGTCACTTCTTAGCTGTGTGAGCTTGGGCAGGGACACCACCTCTCTGAGCCTCCAATGGCCTCTCTGAGGAGGTCACAGTTCAGGATGGGATGACAGGGACATGATGGGTGCTGAGCTCAGTGGCACAGCACAGCCCCTAGAGCCCTTGATATGGTCATCTGCACACCCGACTGAATGCACCCCACCTCCTCTGTGACAACGACCCCCACTTGTGTTCCAGGGCATGAGAATTCAACAGGAACCCCAGAGGGTACCTGCACTGCATGTGATTGGGTTTGAAAGCCAAGTGCAGGGTTCAAAACCCAGCTCTACCACATACATGCGTACAGGCTGTGTGACTGAAGAAAAGAGAACTGACCTCTCTGTGCTTCAGCACTCTCCATTAAACCAGGATGCTACAAACGCCAGCCTCGTGTGGCTCACTTAACATACTGCCTGGCACACAGCAAACCCTGGACCCCAGGCTAGACATCAGGCCTTCCTGAACCCGAGCCTGTCAGTACTGAGACCTAAAACGGTCATGGCCCTCTTCCCATAGTCCAGCTCAACACTGACCATAAGCAAGCACTCAGACAAACACAAAACCCAAAGCATCACAGGCATGTCCGAAACACATGCACACCAAAAGAACCAGCATCAAGAGCACCCGAGGGCTTCCATGCCACCGGTCCCTGAGATGTTTGAGCCTCCAGCAAACCACTGACAGGCTGCTTGTGCCGCAAACCCTTCGGGACCTGAGAATCTGCTCTTAACAGTCACTGTGATCTTCAGCCACCCATGTCCTTCTCAAAGCAGGCTCTCCGTGGGAGGCTCCAGGACCCGCGTCACAGGCCCTTTTGGGCTGTCACTATGCCATCCGTTGGGTGACAGCCCAGGGCAACACAGATACCAGCCTGACCGCCACAGCCAAGCAGGAGGCAGCTCCAGGCTTAGGAGCTGAGGCAAGAAGATGCTCCCTCTGTACAAAGCACAGTGTTGCCAAGCCTCGGAGAGGGTACAGTGATGGTGGAATGAATTAACAAAGGAGACAGAAGTCCCCGAGGATCCAGGAAGGAAGGGGAGGGTGAAAGAGGCCATCCTGGGGGCCCAGAGGCCAGGCTCTAAGCCTGGCCCAACCTTACCTGACCAGAGGGTCTCAGGAGACCTCAGACTTGGAGGAGGGGATGGTGGCACGTCCTCGACAGCAATGGACAGTACTAGCCAGTCCCTAGAAGTGAGCTGGCCCGACCCTGGCGGCTGCTGGCCACCAGCACTGTTTACTCTCTGCCTGTTGTCCTCGTGACGGGCCTTCCAAGAACTGCGATCAATGCTAGCCTGGCTGCCCACAGCTGGTCTCCCTGCAGCCTAGGTTCAGCTTCTGAGGCCCATGCTAGGATGTCCCCAGCCTGGCTCCAGCGTCTGCCGGGATGATAAGCAGACAGCGCCAGCCTGCTCATCCACAGCCCAGAGGCGACTGAAGGGCGCAGCCCGAGTGGGACCCTCTTGATGCAGGCGAGCCCACATGTGACCCTGCTTCCCTGGCCTGAAGAACTCACAGGCCTGCATCCCGGTCAGGAAGCACATGGGCCTGTGATGGGGCAACACGGGGTGTGGGGAGAGGCCGGGTGCTCCTCATAACACAGCTCACGGCATCGAATGAGAAACACAGCCAGGCCAGGATGCAGCCTCCAGGATGGCGAGCCTGACACTCGGAAGAGAGACTGAAGGTGAGGGGGCTGCCGGATCCAACCAGCCACCCAAATCCCACCCCGCACTCAGGAAACTGAGGCAGGAGGACTTTAAGTTTGAGGCTACCCTGAGCTACAGAGCAAGACGCTGTCTCAAAACTGAAAACAAAGGTAAAATAAAAAATAAATAAACTAAAGAAAGCCAATCACCCAGGCTGTCCAGCTAAATAAACAAACATGTCACTGTGAATCATAGAAAAACGACGTACTGATTTTTGTCTTTAACTGTTAATTATATCGCAAATATTTTGTGAGCTGTCTTTGCAGTAAGAATTATTTATTCTCCCCGCCCCTTGCTCCAGCCCTGCTTGCTACGGGCCCCAATCACTCCAGGTCCCCACTTGCTCCCTCAAAAGAGGGCATCAGATCCCATTCCAGATGGTTGTGAGCCACCATGTGGTAGCTGGGATTTGAACTCACGACCTCCGGAAGAGCAGTCAGTGCTCTTAACCGCTGAGCCATCTCTCCAGCCCCCAAGAATTATTTATTCAAAATTCCAATTTAAGCAGGCATCCTCTAACTGTTCTTGATTACTGCTATTGCTCAATTATACTTGTAGATTTATTTATTTGTGTGTTTATTATTTATTTATTTATTTATTTATTTATTTATTTATTTATTTATTTATTTACCTGGTAGCAATACTGATCTCTGTTCCAGCCTCTCACTGAAGGTCTCCTGTCAGTTTTAGTTCCTCTGCAGGACAGAACAGCCATAGACTCTAGGCCAAAGCACCTCCATTGTCCTGGAAAGCCCTATTCCCACACACCCAGAGTTTATCGATCAACTCACCCAATCATCAAAAATAAAGGAAGCAAAAGGCTTTAGGGCCCCTGTTTTACAACTGAGGAAACTGAGGCACAGAGAGGCAAAGGCAGCCAAAAAAAAAAAAAGTCACCCAGCCAGGACAGTCAGAACAGTGTCTACACAGACAGCGAGCGGATTTGACTCTTTTACTGCTGTCTCTTAAAGAATGGCTGGACCTGGGGTGTGGCTCAGGTGGCCCTGGCTTCAGTCCCCGATGCCATATAAACAAATGGTTTCTCCTCAGCAACATTCTGAGGGCAGCCTGGGTTACGTGAGTCCCTGTCTTCAAAATTTAAATAAATAAAAGCTAGAGCACTCAGGAGACAGAGACAAGCAGATCTCTGTGGGTTTGAGGCCAGCCTGGTCTACAGAGAGAGTTACAGGACAGCCAGGGCTACACAGAAAAGCCTTGCCTTGAAAAACCAAAAACAAAACAAAACAATAGATAATAAAAGATGTGAGCCTTTGAATAAAGAGGATATAATGGCATTTAAAGCATGGTACCCCACTCTGCAAACATCAGAAGCACATCGGGTGACAACGTATCCAAGGGGATTGGGATAAGAGCACTTGCTGCAGAAGCATGAGGACCCGAGTTTGAATCCCCAATACCCACCTTTGAGCATGTGTGGTCACGTGTGAGCATCTGCCCTAGTTTCATTCATCCACTGTGGTAAAACAATTTTACCCAAAGCATGTATTGCATCTTATAGGTTCAGTATATTGTCGAGGGAACCCAAGGCAGGAGCCTGAGGCAGACCATGAAAGAACAGCATTCACTGGCTCACATACAAGGACAAGCCTAGGGATGGTGCCACCCACAGTGGACTGTGCCATCCTATATCAATCCTCAATCAAGACATTCCCTCACAGACATGACCATGGGCTGTATCAACCTGACACCTGAAGCTCAACTAGAACAGTACCTATAACTCCAGTGCTAGAGGTGGGTGGTTGCTGAGACAGGAGGATAGCAGCAGCTTGCTGGCTGCCAACCTAAATTCAGGCTCAGTGAGAGACTCTGTCTCAAGGGATAATAAGGCAGATAATGATGAAGCAGGACACCTGACACCCTCCTCTGGTACACCTACACATACACATATACCGCAGGTACATGCAAACAAACATGCATATGCAAACATTGAGATAGACAGACAGACAGACAGACAGACAGACACGTTGAAAGCAACTGGAGGCCACACTTAGCTGGTGGAGGTGCCACCCTGCTTGGAAATCATTATGAGTGTCTCTAGCTGTCCAGAGCCAGCCAGGTCTCCCTACACACCAGAGATTCTCCTTAGGGGATGCTCCAGGGGGTTCCCTAGAGACACTTCTGTCTGTCCTGACAGAGGAAGGAAGGGAGGGAGGGAGGGTGGGAGGGAGGGAGGGTGGGAGGGAGGGAGGGAGGGAGGGACTAAGAAAGAAAGAAACAAAAAAAAAGAGACAAGAGAAAAAATGTCAATCAAAATCCAAGTTTCCATGGAGAGACAAAAGACCCAGAAAGCCCCACGCACACCTGAGAGAGAAGAACCTTCAGACGGCCAGACACCGCCCGTGATGAAGCATGGCAGGGGAAGGACAGAGCCCAGAGCCCAGCAAAGAAGAATCTAAATGCCACTGAGGGAGCTCTGAGGAAAGAGAAAAGGCACTGTGAGGGAGAAGAGATTAGTCATTCAACAGATGGTGCTGATGAATTAGCCCACACCCCACATCCAGACTGAGACCTGCCAGCCTTCACCCAAACCAACTCAAAACGGACAGAACTGTATACCGTGCTGTGTGAGAACGGGAGGTTGCCCGGATGACCTGGGACTCGGTGGTGATGGTCCAGACCCAACGTCAAAGACTTTGATTGTTTGACTTCGTCACATTGAAAAGCTTGAGGGCTCGAGAGATGGCCCCTCAGTTAAGACACTCTTCCTGAGGACCTAAGTCTGGTTCCTAGTACCCAAGTCAGGCAGCTGTCGCTGGAGCTCCCGGGGATCTGATGCCCTTTTCTGGCCACCATGGGCACTGCATGCATGTGCATATACTCACACAGACACATAAATGAAAGAAAATCAAGTCTTTACAGGAAACAATGAAGATTAAATTTGTCTGCTGTGCAAAAGACCACGCCAAGAACAGGAGGAGAGACCTGGAGAAAACAACAGTAAAATATCCATCTAATAAAAAGGGGTGGAGCCTCACGAGAGGGGGTTATTAATGAAGGGGAACCATGTGGGCCTATGGGTCACATCTTGACCCCGTTCCTGATCCCAGATGCATGTGAAGAGCCACCTACAGCTCTCGCTGCCATGTTTCTCCCTCCATGCTACATTGTATGCCCTGAGCTGCAAGGCTCAGGGAAGTGACAGGGCTGTCTCTGTAAGGATGGCAGAGAAAGGATCTGAACCCAGACCAAGTCTGACTCCAGAGCCACATAAACCCCAAGATTCCCCTTCATACCCACAGGAGAGCAAGGAGAGGCATGGCTCTAGCTCCTCTCCGGGCTCCTCCTGGAGGTGCCAGCCGCACACCGCACACCGCCACACAGATTACAAAGAGGGGCAGAGCAGGTGGGCTTACAAAGCCACAGCCTCAGGGTCCCCGCTGGGTGCCCATGGCTAAGGCCAGACAGAAGCCCTGCCAGGCTCCTTTCATCTCTGTAGAGAACGGATGTGGTTTCAGGCCCCCTGAGAGCCCAGAGGTTGAGCTGAAGGCTTTCTAAGGGAGAATAAAAAAAGCTCACAGGCATCTCCGGTCACACGGGGTGACACCTGGCTCTTCTCACCACGGAGCTGGCTAACAAGTACCTTCAAAGGACAGCTTGCTGGCTTTTGTCCCCCTGTCACTCCGTACACGGGAATGGTTTTTCCTGTGCCCTCCGAGTTGTTTTGGTTTGAAGCGGCCAAAACCCATCGAAAACCCAAGAGAACGGGAGATGAGGAGAAACAAGCCATCCCGGCAGAATCAGACAAGGCGGCATCCGGGAAACCGAAGCCTGAGAAATTATCTTGATCATAACACTCCTCGTAAGGTCACACGGGGAGAGCACGCTGGCAGCAGGTGAGAAGGGTTCTGGAAGATGCTAGGAATGAGGTGTCTTCAGGCCACTTCTACATCCAGAGAGCCACACCTCCTATGCTGGAGGGGTAAGGGGGAGCAGTCTCGGGGAGCCCCTACAGTCATCCCTGAACCCTGGGACACTTGGAGGATAGAAACCTTCACACTGTGTTAAAGCCCTACCAGGGACCTGGATTCAAAGACTGAGTCGCTGTATAGACATTCTCAAGGGAAGGAGATTCGCAAACCCCTGGAGACCAGGAAGCTGAGATACAGTCTGTTTCCACTCTGTCCCTATCATCGGTATGAAGAACTCTAAACAATACAGTGCACCAGGACAGATAGTAGCCATGTGGTGGTGGGTTCGTTTTTTTTCTTTCTGATTACCCTTATAGAAATTATGATCATATAACATGGAACGGCCAAGAATTTCCAGAAATTTCCATGGAAGATTAGAGCGTGTGTGTGTGTGTGTGTGTGTGTTTCTAATTATAGATGGTATCAATTTAATATAAAGATGTTTAAATACGTAAAGGACCCAGGTATTGGCCACGCTATGGAGACAAAGACAATGGCCTCAGGAAAGACTCAAACCTGATTCTCTAGGTCACTCCATGCAGGTGGCTTTTGTTGTGTCCTCGCAGAAATGAGGTGTTAGTTCTAAACTTCTATTTGTTCAGGAACTCATCAAGAGAGAAAAACTCCCCTCTCTGAGCCAACTGAAAAATACCAGGGAAGTCTCTGATTGGCCCAGTTTGGGCCACGTGACTTCCTTGAGTCAATCACTGTGGGCACGGGTGTGGGAATGACAGCTCCCCTATCTCCTTCGGTTGTCACAGATCTGAGGGAGACTTAGGATGCATGATGGCCACTCCAGGAGTGGGGTTGGCATGAGGGACAAGCCAAGGTATCTCTGCCACTCCATGGCCCCTACCCACTTGCTGGTCCCAAAGTGCACAAGGATCCGCCCACCTCACTAGGTAGAGAGCCCCAAGTCCATGATCTCAGAAGCCATCTCACAAGGCCAGTCACAAATAGGACCACACACTGAGAGCTCAGCGGGTCCTCCATGAGTGGGCAACCCCACCATCCCATCTCACAGGAAGGACAAACTGGGGCTCAGAGAGGCACAGGGCCATGCGGAAAACACACAGCTTGTTCAGAGTCAGAACAGGAGTGGAACCTGACACCAATAGACTCTGGACCTCTTTACCTCCATACTGACTGACCCCACGACCACGAGGAAAAACCCTTGGATGGGGAATCAAGCTCCCCAGAGAGTCAAGAGACTTCTCTACTGGGATTGAAAGAGGAGGCTGGTACCGTGAGTCCACACACACGTGGAGGTAAGCTTTAGACTCACGTGGGTTTGGAACACTAAAAAGTGCAGTAGGATCACCCAGGGTGACCTGTTAGGCTCAAGACTACAAGGTCTTGCCCCAGGGACGCTGACTCAATAGGTTTTTAAAAGGCCCTGAACAAACTGATTCCCAGAAAGCATAGATGCTACAAGTCCCAAGAACCTTGGGCCAAGCCGGGCAGTGGTGGCGCAGACCTTTAACCCCAGTACTTGGGAGGCAGAGGCAGGTAGGTTTCTGAGTTTGAGGCCAGCCTGGTCTACAGAGTGAGCTCCAGGACAGCCAGGGCTACACAGAGAAACCCTGTCTCGAAAAAAAAAAAAAAAATCAAACAAAAAAACCTTGTCCAGGAAATTACTGAAAAACATTGTTCTTGCTTGCTAATACTACTGGACATTTAGTAAAAGCAAACAGCACGTGGGTGAATGACCTCTGATCTTTGGGCTTTATCTCCCAGACCAAATCCCCCCCCCCCCCCACGGCCCATCGTTGGTTTACCCAGTATTTATTTACACATGCTTTCCCACAGGGCAGAGTCAAGCAAGCGGTTATGCAAGAAGATGGTATTCGGGTAACAAAATCACTCGGTTGACTTCCGGCATGTGGGTCCGTCCAGACTATAGAATTCACCAGGAAACCATCCTACCCAAGATGAACTTTCGGTCCAAAGTTACCACCCACAACGAAAGCAGGATCAGACCGGCAGCCTCTGAAAACAGGCTTATTACCCACACTCTGGAATGGTTACTTTTCTTTTTTTTTTTTTTTTTAAAGATTTATTTATTTATTACGTATGAATACCCTGTAGCTGTCTTCAGACACACCAGAAGAGGGCATCAGATCTCATTACAGATGGTTGTGAGCCACCATGTGGTTGCTGGGATTTGAACTCAGGACCTCTGGAAGTGCAGTCAGCGCTCTTAACCACTGAGCCATCTCTCCAGCCCCAAGGAATGGTTACTTTTCTTATTGCTACAACAAAAGCAACTGAGGGGAGAAGGACTGGCTCTGGCTCACAGTTGGAAGGGATGCAGGCCAGCATGGCGGCAGGCAGCACCTCCTCGACGGGACCACCACGGAGGCAGGACTGAGCCATCTTCCTCCCATCTGGGTGGAATAAAGTTAAACAACCTCCAACCCCACCCCAGCAACCCACTCCCTCCTGTAAAGCTCCGCCTCTTAAAGGTTTCCCAATAACCTGCAACAGCCGGCAGCTGAGGACCAAGTGAGCCTGGGGAAGGGTAGGGTGTTTGCCTCTAAATAAGCGGTTCTCGGCCTTCCTAACACTGTGCTCTTTAATACAGTTCCTCATGCTGTGGTGACCCCCTCCACCATAACTACTTCGTTGCTACTTTATAACGCTAATCTTGCTACTGTTACGGATTGTAATGTAAATATCTGATGTGCAGGGTATCTGGTATGTGACCCCTAACGGGGTGGAGACCCACAGGTTGAGAGTCATTTATGTAATCTATAACATTCCAAAAGCAACCCTAGAGCCGAATTTATGCTCGGTAGGTCAGTTCTTCACCCTCATAATGGCAATGGCAGTGACCGTTACTGCACACCTACTGTGTGCCGGGCACTGGGCCCACACAGCGTTTTCCACGGCCCAGATCCTCCTTCCCATATGACCGTAATGTAAGACTCAGACTGGAGAGGTGGCTCAGCGGTTAAGAGCACTGTGCTTGCAGAGGACCCAGGTGGTGCGTCACAACTGTCACTGTCTGGAACTCCAGTTCTAGGGAATCTGACGTCCTTTCAGGCCTCTGAGGGCATCAGGCATATATATGGTGCACATACACATAGGTATAGAACACTCGTACGTATACCATAAAATTTAGAAATCTTGAAAGACTCCGGCACAGAGATGAGCCTCTCCACTTGCTCAACTTCACACACACACACACAAAATGCCACCCACAGAGACCCTGTGAGAAGCCCCTCGGCTGTCCCATTTCACAGGGGACACAAGGCCGAGGAAGCACGGAGTATTACAATGACGGAGTATTACAATGAATGACCTAATAATGACCAGCCGTGGTCAGAACCAGCCATGTGACACAGAGGGTCATTCCCTCTCATCCCAAGCCTGGAAACACCAGGTTCTTCCTGCCTCTGTTTTATGTATTTATATGTGTGACATATGTGTATACATGTTTATGGGTGGGAGAATGGGGTGGGGAGGGGGTCAATGACAGTCTTCTTCCTTAACCACGCTCTCCAGCTACTTATTATTTATTTATTTATTGGTTTTTCAAGACAGGGTTTCTCTGTGTAGCACTGGCTGTCTGGGAAGTCACTCTGTAGACCAGGCTAGCCTCAAACCCAGAAATCCACCTGCCTCTGCCTCCCAAGTGCTGGAATAAAAAGTGTGTGCCACCACTGCCTGGCACCCACTGTGTGTGTGTGTGTGTGTGTGTGTGTGTGTGTGTGTGTGGTCTGTGTGACAGTGTCAGATTCCCTGGAACAGGAGCTACAGACAGTAGTGAGCTGCCGTGTGGTTGCTGGGAATTGAACTCAGGACCTCTGGAAGGGCAGCCAGTGCTCTTAACCACTGAGCCATCTCTCTGCCTGCCTTCTTTATTTTTTTAAGGGTTTTCTCACTAACCCTGGAGTTCTCCTATTTGGTCTGAGTTCCCAGGATCCTCTTGTCTCCACACCTCCAGAGCTGAGATGACAGGAATGCCTTGGTTGTTCTAAGAGTGTTTGGGACCCCAACTCTGACCTGAATGCTTGTATGACAAGTGTTTGTCCTGCCGAGCCATCTCCTTGGGTCCTCTGCTTCAATTTTGAAGGCAGGTCCCTTCCTAACTCCGCCCTGCATGTTAGAAGCTTGTCTCCAATGCCATCGGGGATGAGCTGGCCACTTCTGGAAAGATGTGTGTCCCCAATCCCTGAGCATCTTGCCTGGAGCCTCCCTGATACCAGTGTAGCTGGTACCTGACACATCCTGACACAAACACACACGTATCCAACTCTTAAAAATGGGCAGCACTTACTCAACAGCCTAGAGGGTTCAGAGGGAACCGTCAGCTACCAGCAGCAGGTCTGCAGCGCAAAGTGCCGCCGTGAATCAGTATTCCAGGGTGACCGTGATACTAATATGCAGGGCCCACCACCAAGAATCCCAGATCCCCCAACCCCAGCTACTTATCAGAGAATCTCTCTAGCCAGATGGCAACTGGCACAGAGCACCCAGCCCCACAGTGTCCACGCCCAAAGAGCTGGACCTCAAGGCGGACCACAGGTGTATACCACCATCTTAGAAATGGCAGCCTGTGATGGTTTATATATGCTTGGCCCAGGGAGTGGCACTATTAGGAGGTACGAGCTTGTTGGAAGAAGTAGTCACTGTGGGGTTGGCTTTGAGACCCTCCTCCTAGTCATATGGGAGCCAGTCTTCTCCTGTTTGCCTTTCAGAGGAAATATAAAGCTCTCAGCTCCTCCCACATCATGCCTGCCTGGATGCTGCCATGCTCCCGCCTTGGTGATAATGGACTGAACCTCTGATCCTGTAAGCCAGCCCCAATTAAATATTGTCCTTAGAAGAGTTGCCTTGGTCATGGTGTCTGTTCACGGCAGTAAAACCCTAACTAAGACAAAGCCACTATGTCAGCTTTACCCCAAGGGATGGAGGTACTCCAGTCCCCGTAGTACAGGACGTTCTATTCTGGCTGTCCGGAGCGTCGGCATGCTTCATACACGCACATCTATATAAATGTTTGGTCCTGTGGGTCGGATGTCTCAAGCAATGGTGGATTTTTTTTAATCTTTCCCTTTATTACAAACCCCTAAGTAAATAATGGCAGGAAGAAACAGAGAGTATGCATTTGACTGTGGAGACACCAACCCCGTTCCTCCCTGTCCACCTGGGCAGGGAAAGTGCCTCATTCTTGTCCCTGAGTTGGTCTGCTGCCTTCTTCAATTTTCCAGATGAACTGTGTGGAGGCTCAGCATCCTTGACTGGCCACTCCTGCTACCCCAGGCTCTGAGCCCCTGCACCCTCCAGCCCCTGTCCATTTCTCTGACTTCTGAAGACACTGTCCCCTTCCGTCCCAGATACAGACTTCAGCAGAACTGGAAACCAGTCTCATCACAGTCAGACTGTCCATCCCCCTAGCCATAGTTGGCTGTTTGGGGGCCCTCCCAGTGGGGGCCCAGCCACACCACACTTCCTTTCCTTCCCTGGAACTACAAGCGTATCTCCTCACCCCAGGACCTTTGCACATGCTGATTCCCTGGACTACTCTGTCCCCTGTCATTCCAGGAGTTCTTCCCTGACACCAAGACTAAATCTGATCCCAGTTTAAGCTCTTCCTTCCTAGCTCACCACGCACCCAAGCCCTCAGCATGAGATGCAATTTCAAATGTGTGATTATTCGATCCATGGTCTATTCGAAGATTTTATTTCTAAACACCATGGAGACCCTCAGCTCCATGAGGGCAGAGAGCGAGTCTACTTTGATCCCCAGGGGCATCCCTGGTATGTGTGTGTGGTTAGCTGCCTAGCAGTGAGGAGATGCAGAGCAAAGCTTGCTGGCCCCTCCCCAGGTGAAGGAATGATGTCATCGCTATCTACCCCTCCCCACTCCACTTCCACCGGACTGAGCTGAGCATGCAGCCTCTCACGTCTTTCACGTATGACATCACTTTATCTACGGGCAGGTGCTGTGTTCTCTGGCCTGAGATAAACCTTTAATCACAGTAAGATGAGCGAGACTGTCCACTGGAACGGCCTTGGACAAATACTCCTCTGACGTAGCTGTGCGTGTGCATATACGTATGCAATACATACGGGGCTCCCTTTGGGGGAGTGTACTGCACGCAAGAGCCCCCCCCAAAGAAACACATGTACCCGCCTAGGCAGACAAGCAGTTCAACATTCCTGAAGCAGGTGAGTGCCCACTGCACCCTGAGGGACACGGGAGGAACATCCAGCCTGGGCACCATGCAGCTAGCACTTACAGAGTACCTACTGTACACTGAGCCTGTATAAAATTCACTCCACTGTCCCCAGTCAAAGACCCCTTTCACAGAGAAGGAAGGAAACGGGCCCAGAGTGGTACACACCTGCCTCTACAACCGGGCTTTTGACCACGAGAGCCTCCAGCCCTCCTAACAGAGCAAGGTAAAGACGCCTGAGCCCTAGCCTGGGGTGGGGGACAGTGGAAGAGGGCCACCAGGGCTCCAGCTAGGAAAACTTGCTCTAACCGGTGTGACGTGTACAAAACAAACAACAGCCGCCGTTTCGCAGTGAAAGACTGGACCAAAATTGATAGTCTCACGGACCACGGGGAGAACAAGAAGTGGACTGGACCGGAGAGAGCAGCCCTCCAAGCCTTGCTTCTGTGTCACGCCTCCTTGTCTGTATTCAAAGCCCTGTAGAAATGTACCCTCTTTCCCTGGCAGCTGTACAATCTTCCCCAAATCCTTCCACGGCCGGTACCTCCCCCTCCTTGCCCCAAATCCCAGAAATCTCCCTAGGCTTCTCTTTGTCCCCAATGACTGGATCCAGAATAAAAATAGACAGACTAGAGCTGCAGGCAGTGCTGTGCCGACCTCCTGGGGTTGTACGTGTGTGCACGTACACCGGTGTGCGTATTTGTGCGCTCATGTGTTTGGATACATGTGTGCTTATACCAACACAGATTTGGGAGGGCAGGAGAGCAAGAAAGGGCTAGGAGTCATCGTCCCCATTCCACAGATGGGAAAAACTGAGGTAAAAGCAGGTGGCTTTTCTGGAAACAAAAGGTCCCATGGCTCAGCATGTCAAAGGCCTGGCTTTCTCTGCCAGACCCCTCCCCTCAGGGGGGCCTGGCCTCCTTACAGGTAGTTAGGGCTCCTGTCCCTTTTGCCAAACAACACGCTCAGAGTAGGGCAGGCTGCACATTTTGGGAACAGGTCCCAGTCCCAGAATGGAAATGGGTCTTCCCTCCCCTCCCTGCACAGTGGAGCTCCCTCAGCTGAGGAGCTGCCTCTCCATCAAGCTAGCGGGGTTGGGGCAGGGGTCACCATCTACAAGGATACAGACCCCACCCTCCATCTTTCATGGAATCTGAGATCTAAGAATTGTTCTGTCTTGGTGTCTGTGTGTCTATCACTCTGTGTGTGTGCGTGTGTGTGTGTGTGTGTGTGTGTGCGTGTGTGCGTGTGTGCGTGTGTGTCACATACCCAGGCCTCATTTGTGTGTTTCTGTATCTCTGTCTTTGTCTCTCCTGTTCCCTTCCCAGCCAGGGGGACGAGGGCAAAAAAAAAAATCTCCCAAGATCCTCAATTTAAAGTAAAGTCAACACGGCAGCTCCACTTTCCTACCGCCTCATAATCAAACTTGTGAGGGGCGGACGGGCGGGAGCGAGCAGCGAGGCTCCTCGGAGAGGGTACAATCAGACAATTTTTAAGATCATGGAGTATTAGACCGGTCCCAACTGGGTTTACTAATCAAACAGCCAAATCCTTCATAACCAGCCATTCCCTACAGGGCAATTAAATCCTTCCCCTTTAAAACACTTGCCACACTGTCTGGGGACAGAAAGAAAAATTTGCAAAATTCATTTGATAAATTAGCCAGGGAAAAAAAAGAGAAAGGAGGGAATCAAGCTTTGTTCTTTTCATTTTTTTTAATTATGGAATTCACAATGCCTGAATAATGTTTAATAAGAACTATGAAAATTCCTAACAGTATTACAACACAACACAAAAGAATTAACCTGGTTACCGTGAAAAATTGCATATTTAATTAAGAACAGAGAGTTCAAAACTATCCAGAGATTTTCAAAGTGCGGTTGCCTGAGGGGCCAAATTACATGCTTCCAGGGCTGCTAACGGAGTTAGTGCGTTCAGTCATTACCCAGGCGTCCCCATTAAGTGACTCTGGGCAGATGACATCAAATTCATTTCAAAAGCACCAGGAACTGAAGCATTCGCTCGAGTAGTTTAAGGGGAAGCGACTACCCTGCTGGAGCAATCAGACCCCTTGTTGATAAAGGCAATAATTAAAGAATAATGTTAATTAGCTGCTTTTATTTGAAGAGAAGTGTGGTAGTTGGAGGGTTTCCAGGCTGCTGAGGTGGGAGTTGAGCTTTCGAGAAGAAGGGGGGGGCTGCTGTGGGAGTGGGGAGCACCAAGACCCACAGGAGGAGAGAGAAGAGGCAGCGAGAGTCGGCCAAGGCAGAAGTCTGGGCAGCTGGATGAGGCCTGGCTCCCCATTTGAGGACTGGCCAGTCACACCAAGGCATTCATGGGGACAGGTCAGAGAGTGAAGTGATGGTGCCCTCAGCACCTCCATTACGTCATTACTGCCATCATGGCAGACTCGCGCAAAGCCAGACTGGCCTCCTTAGCCACTTCCTGTACCTTTCACTTCACTCTTACCATCCTGTCACACTCATTCCCCTCACACAATCCCTGTCACACATTCCCCTCACACAATCCCTGTCACATTCATTCCCCTCACACAATCCCTGTCACACTCATTCCCCTCACACAAT